>NC_091950.1:21327440-21688274 GCF_031021105.1 Erythrolamprus reginae
TGTAAATACTTCCATGAACATTATCTCCGGAGCCTGTTGTACTTTGCTCATGTTTTACACAAGATCATAACAGCATAATAGCTGATTCCACCCCCTCCCTACGGATTATGACTTCAGATCAGCCCTCCCCTCCAGGGATTATTCAAGAGCAGTTGGAGGGGGACCCAAGTTTGAAAAGCCTTGTGCTTGGTGTCAAAAATCATTGCTCATTTTATTTATTTACTTACTTACTTACTTACTTACTTACTTACTTACTTACTTACTTACTTACTTACTTACTTACTTACTTACTTACTTACTTACCTACCTACCTACCTACCTACCTACCTATTTACTTACTTATTTACTTACTTATTTATTGGATTTGTATGCCGCCTCTCTGTAGACTCAGGGCGGCTAACAACAATGATAAAAAACAGCATGTAACAATCCAATTAATAAAACAACAAAAAACCATTATTATAAACCAAACATACACACAAACATACCATGCATAACTTGTAATGTCCTAGGGGGAAGGAATATCTTAACTCCCCCATGCCTGGCGGCATAAGTGAGTCTTGAGTAGTTTATGAAAGACAGGGAGGGTGGGGGCAGTTCTAATCTCCGGGGGAGTTGGTTCCAGAGGGCCGGGGCCGCCACAGAGAAGGCTCTTCCCCTGGGGCCCCGCCAAACGACATTGTTTAGTTGACGGGAGTGCGAGGCACTGTTCTTCAGTGGTTCTCCTCCTACTTCTCCAGTCGGTGTTAGTGGGGGGTCAGAGGTCGACCTCTAGGTCTCTCCCTTGTGGGGTGCCTCAGGGGTCGGTCCTCTCCCCCCTGCTTTATTGCTCGAAGGAAGCAAAGTTTTGCATGCAACAGACCCGCTTGGAATATTTGCTTTGGCTTGATGTTGTTGTAACTGTAGCCTTTCCCTTGTTATCTTTTTTTTTCCTTTGAAAGATAATTGAGAAGCGTCTTGGACACATCCGAAATCGGGTATTTCGAGAAGTGGAAATGCTGTATCAGTGCCAAGGACACAGGTACTGGGCAGATGCGAGCCAATTTTAAGCTTGGTTTTTGCTGTAGTAATAATAATAGTAATTAATAATAATAATAATAATTTATTAGATTTGTATGCTGCCCCTCTCCAAAGACCCGGGGCGGCTGTACCTAGATTGTATCCTGGTTTTATTAACGCTGACTGCAATACTCAAGTGGTCCTCAACATATAACCATAATGGAACCCAACATTTCTGCTGCTAAGTGAGACATTTGTTAATTGTTAAGAGCCGGGGTGGCACACCGGGTAGAGTGCAGTACTGCAGGCCACTAAAGCTGATTGCTAGATCTGCAGGTCAGCGGTTCAAATCTCATCACTGACTTAGCCTTCTGAAGCGGGTAAAATGAGGACCCGGATTGTGGGGGCAATAATAATAATAATAATAATAATAATAATAATAATAATAATAATAATAATAATTTATTAGATTTGTATGCCGCCCCTCTCCAAAGACTCTGGCTCTGTTAAAAAGTGCTATAAATAATAATAATAATAATAATAATAATGGCGACATTAAGAAAACAGTAATTACCACATACATTAAAAATTTAGAAATAATGTAATAATAAAATAATAAAATCAGAAACTTTATGTGATAGAGCAAAACTAAGCTTATTTTTGGAATTGGCAAACTCCATAAAACAGACATATTACCTTTGCTGATTATTTTTTTATATTGACCAGTATTATTGTCCTGCCCTTCTCTGTCTTCCCTTCAGGAATATCCTGGAGCTGATCGAGTTTTTCGAAGAAGAGGACCGGTTCTACCTCGTGTTTGAAAAGATGAGAGGAGGTGAGTCGCTGGTTAAATGAAATTTGTCGGTGAGAGAGAGATCTCAGTTTTAAAGCCCCATTTTTTTGTCTCATTTAAGTAACGAGGGAAACTCCATAAATTGTACATATATAATCTATATCGGGGTGTGGGTGGGATCCAGCCTTGACCATTTAAAGACCTGTGGACTTCAACTCCCAGAATTCCCCAGCCAGCCATATTGGCTGGGGAATTCTGGGAGTTGAAGTCCACAGGTCTTAAAATGGCAGAATTTAGATACACCCGATCTGCATCTCTAAGCCTCAGCTCTTGGTCCATGACTTAATTGGGCTTTTCAATGTATCTTTTCAGGCTCCATCTTAACTCATATCCACCGTCGACGCCATTTCAATGAGCTGGAAGCCAGCATGGTGGTGCACGACATAGCCAGTGCCCTTAATTTCTTGCACAATAAAGGTGGGTAAAAATGAATGCTGGGGGCAAAGTACAGTGATACCTTGTCTTACAAACTTAATTGGTTCCGGGATGAGGTTCTTAAGGTGAAAAGTTTGTAAGACGAAACAATGTTTCCCATAGGAATCAATGGAAAAGCGATTAATGCGTGCAAGTCCCAGCAGGAGAATCCCAGCATTGCAAAAATGAGCCCGGAGGTGGGGTTTCCCAGCGAAGGGAGCCTCAGTAAAATTGCAGCATCGCAAAAACGCCGAAGTCCTCAAAACCCTACCTCTGGACCTCTGTGTTTTTGCAATGCTGCAATTTCACTGAGGCTCCCCTCGCTGGGAAACCCCACCTCTGGACTTCCATTGCCAGTGAAGCGCACATTTTTGCGCTGCTGGGATTCCCCTGCAACATCACAAAGACAGGGAAGTCCAGAGGTGGGGTTTCCCATGGAGGGGAGCCTCAGGGGAATCCCAGCAGCGCAAAAACGGGCACTTTGCTGGCAATGAATGGAAGTCCAGAGGCGGGGCATCCCAGCAGCGGCGGTGGGTTTGTAAGGTGAAAATAGTTTGTAAGAAGAGGGGAAAAAATCTTAAACCCGGGTTTGTATCTCGAAAAGTTTGTATGACGAGGGGTTTGTAATACGAGGTATCACTGTATCTTGGTTTTTTATTCCAAAGCAGTGCATGGTGGAAATTAAGTCTCTCAGCAACCCACTAAGTCAAGGGTATCTAAACTTTGGATGGATAAAAATGGTGGAAGGTCTTAAGCATAAAACATATCAGGAAAGACTTAATGAACTCCATCTGTATAGTCTGGAGGACAGAAGGGAAAGGGGGAACATGATCGAAACATTTAAATATGTTAAAGAGTTAAATAAGCTTCAGGGGAGAAGTGTTTTTAATAGGAAAGTGAACACAACAACAAGGGGGCACAATCTGAGGTTACTTGGGAGAAAGATCAGAAGCAATGCGAGAAAATATTACTTTACCGAAAGAGGAGTAGATGCTTGGAACATCCCTCATGTATCCCAGTGGCCAGTCAGATCCCAGAGTCGGCCTTCTCCAGGTCCCGTCAATCAAGCAATGTTGCCTGGTGAGGCCTAAGGGAAGGGCCTTCTCCGTGGCGCCTACGGTCCTGTGGAACCAATTATCCCCAGAGATTCGCACTGCCCCCACCCTCACAGTCTTTCGAAAAGTTTTAAAAGTACACCTCTGCCGGCAGGCTTGGGACCATTGAGCGCTGACACTCTGCTCCAACCGAATAGTATGACTGTGATGATGCTTGGCGGGACCCAGGGGAAGAGCCTTCTCTGTGGTGGCCCCGGCCCTCTGGAACCAACTCCCCCCAGAGATTAGAATTGCTCTCACCCTCCTTGCCTTTCGTAAGCTTCTTAAAACCCACCTCTGCCGCCAGGCATGGGGGAACTGAGATACTCTTTCCCCCTAGGCCTTTACAATTTTATGCATGGTATGTCTGTATGTTTGGTTTTACAATAAGGGTTTTTAACTGTTTTAATATTGGATTGTCATATGCTGTTTACTACTGTTGTTAGCCGCCCCGAGTCTACGGAGAGGGGCGGCATACAAATCCAATCCAATCAAATCCGATCAATTAAGTTGGTTGAATGGCTTTAATGTTTTGGGTTTTTTAAGATTAGGTTTTAAATGTTTGGATTTCCAAATGGGGTTGAATTTTATAATTGTCAATTTAGTATTCTTTTTCTGCTGTAAGCTGTCCTGAATCTCCTGGAGAAGGTTGGCCTAAAAATCCAAATAATAAATAAATAAATATAAACCGTGCCACAAAATCTCCCTTTCTCACTTGCATGGGTAGAGCTATGTGTACCCGCCTATCACTCATTTGACCTGGTTCCCCTCTACCCTCTCCTCCCCCAGACCGGCAAAGGTTGAGGGCTACTGACCTAAACTAATAAAAGAACCATTTATGCTCTGGAGAGAACTGTTTGTGGGAGTATTCAGTTCCATGAGAGGAGGAGACAATTGGGGGAGCTTTTAATTAAATACACTCTTTGCTTCCCAAGTAGCTTTCTGAAAAGGATCTAGAGTAAAACCAGGGATAGGACCAGTGATGATGGGCTGCCAATTTTTTTACCGCCACACTGTGGCCATGGCTTGTTTTGTGGGTGTGGCTTGATGATCATGTGACTGGGTGGGAGTGGCTTGGCAGCCATGTGACCGGGTGGGAGTGGCTTGACAATAATAATAATAATAATAATAATAATTATTATTATTATTATTTATTGGATTTGTAGGCCGCCCCTCTCCGCAGACTCGGGGCGGCTAACAACAATAATAAACGCAACATGTACAATCCAATTTAAAAAAAACAACAACTAAAAACCCCTATTATAAAACCAAACATACACACAAACATACCATGCATAACTTGTAATGGCCTAGGGGGAAGAGCTATTTCAACTCCCCCATGCCTGGCGGTATAAATGAGTCTTGAGTAGTTTACGAAAGACAGGGAGGGTGGGGGCAGTTCTAATCTCCGGGGGGAGTTGGTTTCAGAGGGCCGGGGCCACCACAGAGAAGGCTCTTCCCCTGGGGCCCGCCAAACGACATTGTTTAGTCGACGGGATCCGGAGAAGGCCAACTCTGTGGGACCTTATCGGTTGCTGGGATTCATGCGGTAGCAGGCGGTTCCAGGGGTGGCTTAAAGGTCATGTGACTGGGTGGCTTACCAACCAGGATAAGTTTTCAAATAGGTGCTTGGACTCTTTTTCAGTTGATTAAGTCACATTATCTGAATAGCCACAAAAAGGACAAATGATGGACAGCATTATTTTTTGAGGAGCACAGTAACATTTGAAGGTTTTGTATTAAACTCACGAGGTTCAGTATGATAACAGACTAGGCAAGTAGCTCAATGTATTTTAATTGCTATAAAAGTTCAGTTCTAGATAGTTATTAAAATGATGAAAGCGTTTATGGGTAAAAACATAGTATTTAATTATTTCCTATTTTAAAAGTAATTAAGGATCATGGTGCGGTACTAGATAAGGAAGGACAATAAAAAAACTATTACGTATTCAATAAATAGTGCATAATTTATTTATTATTTATTTATTGGATTTGTATGCCGTCCCTCTCCGGAGACTTGGGGCGGCTAACAGCAATAATAAGACAGCGTACAATAATAATCCAATAATAAAAACGTTTAAAAACCCATTAATATAAAAACCAAACAGACATACAGACATACCATGCATAAAATTGTAAAGACCTAGGGGGGAAAGAGTATCTCAATTCCCCCATGCCTGGCGGCAGAGGTGGGTTTTAAGTAGCTTACGAAAGGCAAGGAGGGTGGGGGCAATTCTAATCTCTGGGGGGAGTTGGTTCCAGAGGGCCGGGGCCGCCACAGAGTAGGCTCTTCTCCTGGGTCCCGCCAAGCGGCATTGTTTAGTTGACGGGACCCGGAGAAGACCCACTCTGTGGGACCTAACTGGTCGCTGGGATTCGTGCAGCAGAAGGCGGTCCCTGAGATAATCTGGTCCGGTGCCATGAAGGGCTTTATAGGTCATAACCAACACTTTGAATTGTGACCGGAAACTGATCGGCAACCAATGCAGACTGCGGAGTGTTGGTGGGCATATTTGGGAAAGCCCATTATTGCTCTCGCAGCTGTATTCTGCACGATCTGAGGTTTCCGAACATATATAGAAACATAGAAGATTGACGGCAGAAAAAGACCTCATTGTAATAATAATAATAATAATAATAATAATAATAACAACAACAACAACAACAACCACAACAACAACTTGGGGCAGATCACAACAACATAAACAGTGTACAAATCCAATTTTTTAAAAATACAATTTAAAAACCTTTATAATAAAATAATGCCATGAACTTAAGACCCTTCTGGCTTCTTCGGTGTTAAGGGTGTTTGTGCTGACCATGGTTTGATGCTTGGTTAGATGGACTTGCGGCTTCTTTCAACGTGATCAGATGACACAACTTGGATCAACTTTTCCGTTGTCTTTTCCACTCCGGCAGCTGCTCCGTCGTGTTCTTCCAGTCAAAAGCAGAAAGCATTAACTGCTAACGCTAAGCTTCTTTCTTTCTTTTATTACAGGAATAGCACATAGAGATTTAAAACCAGAAAATATTCTCTGTGAGAGTTCAAATCAGGTGAGCAGTAGTTTAATTGCTCCTTGGTTAATTCCCGGTCTCTTAGGGGGGGCAAGGGGGGGTGGATATTCACGTGTGCTGCAAGATAGGGAGGTTGAAAACACTTGCTGATGCAGGATCTGTCTGATAAGTGGGCTGATAGAAGTATAAAGATATGAACTGTTTAATAAACAGGGATTGGATTTATGACAGAATGTTAAATTCTAATTAGCCTGGGGTTTTCTTCCAAAAGAGATGACCTTCCCCCCACCCTCATTCTCCCCCTTTGCCCCCCCCTCTCCTCTCCCCCCCCCTTGTTCTTGTGAAGACAAGAACAAGGGGACACAATCTGAAGTTAGTTGGGGAAAAGATCAAAAGCAACGTGAGAAAATATTATTTCACTGAAAGAGGAGTAGATCCTTGTAACAAACTTCCAGCAGACGTGGTTGGTAAATCCACAGTAACTGAATTTAAACATGCCTGGGATAAACATATATCCATTGTAAGATAAAATATAGGAAATAGTATAAGGGCAGACTAGATGGACCATGAGGTCTTTTTCTGCCGTCAGTCTTCTATGTTTCTATTTGTCTCCAACACCAGGTGTCCCCGGTGAAAATCTGTGATTTCGATTTAGGAAGTGGGATCAAGTTGAATAGTGATTGTTCTCCCATCTCCACCCCAGAGCTTCTCACTCCGGTAAGTGGCCCCTCCCCAAGGAGAAACGTACTGTATTTTTTCGCTGTATGAGATGCACCTAGATTTTAGAAGTGGAAAAGAAGGAAAAAAGTACGGTGGTCCCTCTACTTGAGTACTTAATTCGTTCCGTGACCAGGTTCTTAAGTAGAAAAGTTTGTAAGTAGAAGCAATTTTTCCCATAGGAATCAATGTAAAAGCAAATAATGCATGCAAACCCATTAGGAAAGAAATAAAAAGATCGAGAAGAAACAGAATTTTATGAGATATGGAACAAAGTGTATATATGGAAAAACAAGAAGAAATATTAAAAGTAAAAAAATAAAAAATAAAAATAAGACAATTGTATTAGTAGAGATATGATTTAAGAGTTATGTTAGAATTAGTTTATGAAGATTTACTATGTAAAGTAATAAGCTGATTTTAAGCATTTTTGAATGTATTCTTTTTTCTGTATTGAAATTTTACTTCTAGAATAAGCGGGGAAGTTACAACCCCACTTCTATGTTAAATGTATGTTTGTCAGTTTTGTCTATTTTAAGAAAATTAATAAAATATATTGGGGGGGGAAAAGGAAAGAAATAAAAGCTAGAATTTGGGTGCGAGGAGGAAGAAGAGGAGGAGGACAGTCGCTGCCGAAGGAAGAAGGCGAGGGGAAGGGAATAAAAAAAATCCAAAACTTTTAAGGCTTAAAAAAAGGAGCACGCATCTCACATACACCCGGCGCAAGGCTGCCTCCCATACACTGCGCCAGAGAGAGAAACAGGCGGGCCTTCGTGCTGCTCTCAAATTTCCTTGGAAATTTTTCCGGGCTCGGGTTCTTAAGTAGAAAATGGTTCTTAAGAAGAGGCAAAAAAATCTTGGAACACCTCCTTTTTATCTAGAAAAGTTCTTAAGTAGAGGCATTCTTAGGTAGAGGTACCACTGTATTCTGAACAAAATAGTGTAGTAATATATTATTGAATGTAGCAGAATATTTTTACAACCATGTACACTTTTTTACAAACTTCAAACCTGACAGTTTTAAGACTAGTGGACTTCAACCTCCAGAATTCCTCCTCCAGTCATGTTAGATGGGGTAATTAGAAGGCAAAACCAGCCCCATTTTTGCAAAAAATAGATTGTTTTTCACCCGGTTTTTTTTTTGCAAAAATTGGGTGGGAAAAGGATATGGGAAGCCTGCAGGGAGCTCCTGGGTGCTGGGGGATGGCAAAAGTGCACCCCTTTTTGTGAAAAACGATTCATTTTTTATTCATATTTTTCACAAAAATGGAGCCATTTTTGCCTGCCCCCAGGAGCTCTCTGCAGGCTCCCCAGACCCTTTGCCCACCCCATTTTTGCAAAGAAAGACTGTTTTTTGAAAAAAAAACAACCTGGCATTTTTGCCATTCCCCAGCATCCAAGAGCTCACGGGGGTGGGGGGTGGGGGCATCGGGACAGCAAAAATGGCAGGTAACAGCATTCCAAGCGCCTTTGGCGTTCAGTCATGCAGGTCACATGACCACGGACGTTTTCGGACAGCGCTGGCTTCTTTGTGTACCGCCTTCCCCATAGCATCTCTTCTCTTAGCAACCTTTTCAGCATCCTCATCTGAAATGGGTGTGTGTGAATGCCACCTGCGGCATAGGTTGCCTGCAGGGGAGGTCAAAAAAGGCAAGATGGTGCTTGTGAATGTGAGAACAAACCGTGCCCCTATCGTCCTCAGATCACAAACTATACTGCTCAAAAAATAATAATAAAGGGAACACTCAAAGAACAGATCCTAGATTTGAATGAATGAAATATTTTCTTTGAATACTTTGTTCTGTACAAAGTTGAATATTATTATTATTATTATTATTATTATTATTATTATTATTATTATTATTATTATTATTATTTATTGGATTTGTATGCCTCCCCTCTCCGCAGACTCGGGAATATGCACAACAGCATGTGAAATTGATTGTCAATCAGTGTTGCTTCCTAAGTGGACAGTTTGATTTCACAGAAGTTTGATTAACTTGGAGTTAAAGTGTGTTGTTTAAGTGTTCCCTTTATTTTTTTGAGCAGTGCATAAAATATCCCGCCTCCGGTGGATCGAGCTGCAATACTCTGTCCTAGTTTCCCTTGACCGATTTTTGTTTCTGGAAGTTTGCGTAGAAATGCTTTTAAACGCACACACGCAATCACACAAACACACATCCCATCTTTTCTGAACACTGCTGGCTGGTTCTATCTGGGACTTCTTTCAGTGCTAAGGCTGATAATTCTCTCTTGCCTGTGATGTAGAGCAGTGTTTCCCAATGCTGGCTGGGGACTTCTGGGAGTTGAAGTCCAAATAACTTCAAGTTGCCAAGGTTGGGAAACACTGATGTAGAGGATGTCCACCCTTAGCCAAGGCCAGACTTAATGAGATTCTTCCTTGCCTCCCTCCATCTCCCTCATCCTGTCCTCTCTCCCCCCACATAGATGTGGGAGTCAAAAAGCTTGCTAAAGTGGGTCAGCAGAGGCTTGCCTATGGGGTGATGGGAGGAGCAAGGAAAAGATGGAGATATGGTGGTTTTTTTCTATATTACTCAAAGGAAGTGGTTTTCTTCCTTTCTTTATTCTCCTCCTCCTCTATGGCTAAGAGGTACAGTGGTACCTCTACTTAAGAATGCCTCTACTTAAGAACTTTTCTAGATAAGAACCGGGTGTTCAAGATTTTTTTGCCTCTACTTAAGAACCATTTTCTCCTTAAAAACCTGAGACGGGTAAAATTTCCCAGGAAATTTGAGAGCGGCACGAAGGCCTGGCCAGTTTCCTGCCATTCCCCCTTTAATCCCGACCATCTGGGCTGCCAGAGGAGCCTTTTGGTGATGTATAAGGAGGCTTTGGCAGTCCAGTTGAAGTCCGCCCGATGTAAATTGGCCAAGGTTGGAGACTCCTGGTCTAGGATTTATGGAATCTTCTACTTTTCTGGCTGGGGAATGCTGGGAGTTGAAGTCCGCCAGGCTTAAAGTGGCCAAGGTTGGAGACCGCTGGTCTAGGATTTATGGAATCTTCTGCTTTGCTGGCTGGAGAATGCTGGGAGTTGAAGTCCGCCAGGCTTAAAGTGGCCAAAGTTGGAGACCCCTGGTATAAGATTTATGGAATCTTCTATTTGCTGGCTGGGGAATTCTGGGAGTTGAAGTCCGCCAGGCTTAAAGTGGCCAAGGTTGGAGACCCCTGGTCTAGGATTTATGGAATCTTCTACTTTGCTGGCTGGGGAATGCTGGGAGTTGAAGTCCACCCGGTGTAAATTGGCCAAGGTTGGTGACTCCTGGTCTAGGATTTATGGAATCTTCTACTTTGCTGGCTGGGGATTGCTGGGAGTTGAAGTCCACCCGGTGTAAATTGGCCAAGGTTGGAGACCCCTGGTATAAGATTTATGGAATCTTCTATTTGCTGGCTGGGGAATTCTGGGAGTTGAAGTCCGCCAGGCTTAAAGTGGCCAAGGTTGGAGACCCCTGGTCTAGGATTTATGGAATCTTCTACTTTGCTGGCTGGGGAATGCTGGGAGTTGAAGTCCACCCGGTGTAAAGTGGCCAAGGTTGGAGACCCCTGGTCTAGGATTTATGGAATCTTCTACTTTGCCGGCTGGGGAATTCTGGGAGTTGAAGTCCGCCAGGCTTAAAGTGGCCACGGTCGGAGACCCCTCCTCTGAAGAGGCCTGCAGGGTTAAAGGATACGTAGAGTTCTCTCACATGTTGCACTGCTTAGGTGGGAAGTTGAACACAAGACAAGGCTGCAGCTCAGCCCCAGCATTGCCGGCCTGGCTCCCACAGGGCGGTGTGCTGGCCGAGCAGGTTCTAGCTGTCTGCCCTGCCCTGCCTTGTCCTGCTTAGATGCAATCATGGGGTTTGTTTTTTTTTTTTCCTGCTTTTGAAAAGGGAGGGACGGAATTGGGCAGCTGATGTAACCTTGGTGCAAGCAAGTGACTTACACCTGCTGGCTCAATCCAGCTGCATTCAGGGACACAGGGGGGAGGCGGCCATGGGTGAACTAGGTGCCCTCGGTGTGTGTGTTTGTGTTTCTGTGTGTGTGTGAGAGATAGAATGAACTCCAGCTCCTGGGCGGCTGCTATTATCTCCAGCATTGATTTATTTATTTTTTAATCTCACAGAGAGGAGGTGGACTATGAGTTGCGTAATGGGAAGGAAACAGAGAGGGCTTGCTTCACTTTTGGGGCTCTTTGCGGTGGAATTGTGAAAGGATTCCCTTGAGCATGTGAAGAGTGCATTTTCTTTCCTTGTTCTAGAATGCCCGTCTGTCCCCTTTGATTCTCGTTAGGCACATGCCTGGAATTAATTAATTAATTAATTTTTTAAAATTTAAATTTAAATTATTTATTTATTTATTGGATTTGTATGCCGCCCCTCTCCGTAGACTCGGGGGCGGCTAACAGCAATAATAAGACAGCGTACAATAATAATCCAATACTAAAAACGATTAAAAACCCATTAATATAAAAACCAAACATACATTTGTTGGCTCAAATGCTTATCAGTTCCAAATTCTGAAATTTCGCCTCTCCTCACGGACAGAAAAAATAACAGGAAACCACGCCTAGGTATCCTGCTCCCCATTACGTGCCCTTCCTTGCTCTCGTGTCTCATTACAGGGTAGATCTAAATAAATAAATGTGTTATCTCCTTATGGGTGGGGGAGTCCCTAAAGCAGGGCATCCAGCCTTGGCAATTTCTAAGACTTGCAAACTTTCAACTTCCAGAAACATATGCTGGCTAGGGAATTCTGGGAGTTGAAGTCCACAAGTCTTAAAAGTTTGCAAAGTTGTCTTAACCTCTCTGTATGTTGATGGTGAATTTTTTTTTTTAAATAAAAATCCTCCCTTGTGAAGTCTGCAGGTGATCCAAGTTTAGATGAGCTTTTATCATTTATACAGACAGCTTTCTGAACCTGCCCATAAACAGATGTAGTGTCAAACCGCTGCAGAAGTTGGTGATAAATTAACTGCTTGCCATACTATCTATAGAAGACTTGAACTTGGGAGGGAGGGAACAGATGCAACTATCGGGGCCGGAAATGAGGAAACGACTTGCCACGCTGGCACAATCTGACTGGACGGCATGACAAATTGTGGGTGGGGGACAAGGGATGTGAACTTTCAACTGAGTGAGAAGCTCAGATTCAGGTTTCCCTGTGTAGGTGCCAGAATAGCTCCAGAAATAAATTGGAGCTTTGAGGAATAGAGCTGTATAGAGCGCTGGTGAGACCACATTTGGAATACTGAGCTCAGTTCTGGAGATCTCACCTATAGAAAGATATGGATAAAATTGAACGGGTCCAAAGACAGACTACAAAAATGATGGAAGGTCTTAAGAATAAAACCTATCAGGAAAGACTGAATAGTATGAACTCAAACTGGATAGTCTGGAGGACAGAAGGGAAAGGGGGGACATGATCGAAATATTTAAATATGTTAAAGGCTTAAATAAAGTTCAGGAGAGGAGTGTTTTTAATAGGAAAGGGAACCCAAGGACAAGGGGGCACAATCTGAAGTTAGTTGGGGGAAAGATCAAAAGCAACATGAGAAAATATTATTTTACTGAAAGAGTAGTAGATCCTTGGAACAAACTTCCAGCAGACATGGTTGGTAAATCCATAGCAACTGAATTTAAACATTCCTGGGATAAACATATATCCATCCTAAGATAAAATACAGGAAATCAGCTCCCCCTGGAGATCCACATTGCCCCCATCCTCCTTGCCTTCCGCAAGAGTCTCAAGACTCACTTATGTTGCCAGAAATGGGGCCATTAGATTCTTGTCCCCTGGCTGATGAATGGACTGAGAGTAACTGATTGAATGGGAATGACTGGTTTTTTAGGGTTTTTAGTTTTAGATTATATATTTAATTAATTGGACCCGAAATGTTATGTATTGTTTTATTATATGTTGTGAGCCACCCCGGGTTTTTGGGCAGGGGCAGCATAAAAGTCCAATTAATAAATAAATGAAGCATAACTCACTTAACAAATGAGTCACTTAGCAACAGATATTTTGGGCTTGCTTGTGGTCGTAAATTGAGGACTACCTGTATTATTCTCTACCAACAGCAACAGGGAGTGCAAATTTCACCAACTGTGTGGTAGAAGCCACATTCTCCCAGAGGATTGGTGGAACGAGGATTTAAAACTACCTTTGACTACATTTCTTTTATGCTTCAAATTACATCAGAGATGATTACTCTCCAATTACATATTTAACCACTGTTCCCCATGTGTCGTCTTCCAAACTAGAATTTGTTGGCAGCCTTTGGAGTCCTCTGGGAGGTGATGCAATCCCGCTGGGGAAATCACATGTGTTCCTGGATTTTTCCCCTTCTGCTGCCTAGATCAAGGTTTAGCGCAGCCCTAAGCTCTCCCAGTCACACCACTCTGAAAAATAAACAGAGTCACAGCAATCGGTAGGATACGTCTAGCATCGGTATAGAGCCATGGGTAGGCAAAGTTGACTCTTCTATGACTGGTGGACTTCAACTCCCAGAATATCTGAGCCAGTCATGCTAGCTCAGGAATTCTGGGGGTTGAAGTCCACATGTCATAGAGGAACCAACATTGCCTACCCCTGGTATAAGGAGCAGCTGAAAGACACATACAGTGGTACCTCGTGATACGAACCCCTCGCCATATGAACAATCCAAGATACGAACCCGGGGTTCGGAAATTTTTTGCCTCTTCTCCCGAACTTTTTCCGTCTTACGAACCCGCCGCCCGAATGCTGAACCCGGACGTTCGGCAAAAGTTCGGGTTCGGGTGGCCGCCGAGAAGCCCCGCCACCCGGCTTTCGCGTTTTGAAACAGACGTGGGGCTTCTCTGCGTCCTCCCAAACCCGAACGCCAAACCCGAACTTTTGCCAAACTTCCGGGTTCGGCCTTCGGGAGGCCACCGAGAAGCCCCACCGCCCGGCTGTCGCCTTTTGAAACAGCCGGGGGGCTTCTCGGCGTTCTTCCTCCTCCGGGACCCAATTAAGTTCGTAAGACGAGGTATTACTGTATTTTTTTATTTTATGTGCTCTCCCAAAGGCCCATTCCAACCCTTTAATAAGCTTGGCCAAAAAATTAAGACAAAGACAGAAGAATTAATAATGAACTGAAGCATCCTGTTTCCATGAGAACTCTTGCTAGAACATTGATGGTGAACCTATGCCACAGGTGGCACACAAAGCCATATCTGCTAGTACACAAGCTGTTGCCCTAGCTCAGCTCCAATATACTGGCCAGCTGATTATTGGTTTCCACAGAGGGGCTGGGAGGATGTTTTTGGCTTCCTGAGAGCCTCCAGAGGGATGGGGGAGGGCATTTTTACTCTTCCACAGCTCCAGGGAAGCTTTTGGAACCTGGGGAAGGTGAAACACAAGCCTACTGGGTCCACCAGAAGTTGGGAAACAGGCCATTTCTGGCCTCCAGAAGGTGGGGAAAACATAGAAACATAGAAGACTGACAGCAGAAAAAGACCTCGTGGTCCATCTAGTCTGCCCTTATACAATTTTCTGTATTTTATCTTAGGATGGATATATGTTTATCCTAGGCATGTTTAAATTCAGTGACTGTGGATTTACCAACCACGTCTGCTGGAAGTTTGTTCCAAGGATCTTTCAGTAAAATAATATTTTCTCACGTTGCTTTTGATCTTTCCCCCAACTAACTTCAGATTGTGTCCCCTTGTTCTTGTGTTCACTTTCCTATTAAAAACACTTCCCTCCTGGACCTTATTTAACCCTTTAACATATTTAAATGTTTTGAACATGTCCCCCCTTTTTCTTCTGTCCTCCAGACTATACAGATTGAGTTCATGAAGTCTTTCCCCTCCCAAGGCATTGAATTATGGGTGTGGGCATATTTTTTCAGCACCCGAGGGAAAAAAGGTTTGCCATCACTGTTCTAGGATCTAAGATGAGACAAGCAATAGTGCAAATTACAGGTCTTCAAACCTGGCAACTTAAAGACTTCTGGGAGTTGAAGTCCAGAAGTCTTATTTGGGGATCCCTGGCCCAAAGTTTTGTATAACTGTTGTGGTTGGCTCTGGCACAGCTCCTGCCCCAAGGAATGTGGAGGTGGATGCAGGGGAAACATCAACATGTCATAGGCCTGTTTTATTGCTGACAGAGTCAGGGAGTGAAGTTTCCTCAGACGAAGAAGAAGGTGGGGGTGACTTGGAAGAGGGGGGCTTGGCTCACAGCCCAGGAAGCCAATCTCCATTATCTTCGGTCGATTCGGATGAGGAAGTGTTAGACCCACGCAGGTGCAGAATTACGCATCGAAGAGACCAATTGAGGAAATATTACAGGAGATAAGAGAGGCCACCTGGGTTTGGGTGGGGCTCCAGCAATTAGAGCTGCTGATATAAATAGCAGCGTGCTGGCTTGGCCATTGTGGAAGATTATCTGATCGTTGTGGACCGTGCCTTGCTGTTTCTGGACTTTGTTGATTTTTCACGATTTTAAAACCAAAGCAGAGCAAAGTGTGTGTGTCTAACTTCGTGGAAGAAGGAGGGCTGTGACTTTTTTTTCACAGCTGCTAGCTAAGTACTTAAGGACTGATTAAGGGGATTGTACGGCCTACAAGGTTGTTTTGGGACGAGTGCTCTTT
Organism: Erythrolamprus reginae; assembly: GCF_031021105.1. Classification (NCBI taxonomy): domain Eukaryota; kingdom Metazoa; phylum Chordata; class Lepidosauria; order Squamata; family Dipsadidae; genus Erythrolamprus; species Erythrolamprus reginae. The sequence goes on from NC_091950.1 coordinate 21,343,144, forward strand.
GCAATACAAAAAGGGTGCTTTGTTTCTTTTGAATTTTGTGATAAAGAACATTGTTTTTGAACTTTCAAGTGTGTGTGTGTGTCTGAAATTTTTACCGTTAAATTTTCGGGAGACTCATACCATAGAGCCCGGCAGAACAATAACCATTGAGTGTGAGTTGGGTCTGGGAAAATAGCATCCGATCCTATTTGGAACATTACCAGTGTTGCAATGCTCCTACCTTATTTTTAGGAGATGAGAGAGCACCACAAAACCCATTTATAGGTAGTTCTCGACTCACCAGGCTCAAGGTTGACTCAGCCTGTTGGGGGCAATATATGCTGATTCTGTAAACCGCTTAAAGACGGCTGTTAAAGCACTTAAAGTCTTAAGTGCTATTGTCAAGTCAAAGTGCTATTATGACCACAATTGAGATTGAATATCTCTGTTGCTACGTGAAACGTTTGTTCAGTTTTGCTCCGTTTTATGACCTTGCTTGCCACCGTTGTTAAGTGAATCACTGCAGTTATTAAGTTAGGGACACGATTGCTAAGTGAATCTTGATTTCAGTTGTCAGAAGAGCTCTGAAGGGGATCAATTCACCCCAGGACATTGCAACCGTCATAAATATGGGTCAGTTGCCAAATTTTATCACATTACCCATAGGGCTACAGCAATAGTTGTTAGATTAGATTAGATTAGATTTATTGGATTTATATGCCGCCCATCTCCGTAGACTCGGGGCGGCTCACAACAATGGTAAACAAAACATAGTAACAAATCTAATATTTCGCAATCTAAATTACAGTTTTAAGTTTAAAAAAATGCAAAAGAGCCCCAATATATAAAAAACAAGCACACAATCGAATCATACACAAAAACTACATGGGCAAGGGGGAGATGTTTCAATTCCCTCATGCCTGATGGCAGAGGTGGGTCTTAAGGAGTTTCCGAAAGGCAAGGAGGGTGGGGGCAATCCTAATCTGTGGGGGGAGCTGGTTCCAGAGGGTCGGAGCCACCACAGAGAAGGTTCTTCCCCTGGATCCCACCAGACGACATTGTTTAGTCGACGGGACCCGGAGAAGGCCAACTCTGTGGGACCTAATCGGTCGCTGGGATTTGTGCCGCAGAAGGCAGTCCCGGAGATATTCTGGCCCGATGCCATGAAGGGCTTTATAGGTCATAACCAACACTTTGAATTGTGACCGGAAACTGATCGGCAACCAATGCAGACTGCGGAGTGTTGGAGTTAGTGTGAACAATGGTCAGAAGTCACTTTTCCCAGTGGTCTTGTAACTTTGAACCGGTCACTAAAGGAACTGTTGTTAAACCGAGGACTACCTATACAAAATCAGTGTTACCTGTGTGTTGCCTCTAGTATGAAAGCCAAAAGAATCTTTGTCTTGTTCTCTGTATGCATGGCACCGGACCAGGGTATCTGCGAGACCGCCTTCTGCCGCACGAATCCCAGCGACCGGTTAGGTCTCACAGAGTTGGTCTCCTCCGGGTCCCGTCAACTAAACAATGTCATTTAGTGGGACCCGGGGGAAGAGCCTTCTCTGTGGCAGCAGACGTTGGTAAATACACAGTAACTGAATTTAAACATGCCTGGGATAAACATAGATCTATTGTAAGATAAAATACAGGAAATAGTATAAAGGCAGACTAGATGGACCATGAGGTCTTTTTCTGCCGTCAATCTTCTATGTTTCTATGTTTCTATACAAATCTAATAAATAATAATAATAACAACAACAACAACAACAACAACAACAACATTGATAGATTAGAATAAGGTAAATTTATAGATTAGTATTAATGTTTTGGGAAATGCTGGATTGGGACGACAATCGTTTGAGAATTAGCAACTGGACTTGCCGATTCAAAAACAAAACGCTATATGTGAAAGATGTGTATTTGAATTTTCTGCATTGAATTGCACTCAATTTTCTGCATTGAAAATAGCCTGCGTGGTTTGCGTCATACTGCACTGATTACAGTGAGATTGGATAGTTTGCCATTTACTTCCTTATGGATCTCGGCAGTTAACATTGCATAGTAAATGAAGCAGACTTTGTGCGTAGCACAGGATTTTGTGTAAAAATAGCAATTTTAATTGGTTAAGCCGGGTTTTAGGATAAACATACCACGTGAATCAAGCTAGTATGTTTCTATGGCTTGGGTAGACATCTTGGGGAAAGAATGCATTTCCTTGCAGGGAATTTGAATTTGGGTTCTTTGATCTTTCTTGGCTTCCATATTGAGGGCTCAGATTATTCCCAAGATTCTGAGACATGTAGGTAGGTGTAGTGATGGGATTGGCAGTTCTGTGTTAGCAAAAACGTCAGAAGAGAAGGATTTAGGGGTAGTGATTTCTGACTGTCTCAAAATGGGTGAACAGTGCAGTCAGGCGGTAGGGAAAGCAAGTAGGATGCTTGGCTGCATAGCTAGAGGTATAACAAGCAGGAAGAGGGAGATTGTGATCCCGCTATACAGAGCGCTGGTGAGACCACATTTGGAATACTGTGTTCAGTTCTGGAGACCTCACCTACAAAAAGATATTGACAAAATTGAACGGGTCCAAAGACGGGCTACAAGAATGGTGGAAGGTCTTAAGCATAAAACGTATCAGGAAAGACTTCGTGAACTCAATCTGTATAGTCTGGAGCACAGAAGGGAAAGGGGGGACATGACCGAAACATTTAAATATTTCAAAGGGTTAAATAAGGTTCAGGGGGGAAGTGTTTTTAATAGGAAAGTGAACACAAGAACAAGGGGACACAATCTCAAGTTAGTTGGGGTGAAGATCAAAAACAACATGAGAAAATATTATTTCACTGAAAGAGTAATAGATCCTTGGAACAAACTTCCAGCAGACGTGGTTGGTAAATCCTCAGTCACTGAATTTAAACATGCCTGGGCTAAACATATATCCATCCTAAGATAAAATACAGGAAATAGTATAAGGGCAGACTAGATGGATCATGAGGTCTTTTTCTACCGTCAGTCTTCTATGTTTCTATGCCGCCCTTCTCCTCAGACTCAGGGCAGCTGACATCAAGAAAAAAATACAATATCTAGAAATCTAAATCTAAAAGCATCCTAAACCCCCAATTTCTTAAAACCAGTCGCTCACATTCTCCCAATCATACCTATAAATTCATTCATCGGCTGGGGCTAGATGTTAAACTTAGTCAGCAAAGGTGGGTCTTTAAAACTGTGGGACGGGTGGGGGCAGTACGAATCTCTGGAGGGAGTTGATTCCCTAGGACTGGGGCCGTCACAGAGAAGGCTCTTCCCCTAGGCCCCCCGCCAGGCGACATTGTCTAGCTGACGGGACCTGGAGAAGGCCGACTTGTGGGACCTGACCGGCCGCTGGGATACATGAGGCAGAAGACGGTCCTGTAGATAATCATTTTTCTTGATTAGGCTTCTCTGTAGTTTTAACCGCAGACAAAACCATTGCATTTAACCCCCCACACACCCACACACATCTGAAAAAATACAGTGATACCTCTACCTAAGAACGCCTCTACTTACGAACTTTTCTAGATAAGACCTGGGTGTTCAAGATTTTTTTGCCTCTTCTCAAGCACCATTTTCCACCTACAAATTGGAGCCTCTGTAAACGATAGACGGAAAAGGCAGGGAGGAAGCCTCTGTGGGGCCTCTCTAGGAATCTCCTGGGAAGAAACAGGGCCGGAAAAGGCGGGGAGAAGCCTCCATGAGGCATCTCTAGGAATCTCCTGGGAAGAAACAGGGCCTCCACCTTTCCTGTGGTTTCCCCAGTCGCACGCATTATTTGCTTTTACGTTGATTCCTATGGGAAAAATTGCTTCTTCTTGCAAACTTTTCTACTTCAGAACCTTGTCACAGAATGAATTAGTTTCATAAGTAGAGGTACCACCGTAACTGCTTCTGAATCGAGCTCTTTAAACTGGTGGCTATTAACGAATTTTGTCTCTCTTTCCCCAGTGTGGTTCAGCAGAATACATGGCTCCGGAAGTAGTGGAGGCCTTCAGTGAAGAAGCGTCCATCTACGACAAGCGCTGCGATTTATGGAGCTTGGGAGTCATTCTGTACATCATGTTGAGCGGTTACCCCCCTTTCGTTGGTCACTGTGGGACTGACTGCGGCTGGGACCGTGGTGAAGCGTGCCCTGCTTGCCAGGTGATCATACCCAGATGGCGCACTTCCTCTTTGCCAGCGGTGCAAAGTCCTAAACAGCAAGGCAATCTGAAGTTAGTTGGGGGAAAGATCAAAAGCAACATGAGAAAATATTATTTTACTGAAAGAGTAGTAGATGCCTGGAACAAACTTCCAGCAGACGTGGTTAGTAAATCCACAGTAACTGAATTTAAACATGCCTGGGATAAACATATATCCATCCTAAGATAAAATACAGAAAATAGTATAAGGGCAGACTAGATGGACCATGAGGTCTTTTTCTGCCGTCAGACTTCTATGTTTCTATGTTTCTAAGCTCCATTGACGTCTCCTAAGTAGTGGAATCCAAATTTCTTTTACTACCAGTTCTGTGGGTGTGGGGTGGTGGGTATGGCAGGGTTAAGGATGCTGCAAAATCCCCATTCTCGCTCCACTCTGGGGCTGCCAGCCAGAGGTGGTATTTGCAGATTCTTCGAACTACAGTGATCCCTCGAGTTTCGCGTCCTCGAGCATCGCGAAAGGGCTATATCGCGAGTTTTCAACCCGGAAGTAAACTCCACCATCTGCGCATGCGTGCCCTTTTTTTCCTATGGCCACGCATGCGTAGATGGTGGAGTTTCCCCAGCTGGGGTCCGCTTCCCAGCTGGGAAGCGATAAGAGCAACGGGGTGGGCGCGCGCGGGGTCTGCTTCCCAGCTGGGAAGCAATGAGAGCAACGGGGTGGGCGGGGGAAGGCCGGGCGGCGCGCGCGCGGGGTCCGCTTCCCAGCTGGGAAGCAATGAGAGCAACGGGGTGGGCGGGGGAAGGCCGGGCGGCGCGCGCGCGGGGTCCGCTTCCCAGCTAGGAAGCAATGAGAGCAACGGGGTGGGCGGGGGAAGGCCGGGCGGCGCGCGCGCGGGGTCCGCTTCCCAGCTGGGAAGCAGCGAGAGCAACGGGGTGGGCGGCCGAAGGGCGGGCGGCGCGCGCGCGGACAAGCAGCAGCAGCGAGGCGGCGGGGAAACCCCAATCTTCAGCTCCTCGCTGCTGCGGTGGAAGTAAAAACACCATCTGCGCATGCGCAGATGGTGTTTTTACTTCCGCACCGCTACTTCGTGAAAAATCGATCATTGCTTGGGGTCCTGGAACGGAACCCTCGCGGTGATCGAGGGACCACTGTATTGTATTTTTTAGAGTATAAGACGCACTTTAGTTTTTGGGAAGAAAAATAGGGAAAAGAATCTGCTTACTAGATATTGGTCAGGCTAGCGTCTTTAGTTTGGTCAGCTTCAGCACATTATTTTATCCCCTGGTTAGGGCTTTAAAAAACTTGATTCCCAGAGAGTAACAATGAAAGAGCTTGCAAGCTTAGCCCCTGGAAAGAAATATTCGCAGCAAGTAGAGCAATGGAAAAAACCCTGCAAAGACTTAGGGCTTGGAAAACATTCTTTGCAGAGAGAAACAATGAAAGTGTTTGCAAGCTGATAAGAGCTGGGAACATTGTTAGCACCTGGTTAGGGCTGGAAAGAAACATTTGGAGCAAGTTAGAGCAATGGGGGGAAAAACCCTGCCAAGACTTAGGGCTTGGAAAACATTCTTTGCAGAGAGAAACAATGAAAGAGCCTGCAAGGTAAGAGCTGGGAAGATCGCTAGCAGCTAGTTAGGGCTGGGGTGGGGGAGAGAGAGAGAGAGAAGCTACATTCAGAGTATAAGATGCACCCAGATTTTCAGCCTCTTTTAGGGAGGAAAGAGATTATACTCTGAAAAATATGGTACTCAAAATTTCCGCTACTGGTTCTCCAGGACCTGCTGGATTTCACCCCTAATCCTCCCTCTTTTTTAAGAACTGTCATTATTGGGTCCTGTACTTTTTTAAAAAAACAACAACAACTGTTTTTAGATGTGCTGGCTTCTTTTTGTAACATAAATTTCTCTTCTTGCAGAATATGCTGTTTGAAAGCATCCAGGAGGGGAAATACGAATTCCCAGACAAGGACTGGGCTCACATCTCTTTTGAAGCTAAAGACCTCATTTCAAAGCTTCTTGTAAGAGATGCCAAAAAACGTCTGAGCGCGGCCGAAGTCCTCAAGCATCCCTGGGTACAAGGGGTGAGTACTGTATCTTTGGCTGAGGTGGACAAAAGATGGATAGGAGATTGTGTTGTTTGCCTTTCTGCTTATCTGGGATGAAGGACTATTTGTCTGACAGGATGGTTATCTATCTATCTTGATTTCCTTCCTTCCTTCCTTCCTTCCTTCCTTCCTTCCTTCCTTTCTCCTTCCTTCCTTCCTTTCTTTATTCCTTCCTTCCTTCCTCTGTCCCACCCCTCCCTCCATCATCTCTCTAGTTCTATCTCCCTCATCTATCTCTCATATATCTGTCTGTCTGTCTATCATCTATTTCCATTTATCTCATTTATTTCTATTTATTTCTATATCTCATCTATCTTTCTCTTTCTCTTTCTGTATTTGTCTTTTTGGGGTAATTTCCCCCCCTCTACACATACATACATCCATACAATACAATAAAGTGCAATATTGTGTTAGTAAGTCATGTATAATCACAAAAAATTCTTAGTTCATACCTATTTAATTTCGGTATAAATCATTTTTTCCTCACCCCAAACTCTCTAATTTTGTCATCCAGCTAAATCAATTATCCTCTAATTAAATTTCACCATTGATATTCATTGAAATGTTTATTACGAACAATATTCCTAACAAGTTAAACACTAAGTCATAGTGCCTCCTTTCTCTCTCAATATGTTTTTCTAAAAACTAAAAGCCCCTGTATGACCTATCTATTATTAAAAACTAAAAAACAAATACAAACAAACAAATTTCAAACCTTTTTCATCTCCCTCTTGTAGTATATAATCCCGAATTTTTAGATTTGTTCCAAACCCAATTAATATAACTCCTATCAACATTAACAATCCTAAATTTTACTCTAAAGTCACATGTATATGTAACCCATTTGATATTTCGTGCAACATAATAACAAAAAGAAAAAAATACAGCCTCTCAACTGAATGCCGCCAAGCGAGAATATTCAGTATTAATGTAAATTAAGATGCCAAAGTTTTTTTAAAAAAATGACATTGATTGTAGCCAAAACCCTGGTGAGGATTATCCATGAAATCTCTAGTCATCAGGCTTGATTGAAATGCAACCTAAACTTTCAGCAGTGTTTCTCAGCCTTGGCAACTTTGAGGTATGTGGACTTCAATTCCCAGAATTCTCCAGGCGGCCATGAATTGAAATCCACATATTATTTATTAGATTTGTATGCCGCCCCTCTCCGTAGACTCGGGGCGGCTCACAACAGTGATAAAAACAATACATGGTAACAAATCTAATAATTAAAATCTAAAATAACAGTTTTACATTAAAAAGTCTAAAAAGGAAAAAAACCCACTAATATATAAAATACATACACACAGTCATATCATGCACAAAGTTACATAGGCAAGGGGGGGGGATGTCTCAGTTCCCCCAAGCCTGACGACAGAGGTGGGTTTTAAGGAGTTTACGAAAGGCAAGGAGGGAGGGGGCAGTCCTAATCTCTGGGGGGAGTTGATTCCAGAGGGTCGGAGCCGCCACAGAGAAGGCTCTTCCCCTGGGTCCCGCCAAGCAGCATTGTTTAGTCGACAGGACCTGGAGAAGGCCAACTATATGGGACCTAACCGGTCGCTGTAATTCGTGCGGCAGAAGGCGGTTTCGCAGATATCCTGGTCCGGTGCCATGAAGGGCTTTATAGGTCATAACGAACACTTTGAATTGTGACCGGAAACTGATCGGCAACCAATGCAGACTGCGGTGTGTTGGAGTAACATGGGCATACTTAGGAAAGCACATGATTGCTCTTGCAGCTGCATTCTGCACGATCTGAAGTTTCCAAACACTTTTCAAAGGTAGCCCCATTTTCATTTCATTTCATTTATTGGATTTATATGCCGCCCCTCTCCGAAAACTCGGGGCGGCTAACAACAGTCATGAACAATGTACAGTAAAAATCCAATACTAAAAACTAACTTAAAACCCCTTAATATATATGTAGAGAGCATTGCAGTAGTCGAGCCTCGAGGTGATGAGGGCACATATCTTAGAAGTTTCCGAGGTAGAGAGACACTTCCTTTCAGATTTGGAAGTCCCAAACATGTACTCTTTTTTTTGTAAAGTGAGTGTTCTGTCAGTGTCCAGAGTGTATCTCCAGTAATGAATCTCCACTGTTTATTTAGAAATACCTAGCTACAAGAGGAACCTATATTTGAATAGGGCTGACATATCTCCATTGCACTTATTTAAATGGAACTGTAATATTGTCATGGATAAAGGCAGAGAAGGTGTAACTTTAAAAGGGCATGGAGGAGGAAGGGGGCTACAAGGAGTTGTAAGCAGTGATTATAATGGTGACACCTTTTTTTTTGCTTCTAGTGTGCTCCTGATAACACGCTCCCCACTCCAATCATCCTACAAAGGTGAGTGAAGCATTACAGAAATAGCGTTAATAAATAAGAATGTTGAGATATAAACTCAAATCTTTCTTAACGTCTGCAGAGAATTAGAGCCACATATAAGTCTACGGAGAGGGGCGGCATACAAATCTAATTAATAATAATAATAATAATAATAATAATAATAATAATAATAATAATAATAATAATAATAATGTTTCTTGTCACTTGGGAATTTGTTTTTATTCAGCAACTAACTACATGGAAAGCAACAGCATTCTAATCTTGAATGCATTATCAGCCTTTCGGTCATAAACCAGTATAACGTGTGTATAATTATCACTATTTCCATGGTAATTTTAAGGTGTGTAGAACTTCAGCTTAATAATAGGTGGTAGGGAATAGCAATGAAAAGATGGAAAGGCACGCCAGAAAACGTAGGCAGTTCTGCTGTTATCACAGCCATCCTTCAATGAATTTATGTACTTAGAAAATTGATATGCCCCCCACCCCAAGCAAATAACTGGGTGGCTAACAATGCAAAACACTGAAACAAAATTCAGAATGCATTTAACAGCAAATGAAAGAAATACAAGAGCTGAGCAAAGGGATCACAGTTGCAAACACACATACCACATTTTTCAGAGTATAAAATGCAACTAAATTTTGAGGAGGGGGGGGGGGAAATCTACCTACCAGGTATTCATCTGGCCAGTGTCCTTAGTCTGGTCAGCTTCAGCACATTATTTTATACCCTGGTTAGGGTTTAAAACAACCTTTTTCGGAGGGAGTAGCAATGAAAAAAGCCAGCCAGCCGGGATTAGCACCTCGATAGGGCTGGGAAAAAGTTTCAAAAAAGCAACATTCAAAGTATAAGATGCACCCAAATTGTCTGCCTCTTTTAGGGGAGAAAAAGATGCGTCTTATATTCCGAAAAATACGGTATGTTTTGCTCTGCCAACAACCTATAAAATAAGTTATAGGCAGTGTTCGACTTACAAGCACAATTGAGCCCAACATTTCTACTGTTAAGTGAGACGGTACTTGAGTGAACTTTGCTTGTCAGAAGGTCGCATAAGGTAATGCCAGGAACTCCAGGAAATATGGGGTCATAAATATGAATCAGTAGCCGGTTTACTTTATTGATTAGCTCTTGGGCCATCCCAAAGTGCAGAGTTCCAGACACAAATTATTACTTAAAATCCGATAAAAAACAGTTTAAAATGGAATGAAATAAAATAACAAACTAAAATGAAATTGGAATAAGATACAATTTAAAATGAAATTGAAACAAAATGCAATAATTTAATGTATAGATAAATAAAATACAATAAAACTATATCCCAGTATCACCCCTACAATCTACCCCAATCAGTCCCACATATGCTGATCTCAACCGAGCCATTTTGCTCAAGTCCTGTGGGTGTCTTAAAGGTTATTTCAGTGTCTGAATTTTGATGTTATGATCAGGGGGATGTTGCAACAGTTGTAAGTTTAAAAAAGCGACCCTGAGTCTCTCTTTTGAATTGTTATTAAATCAAGGACTACCTGTAATGCCAAAAGTTATTCTTCTGCATCCACCCTTTAAAAAAAAAATAAAAAATTGAAGTGTTTGGGATATGCTCGATCGAGGTCCGGATACTGAATAGGTTAACAAAATAGACCAGGGTCTGCGGAGAGGGGCGGCATACAAATCTAATAAATAATAATAATAATAATAATAATAATAATAATAATAATAATCGGAATTGACAAAATCTCCATCTGTCAATTGCAAAAGGCCGCTTTACTGGGATCGACAAACATAATTCGCTGCTACATCACACAGTCCTAGGTGCTTGGGAAGCGCCCGACTGGTGATGAAATACGAAATCCAGAGTGATCTCGTTTGCTATGTTGTAATGACATAATAATAATAATAATAATAATAATAATAATAATAATAATAATAATCATCATCATCATCATCATCATCATAATTGCAGGAGTGAAAAAGCCAAACTTCATTGGTGGAAAACAAAACAAAACCAAAGGAAGCAAACTTATATCACACAGCACTTCTTTTTATAATACTCTGTTCTCTATGACCTAATGCAGCTAATACACATGTGCATTTTACATGATGCTGTAATTCATAAACATGCCAATATCATAGATAATGCTGAAGGTATAATGATAGACAGCTAGGCAAAGCAACGTGTTTAATGGCACTGTCAGTTCATGAAAACATGAACTTTCTGTGAAGTATTTTATTAGGGTTTTAATTTAAATGGTTTTATAACTACCGTATATACTCGAGTATAAGCCGAGTTTTTTAGCCCCAAAAATGGGCTGAAAAACACAGCCTCGGCTTATACTCGGGTCATTGACAAAGTCACCACACGAGGGCGACATTGCTTGAGCCAGAGCGAGGAGGCACCAGCTTTTGTCCCCTGTCGCACGCCGTAGTTCCTCTCCCTAGCTCAAGCAAAGAAGGCAGCCATTTGCAATGGTGAGTCGGATTAAAAAGGCCCCCTGCTGTCAGATTCTCCTCCCCCTCCTTTGAAAGGATTTAAACTGTTTAAAAAATGGTATTTTGTGGTAGTTGCTGTCCTTGCTTGGATAGGATCTAATAATGTGTTATGAGGCAGAGCTAGACAGGAATTCTTTTTCTATCTGTCTATCTTTCTATCTATCTATTTTTCTATCTATCTATTTTTCTATCTATCTATCTATCTATCTGTATCTATTTCTATCTATCTATCTATCTATCTATCTATCTATCTGTATCTATTTCTATCTATCTATCTATTTTTCTATCTGTCTGTCTGTCTATCTATCTTTCTATATCTATCTATCTATCTATCTATATATCTATTTCTTTCTATCTATCTATCTATCTATTTTTCTGTCTGTCTGTCTGTCTATCTTTCTATCTATATCTATCTATCTATCTATCTATCTATCTATCTATCTATCTATCTATCTATCTATCTATTTGGTTTTCTATGCTGATAACCTCACAGCAGCTAATGCTGAAGCTCTTCTTTGGATACACTTATTTGTTTGTTTGTTTGTTTGTTTATTTAATTGGATTTGTATGCAATCCCTCTCCAAGGACTCAGGGTGGCTCACAGCATATATAAAAACAGAACAATAATGTAAATCCAATTAATGATGAGAAGGAATCCAGTTTTGAAGGATTTTAACTCTTAGGTTTTAGCTTTGTTCCTGATCGAGCTACTTTTTTTACTTTTTAATTTATTGTTAATATTGTTAATTTGTTTACCCTCTTTTAAATTTACAGAGCTAGTTTACTGGTTTTCTTTAAAATAAATATTCTAAAACATGTCTCAATTAATGTAATTTTATTGTTTTCCATTTTTATAAGTTACCAGTAGCCACTGCATTTTCTAACCTCGGCTTATACTCGGGTCAATACGTTTTCCCAGTTTTTGTGGCAAAAATTGGTGCCTCGGCTTATACTCGGGTCGGCTTATATTCGAGTATATACGGTATATTTGACTTCTTTCTTATTGTTAGTATTTTATATTGTTGCAAGCCGCCCTCAGTCCTTCGGGATTGGGTGGCGTAGAAGTCAAATTAATAAATAAATTATAAATAAACAAACAAACTTTTCTCACGGCTAAAAATCCAGGCCTACCTGTATTGCAAAGCCTGTGAGCAAAGCTTATGCTAACGTAATGTGAACTAAGCACTCGTCTGCAGGCTCAGGCCATATCTGGGCATGCCCATCCATATGGCCTTTGACCTACACAAGGAATACGACATCCAGACGGTCCTAATTTGCTTTCTTGTGGTTGCCCCTGGTAGGAACAGCAGTGCCAAAGAGTTGACCTCGTTTGCCGCCGAAGCCATTGCAGTCAACCGCCAGTTAATGCAGCACGAGGAGGAAGCTGCGGAGGAGACTCACCCCATCATCATCAAAGCTACCTCATGCTCTATGCACCTTTCTCCCCCTTCCGAATCCAAGCTGGCCAAACGGAGGCAGAAGACAAGCATGGCGAAAGCGAACCCCACCCAGCATCTGGTGACCCCTTTGGTCATGGTTGGGGATCACATGTGACTGCCTTTCCTTCTATACCAGTCCATTCTTCTTCCCCTCACACACAACCCCTCCCCCCCGCCCCTTTGTGTCTCTTCTTTGGACAAAAAGGTCTGCTTGAATAGCTTAACAAAAGATCAAGATCAAATTGGCTGGTTTCCAAGGATTCTTTTCTGTCTTTGATCTTGTTCAACACACACGGGCTGTTTTGTTTCTTGTTCCTTTGTGTTTCTTTCTTTCTTTCTTTCTTTCTCTCTTTCTCTCTCTCTCTTTTGAAAAAAGCTATTTAAATTCTATTCCTCCCTTCCCTTGTTTCCCCTCTTCCCCAGTGCATTTTGATACACACGTAATTTTTTTCCTCTTAAAAAGTTAAAAAAAAAAGAAAGTTGTCCCTTCCTCCCGACTGAAGGATAGCTTATCTGGGGGGCTTTTTTTTCCTTCTCCCCCCCCCCCACTTCTCTCAGCTTCTTGTACTGTGAAAAGAAGGGAGGGAGAACCCCTTTCCCTCGTCTATCCCACCCCCAAGCCTGAACTTTTAAACGTAGCATTTTTTAAAGAAGTTTGGAGAGTGGTTTTGCTTCTTTTTTTTTTACATTTATTTTTATTTTGTTCTTGCTCGTGGTTTCTTTTCTCTCTTTTTTTAAAAACGACCGAAATAAACATTAACTACTACTTGGATTCTGTATGGTTTGAGGGTGGGTGGGGAGAGGATCTATCTTGTCTCCCCCTCCCCACAAAAGGCAGGGGGGGAGGAAGGAAACAATTACAGTCCATGGATTGTATGAATGTTCATGTATGGGGAAAATTTAGGGGAGATTGCAGAATCTTCCCTAAAATGGTGTAGATTCTATAAGCTGAAAGTAGTTATATCTGGGGTATAAACAGAAGGGGAGGTGGGTTGGGAAGAGGAAACCCATACATGTGGGGATAAATTCCTTCTCCCCACCTCCTGGCACTGTTCACAGCACTTATTTTGTATTTTGTTAGTTCTTTTTTTCTCTCTCAAGGGGCCAAGCTGTGGATAACACAAGAACTCTATGTTGTTTCAATCCAGATATATTCTATTAACATGGGAGGGGTCCAATATTTTTTTCAGCATGTTTTAGAATCTACTATAGTAGAATCTAATCCCTTATGGTGTTTCCCCCCCCCCCCCCCTGTTTGATACAGAGAGTATAAAAGAAAGGTGAAAAAGGTTCTAGCAGAAAGGAAAGATTTTACTACCTTCCATAGAGTTAAGCCATTGTTTTCTTAAGCTTGGCAACTTGGAAGACCGTAGTGGACTTCAACTCCCAGAATTCCACAGCCAATAAGGCTGGCTAGGGAATTCTGGGAGTTGAAGTCCACACATCTTCAAACCGCCAACGCAGGGAAACATTGAAATATAAGCTATTGGGGGCGGGGGGGGGGGAAGAGGTGAGGCTTAATTTGAAGAGAAGGTAGTCAACAATAATTAAACCATCCTCTGCAGGGCTGTAAAAATCTTTGCAAAAATATTCCTGGAGATATGTATAATTGCTTCAGAGTTTGAAAATGTAGATTAAATTCTTAAGGTGGCAGAATAGTTTATGGCAATCCTCTCTTGCTGACTTTAAAAAAAAGTTTAAACTAGGGTGATGCGTTGTTTGATCTCCCCATCCCAAAGGCAGACTGTGACTTGGGGGAATTATTTCAAAATATTTCCGAGTCTTTGGAGCCTTTACCGCTTATTCTGAACCAATATAGATAGAATTCCTCAGGGATGGTTGCTTCCTACGGGGACTAATTAATTTGGGAACCTCTAGCCTCCCCTTCCTCCAGGTTGGAGCCCCCTGCTTTGCAGAACTGACAGTTCCTATAATTGTGGGTTTTGCGTGAGAAAACAACAGTGAATCTAGTTTAAAGTTAAACCTGCTGTAAGCTTGTGAATCTGGGGGAAGCAGAGGGCAGAACCATGAATCAAACTCAGGATGATGCATTTAGTTGTGCTTAAAATGGTCAAAAGCCTGCTTTTTGGAAGGAAGGAAGGAAGGAAGGAAGGAAGGAAGGAAGGAAGGAAGGAAGGAAGGAAGGGAGAGAAACACTTGGATGTGTGTGATGTCTCATATAGAGAAGGAATTGGAAGATTGCGTGATTTTTATTTTTTTAAATCTGTTTCAGAGCCTGAAATTGAAACAGCGAGCAAGTAGCCTATTGGGGTGTAATTCTGGTAGAAGTTTCTCCCAAGAGGGATGCGAAGAGGAATAAAAATAATATTTGTTTAGTGGTCATCCACCTCTTGCATTTAAGCATCAAAATAAGGATTGTCGGACCACTGCCAATAGTTTGTGCTGTTGCTGTTTTTTTGGCCCTCGTCGTTTCCTCCATTGTGTTCCAGTGTTTAGCATCTAAGCATTCTGGGAATTGCCTGCATTGTGGGGCCGCAAGGCTCAGGGGCATTCTGGGAAATTCAATGGCCAGAGCCAAACTATTGGATGATGGATGTTGCTCAGTTGATGCTTAGTGTAGCCGACCTGAGAGCATTTCTGTAGGGTCTCCTTGAGTACTGATATTAATCTTTGATTATGAGACTGGTCAGCTCATGGTTGGGTGACAGTATCCTGTTCTTCTTAGATCAGTGATGGTGGATGAGAGATGCCTCCGAGGAAGTTATTTTATGTTAATAGACCTGAAGCGCGGAAAAAGGCATAACATCTGCCTCTTAATATCTAGGCAACTTTAAAGACTCTTGAACTCCCAAAATTCCCCAGATAGCAGGTCTGGCTAGGAGATTCTGGGAATTGAAGCCCACAAATTGTTAAAGTTGCCCAGCATTAGACAACCCTGTCTTAAAAAGCTGGAATATAATGAAACAGGATGGTGCTTTCCAGATGCACCTGCAAATTTAGACTATTGGCTATGTGTCTGTCCACTGGGGGAGACTCAATTCTTCCCCCCCCCCCAACTCTCAGACAAACGTAGCTCTCAAAATTTCTCGAAAAGACTGCACACACATCCAGGCGATGAAAACATTTGTACGTAAATCAGTATTGCATCAAGATAGCGGATTGGAAAATATTCTTGAATGTCTGCGTGTGTGGTGCCTTGATAAAACGGTGGCAGTTGTGACTAGGCTGTGGGTGGGCAGATGACTTTTGCCATGCTCAAATCTAGTACCATAACCGTAGTATTTCTGCCTACCTTCCTTTATGCATAAGCTACAGGGCAAACGGCCCTATGCATCCTGACTTGGGAGCAACACCTACTGAATTCTGTTGGATTTGCTCATCCAAGTATGTGTAGGATCGATCGGTTGATGGCTGAAGGATTGCCTTTGTAAGTGTGAAAGTATGGATGGGAAAGATTACTGTCTGTTAGACTTCCTTCAAAGCAGGGGGTCTCCAACCTTGGCAACTTTTAAGCCTGGAGGACGTTCAACTCCCAGAATTCTGGGATTTGAAGTCTTCCAGGCTTAAAGTTGCCAAGTTTAGTGTCTCTTCTTCAGAAGGCCCAAGGGGGAGGATCAACCAGTTAGTTTCACTCTGGAGGTGAAAGTTGTTGTTGAAATCTAGCTAGGGAAGTGGTTAATTTAGTGTGGTTTGCTGTGAGTGGCAAGGGAGAATTTTGCTTATTATCTTAAGGTCAGTTTGATCTCCTTTCTAAGCCTTGGGATTTTTTATTTTTTTTTTAAATCCAGTGATATCAAGGTGGATCCTCTCCAGGACTTTAGCAGAATTGTTTGCCATGTGTATCAACTCCATCTCGAGTGGTTGTAGCACAACATCTGGTGACTTCAGCTGCTATCCAGATGTGCACGTTTGGGGCGTATGTGATCTAAGAACGATGCTTGTCTCGAAATAAGTAACAATACTATGCAAAGAGGTTTGAATCGTTTTGCTGAGAGAGTATTTTTTTCTTCTTCTTCAGATGCAGGATAATTGATTTTTTTTCCGTTGTTTTTTTTTAAAATAAATGTGGAGGCTTGTAAAATAACTCATTGCCTCCTTTCTTTTCTACTTTTTGATATTTTTCTCTGCTGTCTTGACAGAGGGTAAAGCAGATGGGATTTCCCTTTTAGTATTATGGTTTGCTTGTTGTGACCTTGGCGGTCTTTTCCAACAGATGTGCTTTCATTAAAGAATGGGGTGGGAAGCCGGTACTATCTGAGGTGCGGAATACACTGGTTAGCTGAGCAGGCTACGCAACTGAACAAATTATTTTTAAATCAAAGAACACTTTCATCATACGATTCAGGACAAAATTCTACATAGGTCTGGATTTTGTCATCAATGATAAATATGAATCTTGTGGCCGGAAATTAGAAGCCGTGGTTGGCCCTTTCTGCTCAAGAAAGCTATAGCATATGGCTTCTAAATTGCCCGGATATTTAATCCTTTTGGGGGGATTTAGAAGCAAAGGTAGCAGCTTCCAGTGTGGACGTTCTCATTCAGATGGTTTTAAGTGGTGTGACGGGATATAATTTGCTTCGTTCTAGCTTTTTTTTTTTTTGCTGTTGTCTATGCCAGTGTTTCCCAACCTTGGCAACTTGAAGATATTTGGACTTCAACTCCCAGAATTCCCCAGCCAGCGAATGCTGGCTGGGGGATTCTGGGAGTTGAAGTCCAAATATCTTCAAGTTGCCAAGGTTGGGAAACACTGGTCTATGCTACGTCTATCCTTCAAAAGAAAGATAGCTTTAAGAACAGTTTATCAAAAGTTAGGAATAGATTTATACACTGACTTTGCTTTTCCTCAAGAGCATCCATTCCCCAGAAGTGATAATGGTACCTGTATTTAGTTGAGCATTTTAACTTGGTCTGCAACAAAACCTTTGGTCCTAGGGCCAGTGTGTGTGGCAGGTTCATCTGAAAAACAATTGTCCCCAACCATTTGGGGGATACTACTTTGGGAGAAGAAACCCTTGCCTCCTATTTCCCCCTATGTCATTCTTAAAGGGCCAGAATGTGGCCTCTGTGATGTTGATAGGTTGGGAACAATGGACAGTGACTTTCAAACCAGCATTCTTAGTTGAAACGTGTAATCTTTTTTAAACAAGTATACTTCTCAGGATTATTATGTCAACACGTGAAGGATTGCTCATATTCCTTTTTTTTTTCCTTTTGGACTCTCATTCGTGCCTGATATTTAAGAAACAAAAGCATCCTAGATAATTGATGAAGTGTTTGGAATTGTGTGACAGACTAGTGCAAAGTTGCAAAACAAAATCATGTAGATCGCCAAATAATAGCTTTTGTAATCCCCCTCCTGCGTGTGGATCATCTTAACATACATATAGCCCTTCTCTGCAGGGTGCACATTTTTTTAGTACGTGCAAGAGCAGTGGGTCAGAATTGTGACACACACACACACACCCTGGGAAAGTGTGCTTTTTATTTGGTGGGATTTTTAAAGCAAATAAATTGTGTTGGGTGGGTGAAATAAAGCTATATCATTAAAAAAACATTGCTAAGATCATAACTTACTCTGGGATGGTGTATCTGGTCTGAATAACCTTGAGCGAAAGGAGTCAAGTGAATCCAAAAGCGAATTCTGTCCTATATTTGTTACGAAAGGATGATGTTTCTATGCTCATTGAAATAGGTGGTTGTGGTTTGTAGGCACTGGGGGTGGGGTGGGTTTTTTTTTAAGGCTTCTGTCAAAATAACATAACTTGCCTTAACTTGTTTCCTTTGCAATGTGGAATTCTATCTCGGTTTGGGGTTGATTTTCGTAAGATGAAGATGCATCGACGGTTCAGGTTTTGAATGAAATATGTTAAAAGTGCATCCAAATTCCATCCTGGTGGGAGATAACTATAAAACACGGGTGGCTTTTCTGCACTTGATGAAATAGCCCCTGCTGAGATTTCACCCATAGGTGATTGGATTGGGAAAGCCTAGGAATTTGAGGTGCATTCTTTCCCAAATCTAGTGGGGAAAAGCAGCAGCTAAGCTAGAAATGGTTCTTTTCAGTGTTGGATTTTCTGTGATGACTTCAGGATGGAAGTGGTGGAAGACAATAGAACCCACTTGAATACAGAAGGACTTAGTTAGCACCGTAGAGGGATTTGATCTTTGTGGTGCTCTGCAATCTCCACCCATCTGGAGGCTACGGGGTTGGAAAAAGCAGCTTCCCCTCTCTCCCCCTTGATTTTCCTTTCTCTCCTTCCCTGTATTCCTTTTTGTGTGTGTGTGAGACCAAAATTGGTGGTGCTCAGATTTCTTCCTTCTTTCACTCAGTTGGAATTAGAGGGATGGGAGAGATGAGAGATGCTTTGGAGGGATTTAGACTATTTCGAGCTCCTTTGGATTAACCCCCGGGACTTACGTGAAATGGGCATAAAGCTTCTCTCCACCGGGGAGCCATAAAACACTGTCGTGTTCTGCAGCGTTCCCTAGATTTGGAAGCCCAAAGAGTTAAACTGTGTTTAAAGTCACTAGTTCTTATGAAGAAATGGGCTCGTGCCTCTGGAGACAGACATAAGAGAGGAACGCCTCCAACAATGCTCCCTTGACATCTCAACCATCTATTTTCTCTCAAGATTGCTTCCCATATACTTATAGTTTGCATTGTGTTACTTTCCAATTAGTGGTGCAGAGATTATTCTGTTCTTGCCAAAATTCTTACTTTCAAACTTTTGTATCCCACCCACCCCACCCTCAGTATTTTTCTTTGTAAAGACGTTTATTGGAAAGCATCTTGCGTTGTACCTCCACGAGTTTTAATGAGCTGCATATTATGAGGACAGGAGAATAATGTCTTGACGCATCTTTGACTTAATGCCCTCCTCGCCTCAATTTAAGTCTGTTTAGAACTGGTTATTTAGCATTTTACTGTGAAGTTGGTTTCTTTTCTTTTTTTTTTCTTTTATGAGAAAAATCAGTTCAGGAAAAATGTTTTCCTCTGATTACCATAAAAGACTGCCAAAGGTTTTGTTTTCTGACATAAAGTCACCTTGATGCACCACTGAGGACTGTAGATTGCAAGAGTCCTTCAGCAAGGGACTGGTTTGAAAATGACAAATTAAAAAAAAAACTTTTAAAATCTAAAAAAAAAAACAAAGCACTTTATTATGTACCAGGTGAACTGATTCAGCTTGATGGAACTTTTTCCTTTGTAACACCTTGTTGATGCCAGAATTTTTTGTATTCTGTTTTGTAAGAATTTAATAAATGCATTGAAACATGTTAATGTCTCTTTTTTGGGGGGGACTGGTATGTATTTAATAATTTAAATATTGGCAGGTTTTGCACAGTGGCGTGAACATGGTTGGCCACACAGAAATGGGAGTACCTGCTTGACTGTGTAGGCATAGAAACTGCTGTCCAGGTGAGCATTTAGAGCAGTGTTTCCCAACCTTGGCAACTTGAAGATATTTGGACTTCAACTCCCAGAATTCCTCAGCCAGCATTTGCTGGCTGGGGAATTCTAAGAATTGAAGTCCAAATATCTTCAAGTTGCCAAGGTTGGGAAACACTGATTTAGAGCATAAACTAATGAGTAGACTACAAAATTGGAGGGGGAAACATTGTAGAAGGCAGTTTCCATCATTTGTTGCTAAGAAAACTAAACAGATATGTCTGCATAGCCATCAAGGGATACACTTTATTATGCATTGTATGAGTCAAGGCTTGTTCAGTAAACCATGTATTAATACACTGCTCAAAAAAATAAAGGGAACACTTAAGCAACACAATATAACTCCAAGTAAATCAAACTTCTGTGAAATCAAACTGTCCACTTAGGAAGCAACACTGATTGACAATCAATTTCACATGCTTTTGTGCATTCAACTTTTGTACAGAACTAAGTATTCAATGAGAATATTTCATTCATTCAGATCTAGGATGGGTTATTTGAGTGTTCCCTTTATTTTTTTTGAGCAGTCTATGAAATCTCATTAAGCCAGACAGGCCATGCTTTGCACATGAAATAGCAAATCATGGTTCATTTAATCACGGGTTATTAATGTGATTCATAATGTCATGATTTTTATCCTTTGCAAGTTCTGTGTAAAAATTGTAAAGGGGAGGAGTATTACTTGCCCTTTATTTAGAACACTCTGGATCTGATGTTAGCAGTGAAAACAGGTCACCGCTATCTTCTCGAGGATTCTTCGTATGCCTGTCAACCAAGGCTGCTCTGCATTTAGGGAATGATTAACTAACTCATGACTTAAGATGAGGGCCAAGATGAAGTCAACATGGGCATACCAAGACCAAAATATCCAGGGAGCTTAAAACTTGGACAACCACTTAATCAGAATTGATACCATGAGAGACCTTGGAATGCTTTTGCTGTTCCAAAGGTAATGGTGAGGATAATGGAGCAACATTACATGGGCAGTGCCTGACGATTGTGCATCATTTAAATCAGGTCCAGGAACTGCATTGGATGCAATTCAAGGTTGTGGTTATCGCCTTTCAAAACCCGATTGCTTTGGGCCTAAATAATCTTCCAAGCACAGTGGTATCTCTACTTATGAACTTAATTCATTGAGCAGGTTCTTAAGTAGAAAAGTTTGTAAGAAGCAATTTTTCCCATAGGAATCAATGTAAAAGCAAATAATGCCTGCAATTGGGGAAACCACAGGGAGGGTGGAGGCCCTGTTTCCTCCGAGGAGATTCCTAGAGAGGCCCCACAGAGGCTTTCCCCCGCCTTTTCCGGCCCTGTTTCCTCCCAGAAGATTCCTAGAGAGGCCCCATGGAGGCTTCTCCCTGCCTTTTCCGATTACGCTTTCGGAGGCTCAGGTTTGTAAGTGGAAAATGGTTCTTGAGAAGCAAAAAAATCTTGAACACCCAGTTCTTATCTAGAAAAGCTTGTAAGTAGAGGCGTTCTTAGGTAGAGGTACCACTGTACTCTGCTTTTAAAACAAATTTCATCTAATAAGTTACGGGAGTGAAAACATTTTGAGGGCTTTCCTATGCAAGGATCCCATGATTGATAATTCTCCTTCAGTGGAACAGATTGATCCAGCACATCACTTCTTCCCTGGTGGGTTTTTGCAGCCCTTGATTGAGGACTCCAGTGTATTATTAACTTGAGCACTTATTGCCCCTTATTTAAGCAGCATCTTCTGATTTGATTAAATCCAGTCTGTGATCAAGTGGTATAGCAGCAATTAATCAAAATTAATTGAGCTGCAGGTTTTCTGTTAATCAAGATTTCAAACTTTTTCAGGTAGTGGAATTGTTGGGACGCCTAATTGTGAAGCAAAGCTCTAGTAAAAAATCAGATGTGCTTGAGTGAACTTAAAAAAAAAAAAAATACCACAGAAGTCTTAAGATTTCATGGAACAGAGTAGAAAGATCCCAGTGTAAAATAACATTCATTGCCTACCCTGTACACTTTTATTCTCCAGTAAGGAAATGAGACAGATGGATGGACAGACAGATGTAAGCGAAGTCCATTATATAATTATGGTTAAACAATATACAGTCAATTTATACCCTTTATTTCCCTGCCCTAAATTCAGTACAATATTTCAATTTTCATTGGAATTGGCCACTAGAAAAATCTAAAAAATCTTTTAAAAAATGAGTTTGAATGGTTTTTTTATTAGTCAATCAAAGTAAAAAGACAGGGTTCCCCCCCCCCCATTTTTGCTATACTAACTTGTCCTTTTTACACACATTTTGAGCTACAAGCAAATTAATCTGTACCTCATTATATTTATCAAATTTATAAACCACCCCTCTCCAGATGGACTCATGGCGACATACAGCAATAAAATAACTACAAAAATTACAAATATCCCAAAATACATATTATAAAATGAATACAAAATTTAAAACATGATACGTATATAAAAAAACATACAACCATCCGTCATTCATACTACTGGCTGGAGCAGTATAACATTGCTCAATGGCCCCAGGCCTGCCAGTATAAGTCTATTTTCAAAGCCTCTAGGAAGACCAGGAGGGTGGGAGCGGTACCTCTGGGGGGAGTTGGTTCCAGAGGACCGGAGCCACAACAGAGAAGGCCCTTCCCCATCATCCCGCCAGCTGGCATTGCTTGGCCAATGGGACCCAGAGAAGGCCAACTCAGTCGCTGGAACATGAGGCAGAAGCTGGTCCCGTAACTAATCGTGAATTGGAAGTTATAAAGCAGCTGTTGGGGACAGGCTGAGTCACAAGAAAGGCAACTTATCAGGTGTTGCGATGAGTCCACATAACTCAAAACGGTAGCATACTAATGTCTTCAGCATGGAACTTTTCTGAGTAACGGTAGCTTGTTGAGGTATCTGCAGAAAATAATCCATACACTCATTCATTTAAATGCCTTGAGAAACTTCTAAGGGCTGAGTCATAAATTTGACCCCGAAAGAACAGCTGAGTAGCTACATCCAAGTTTGATTCACAAAGCATCATGACAAAACTTGGTTTGCTTGGTTTAGATTTAGTTTATTATTTGAAGGTTGGGTTGCAAATCATGGCTTAGTATAATGTGCAGTCCAGGTTGGTAGGTTATCCTCTCTCAAATCAAACTTTGATGGAAGTAATCAAAATGAAAGGGCACCAGCTCTGCTACATCACAACTCACATTTATCTGCCTTCAGTGTGGCACACCCAGAGCAATGATAGAGTTGCAAAATGTCTGCTTATTTCCAGAAGAACACAGGCATTTTGTATTTGCATTTGACGTAGAGACCAACAAGACAAGCAACTATTCTAATTTGTCTTTCTTTTGCATCATAGGAAAACTTTTAGTGGGTTTTTATGCTAATACTGATCAACTTATGTGGGTTTTTTATGCTAATACTGATACCCAGTTGTACATCGCCACCCCATGTCCAGTCAACGAAGCAGTGGAAGTGATGTGCCGGTGCCTGGATGGGTGTCAACTCAAACTCAATCCAGACAAGACGGAGTGGCTGTGGGTTTTGCCTCCCAAGGACAATTCCATCTGTCCGTCCATTACCCTGGGGGGGGGGGAATTATTGACCCCCTCAGAGAGGGTTCGCAAATTGGGCGTCCTCCTCGATCCACAGCTAACATTGGAACACCATCTTTCGGCTGTGGCGACGAGGGCATTTGCCCAGGTTCGCCTGGTGCACTAGTTGCGGCCCTATTTGGACAGGGAGTCATTGCTCAGTCGCTCATGCCTTTATCACCTCGAGGTTCAATTACTGCAATGCTCTCTACATGGGGCTACCTTTGAAAAGTGTTCGGAAACTTCAGATCATGCAGAATACGGCCGTGAGAGCTATTGTGGGGCTTCCTAGATTTGCCCACGTTTCTACAACACACCGTGGCCTGTACTGGCTGACAATCGGTTTCCGGTCACAATTCAAAGTGTTGGTAAGGACCTTTAAAGCCTTTCATGGCATTGGACCAGAATACCTCCAGAACCGCCTTCTACCGCACGAATCCCAGCGGCTGATAAGGTCCCACAAAGTTGGCCTTCTCCGGGTCCCGTCGACCAAACCGTCGTTTGGCGGGCCCCAGGGGAAGAGCCTTCTCTGTGGTGGCCCCGGCCCTCTGGAATCAACTCTCCCCAGAGATTAGAATGGCCCCCACCCTCGTCTTTCGCAAGTTACTCAAGACCCACCTATATTGCCAGGCATGGGGGAATTAAGACATCTCCCCCAGGCTTTCTTATATTTTATTTTTGGTATGTATGTGCTGTATGGTTTTTAAATTGTTGGGGGTTTTTAAATATAATTTTATTATTAGATTTGTTCCATTGTTATACTGTTTTTATTGACCCCTCGCATCCTGGACATAAACTGTTTCAACTCCTACCCTCAAAATGTCGCTACAGAGCACCGCACACCAAGATAACTACACACAAGAACAATTTTTTCCCGAACGCCATCACTCTGCTAAAAAAATAATTCCCTCAACAGTCAGACTTTTTACTAAATCTGCACTTCTATTTCTACTAGTTTTTCTCATCATTCCTATCATCCTTTTCCTCCCACTTAGGACTGTATGACTGTAACTTGTTGCTTGTATCCTAAGATTTTTATTAATATTGTTTCTTCATTGCTTATTTGACCCCTATGACAATCATTAAGTGCTGTACCACATGATTCTTGACAAATGTATTTTTCTTTTATGTACTCTCAGAGCATCTGCAGCAAGACAAATTCCTTGTGTGTCTAATCACACTTGGCCAATAAAGAATTCTATCCTATCCTATCCTAAAGGAAGGGCTTTCAGTGGACTAACCAGCCTCATGGCTGCAGTTCTTAGGCTTTCCCATGTGATGCTGCAGAGCCAAGTCTTACCTCCTTTTCAGAAGCCCAAAAGAGTGGGGGGGTCTGTCTCCACTCCAGGGGAAGACTATTCCATATAAATAAAAACTGAGAATGACCTCAGGGTGGGTGGCTGCCAGTTTGCTTCCTCCTGTGCTGTGTGGGCACGCATGCCCACACAGTGCAAAAACAAAAAAAAGTTCTTCCCCCAAAGCCAAAAATTCATGCAGTGCTGGAAACTCAGCTTCTGCACATGCGCAGAAAACCCTGGGAAAGAAATTGAAAAAGAAAATCTGATTTTTTTAAAATGGTGGTGCCCATGCACTGACACCAACCAAATCAGTTCTATGACATCATTGTGACATCACCAGCGGTTTGCTATCAGTTTGGATGAACTGGTCCGAACCGGGAGGAACCCACTTCTGAATGACCTACTTGAAAAGGTGTGGACAATACCATGTGAGGTTTCTTCAGTCAGACCAAACTCTGAAACTTTATAACAGCGGTCCCCAAACTACGGCCCATGGGCCACATGCGGCCCGCTGAGGCCATTTATTCGGCCCGCGGGTGAGTGACAGGAGCACATCTAATTTTCTATGAATAAAATGCGGTATTTTGTTAGTAACTAATATCAATCATCAAAAAAGTTGCAAAAGTTTTTTTTCTAATTTTGTCATCCAGCTACATTCATTTTCTTTTAATTAAATTCCTTCCTCAAAAAAGTACACCAATTATATTTCTAACTTATTAACCATTATGCCAAAGTGCTTCCTTTCTTTATACATTTTTCTATAAGCCAAGAAAACCTTGTACTGTATAGCCAATCAGATGTTAACAAAATTAAAAACAAAACATAAACATATATGAACATATAACAAAACATAAACATATATGAATTTCAGACTTCTTACCCCCCCCTCTAAATAGTACGTTCCCATTTTGCTTTTTACTTTAAAATAAGGTATGTGCAGTGGGATTTGTTCATAGGTTTTTTTTATAGTCCGGCCCTCCAACAGTCCGAGGGACAGTGAACTGGCCCCCTGTGTAAAAAGTTTGGGGACCCCTGCTTTATAACATGGAAGTCAGTGAGTCCAATTCTACATTATACCCTGGTCTGTAGCTACCTCTAGTGTTCAAAGGGTAGGCGGCTCCAGAATTTGGTATGTTCAGGTTTTCTTTGTTGTGGCAAGTTTCTCCTTTTCTCTTTTTTGCCTTCTCCAGTTGTAGCCAACTAGTTGCCACACACAGAGCTCCTGCTTCAGTTTTCTCACTGAACAGAATGCGCTATTGTTTAAACTCCTTGTTTTTCTCTCAATGAAGTGGGTATTATGCTAAATTATCATAGACTACTGCTTATTTCTATGCTTGCCATGAGAACTCCTTCTGCTACCTTCCTCCAGGATTGCCAACTGCTTATGTGTCACCAAGAATAATTTAATTTGTATTGATCAGTTATTGATTAGTTCACTAGGGAGCTGAGGATGGGTCTACCCCATCCAGGTTTGTTTTAACTGCTGCAGGATTGAAAATTTTGTCTATATACTAACACTCATAGTGATTTTTCACTAGGTGAAACTGTGAATAAGGGAGTAACACCACACTTGGAATAGTGCATTGAGTTTTGGTTGGCAAGATGCAAAAAGAATGTTGAGACTTAAGAAAGAATGCAGAAAGAGCAACAAAAATAACTAAGGGACTGGAGGCTAAAATATAAAGAACAGTTGCAGAACTGGGCTTGTCTAGTTTAATGAAAATAAGGACCAGGGGTGACATGATAGCAGCTTTCCAATATCTCATTGGTTGCCACAAAGAAGAGGGAGTCAAACTATTCTCCAAAGTACCTGATCAAGGAGAGAAGCAACTTAAGACAGTTAGACAATCCTGACAGTTAGAACAATTGATCAGTGTAACAGCTTGCCTGCAGAAGTTGTGAATGCCCCAACACTGGAAGTTTTAATGATGTTGGATAACCATTTGTCTGAAGTAGTGTAGGGTTTCCTGCCTATGCAAGGAGTTGGTCCCTTCCAACTCTGTTGTTGTTGTTGTTGTTATTATTATTATTCTTATATTGTAGTAGTAGTAGAAGAAGAAGTATGAGTAAAGGAAGTATGAGCATAGGTGTTTTGTCTTTTTAATTTGGTGTGATCAGCTTATGTCCACTGTTAGTTATTTATATTATTGGCATCCATCTTCAAAGATGTCTCCTCTGAATGGATGCCTAGTTGTATGACTGGAAACACTATCTTTAAATGGAGTTTTCTAGATTAACAACAAGGGATCAGCAATTCAGGGAGAGATAAGATCCCCCCCCCCCCAAATTCTTATGGAGGATTTATTTTGGGAGGATTTTTATTTCTAATGAGGGGTTTCCTTTATTCTTCGGGGTACACACCCACATTAACAAGTATTACAAATCTACTTTAGCGTTTCATTTAGCTCGAATTTAATGTTTTTATAGTGTGGTATCCATCACCTGAGAATTATTATAGGAAATAGGATACCTTGTACCCAGATTGTTGGGGGCCATATGCTGACTCTGTATTGTATAGCACTGTGAAGCAGTATAAAAGTCTAAGTGCTATTGCTATTATAAATGAATAGGTGGTGCAATAGCCATTCCTATACAATGTATTTCCCCCCTGAATTGATTTATTCCAGAATGAGATATTTATAATTATCTTTTTAACAACAAAATCCACCAGTTTTTCAAAAACCATTTTAACTGCTTTTCTAAATCTATGAAACAAACCCTTTCCCCCTTTGCCTGCTTGAAGCCACACACACTTTGATAGAAGAGTCCTTTAAAAAAAATCAGAAAAAAATTCTTGTCATGACAAGCCTTTGTATTTCAAACAGCCTCCCACCCTTTTCTTTTTAATTTATTTTTTCAATTTTTATTTTTTCCAATTTATAAGTCGCCCCTCTCCTGGGGGACTCAGGGCGGCTTATAAATTTGAATTTTTTTTAAAAAAAAGTTCAAAATATCTACAGTACTTCCAAAGGATCAGGATGTCTGCAAGACACCCCTTCCCCGCACCGCCTGTTCTTCGTAAACGCAAACCCTCCCCAGCCGCGTTTTTCGAAGCCTCCTTTCTTTCCTGAAACGCCTCAGTGTCATAATAATAAATCCCATAAAAATAAAAAATCCAGAGCCCATTACAATCAATCACAAGGGGGAAAAGACGCGCTTCTCTCTCCTTCGCCTCCACCTCGTAATTAATAGCGGGGCAGGCATGGCAGCTCCTCCTCCTCTTTCTCCTCACACCCTGCCGCCTCCCTGCCCGCTCGGGCTCCTTCGCCTCATGGGCCGCGGCCGCTGCTGCTGCCGCCGCCGCCGCCCGCCTTCCCCAGCCACCCCGCCGCCTCCTCCTCCATCGCCGCCGCCGCCTCGCTCGGGCCTCCTCCTGGCCGCCGCCC
Source organism: Erythrolamprus reginae (assembly GCF_031021105.1). NCBI lineage: Eukaryota > Metazoa > Chordata > Lepidosauria > Squamata > Dipsadidae > Erythrolamprus > Erythrolamprus reginae. Next base: position 21,371,343 of record NC_091950.1, read on the forward strand.
TCGTCGTCCTCTCCAGCGGCTCGGGCGGCCGCCCCCTCCTCCTGCTGCAGGCGGCCCCTCCCCGGCAGCCGCCTCCGCGCAAAATGGCGGCCGGAGCCGGGCCCGTCGGAAGCGGCGGGGGCTGCGGCGGCCTCTCGTCCAACGCATCGGCGCCATCGCCCCCTCAGGCCGGCAACGGGCCGCCCCCGCCGCTGCCTGCTTCGCCTGCGGCCGCGCCGCCCCCGCCCTGCTCCAACAGCGGCGACGGGCCTCTGCTGCTACTCTCGCCGCCTCAGGCAGCGCTGCCGTCCCCGCCTCTCGCCGTTGCTTCGCCTCAGGCCTCCTCCTCCTCCGGGCCTACGCATAATCACGGAGCGAGAGGAAGGGGGGGCAACAGCAACAACCCGCTGCCGGTGGCGGCCAGCGGGGCTGCGGCGGCAGCGGCCGCTGCTTCACCTTCGGGCCAGGCCTCCTCCTCTTCGCCTTCGCCGCCACCGCTCGGGCCGCGTGAGACGGCCTACAACTGGCAGGCGACGAAGCCGACGGTGCAGGAGCGCTTCTCCTTCCTCTTCAACAACGAGGTGCTCAGCGACGTCCACTTCTTGGTGGGCAAAGGCCGCGCCGGCGCCCAGCGCATCCCCGCCCACAGGTCGGAGAAGGGGGCTTTTTTTGGGGGAGTGGGGTGTGGGGGCCTCTGTTTCTGAGGAAACAGTGGGGGTGTTTGACCGAAGAGAAATGGGGGAGACGCGTCTTCTTTCTTGGGGTGGGGGTACTCGGGAATTGGAAAGGGGGGAGGAAAATAGGGTGCAGAGCCCTCCCCCTCTTAAGGAGGAGAAGGATAAAAAAGATGGAGGTCTTGTCCTTGGAGAGAAGGATGGAGTAGCCATCAGGAGGACTCACTGCAGTATGTGGGGAAGGGAGAGAGGTCTGTGGAGGCCCTGGAGATGTTTAGGGGTGTGCATGTCAATAATTTAGGCCAGTGGTTCCCAACGTGGGGCCCATGCCCCACAAGGGGAAAATTTGATTTTTATTTTTTATTTATTTTAACATACATATGACAAAACAACAAACATACAACAAATATAGGAGCTACTACCACCTTCCCGGAGAGAAACCTTTACAAAACAGCATACAAAGAAACATATGCTTATAGTTCCTACTATTTACAAATGCATAGCTATTTACTTCTTTATAATATGTTTAGTTGTTCAATTATTCCTTAATCTTCTGTTCAACCAATCATAGACCTTATCCCAAACTTTATAATATTCAGTTTCCACTTGGGGACAATTTGATTTTTAAAGGGGGCAACTGTAACCTTATTTAAAACAAAGTTAATGGCCTTTTAGGCTTCCTCCACATTAGTACTGCAGCAGCTGGCAAAAAAAAGCCAACACGGTTCCAGGCTGCATTAACAGAGGGACAGAATCAAGATCACGCAAAGTGTTAATACCACTTTATAAGGTCTGGGTGAAGCCACACTTGGAATGCTACATTCAGTGTTGGTCTCCACGATGCAAAAATGATGTTGAGACTCTAGAAAAAGGGCAGAGAAGAGCAACAAAGATGATTAGGGGACTGGAAGCTAAAACATGAAGAATGGTTGCAGGAACTGGGCATGGCTAGTTTAATGGAAAGAAGGACCGGGGAGACATGATAGCAGTGTTCCAATATCTCAGGGGTTGCCACAGAGAAGAAGGAGTCAACCTATTTTCCAAAGCACCAGAAGGTAGAACAAGAAGCAATGGGTGGAAACTAATCAAGGAGAGAAGAAACTTAAAACTAAGGAGAAATTTCCTGACAGAACAATTAATCAGTGGAACAGCTTGCCTCCAGAACTTGTGAATGCTCCAACACTGGAAGTTTTTAAGAAGAGGTTGGATAACCATCGGTCTGAAGTAGTGTAGGGTTTCCTGCCTAAGCAGGGAGTTGGACTAGAAGACCTTCCAACTCTATTGTTGTTGTTGTTGTTAGTAGTAGTAGTAGACATCAGAGTGTTATTGTTAATGGCGAGTATTCTGAGCAGAGTCAGGTTACAAGCGGTGTGCCACAAGGATCTGTTCTGGGTCCTATTCTTTTTAATATATTTGTGAGTGACATAGGGGAAGGTTTGGTAGGGAAGGTTTGCCTATTTGCCGATGACTCTAAAGTGTGCAATAGGGTTGGTATTCCTGGAGGCGTCTGTAATATGGTAAATGATTTAGCTTTACTAGATAAATGGTCTAAGCAATGGAAACTGCAGTTTAATGTTTCCAAATGTAAAATAATGCACTTGGGGAAAAGGAATCCTCAATCTGAGTACAGTATTGTATTGGCAGTTCAGTGTTGGCAAATACTTCAAAAGAAAAGGATTTAGGGGTAGTGATTTCTGACAGTCTCAAAATGGGTGAACAGTGCAGTCAGGCGGTAGGGAAAGCAAGTAGGATGCTTGGCTGCATAGCTAGAGGTATAACAAGCAGGAAGAGGGAGATTATGATCCCACTATATAGAATGCTGGTGAGACCACATTTGGAATACTGTGTTCAGTTCTGGAGACCTCACCTACAAAAAGATATTTACAAAATTGAACGGGTCCAAAGATGGGCTACAAGAATGGTGGAAGGTCTTAAGCATAAAACGTATCAGGAAAGACTTAATGAACTCAATCTGTATAGTCTGGAGGACAGAAGGAAAAGGGGGGACATGATCGAAACATTTAAATATGTTAAAGGGTTAAATAAGGTCCAGGAGGGAAGTGTTTTTAATAGGAAAGTGAACACAAGAACAAGGGGACACAATCTGAAGTTAGTTGGGGGAAAGATCAAAAGCAACATGAGAAAATATTATTTTACTGAAAGAGTAGTAGATCCTTGGAACAAACTTCCAGCAGATGTGGTAGATAAATCCACAGTAACTGAATTTAAACATGCCTGGGATAAACATATATCCATCCTAAGATAAAATACAGAAAATAGTATAAGGGCAGACTAGATGGACCATGAGGTCTTTTTCTGCCGTCAGACTTCTATGTTTCTATGTTTCTAGTAGTAGGAATTCACTTTTTGAATAATAAGAATTATATGTTGGGGGGGGGAGGAATCAAGATTTTAGAGATGCTTAGGTGGGGCATGGCCAAAAATAAGGATTGAGAACCACTGATTTAGATCTTTGGAGGTGAAATTGAGACCATTCCTAGAATTTATTTATTATTTATTCATTTGATTTCTATGTTGCCCTTCTCATAAGACTCAGGGTGGCTTACAACTTGTAAGAATGGAAAGGTACCATTGAGATCATGGAGTCCACCTTCCTGCTCAGTGCAAAAAAATAAAAATACCGGTAGTAAATTAAAGCATCCCCGAAGGATGGCTAGTTTGCTCCTGCTTGAGGCTTCCAGCGAAAAGGAGTCTCCTTCTCTTGTCCTCCAATCTTATGCTGGATTTATACAGTTGGAGGAAGGAACAGGGGTGGCAGATTTGGGATAAAAGAGTAAGGGGCTTACAGGGAGACTGACATGAATGGGGTAGGATGGTTGGGGGTTGAAGAGGGGAGCTGGCACTGAAAGACACATTTTTTGGGGGGGGAGAGAATCAAGGAATTTGGTAGACTTTATTGTGGACAAATTTAATTTAATTTATTAAACTTATAGGCCGTCCCACTCCTTCTGGACTCTATGAGGCGTACAACATATAAAAGCAGTATAAAAACAGTTAGAAAACTCAATAGAAAATGATAAAGGTCAATTGCATCTTGGCCGGATCCTGGTGGTATAGATAATACCACCTAGATTAAAAAAAATTGCTTTGAAAAGCTGCTTTCTGGTTTTTTATGGGAGGGGGCACTTCTTGATGGATCTGGGTTGAGGACGTGAAGATTGTGCACAATAGGATTTTGGGGGAGTTCAGAAGTCAGGCAAAGCAGGGTTAACGGTTTAGCCTGGCTTTCACAAATAAAAGTCTTGGCATTCTCAAATGCAGAGTTGGGATACGCTGTTGTGGGGTTGCTGATTTTTCTGTGCAATATCACAACTGAACTGAAGAGGATGTGGGCCGGGTTTTTTTTTGCTTAATGCACCCATGGACAAGACTTAAAATAATAGGAAGGGATAGTTCACTTGGAAACTCCAGGGAGGACTTGGTGCATAACAATTCTAAGGGACAGGCTATGTCTGGCTTGTTCATTTGTAGCCAGTGATTAAGCACAAAGATAGTTGGTGCCAGTCGGCGCTGGGTTTCCTGAGGTCGATTGGCTGCTGGGGTGGGGGTGGGGGTGGCATTGTGGTCTGATTGTTTTTGTTTGATTTGCACAGAACTGTTAAATAACATGTTCCTGACTTGAACTCAGGAAATGATTTATTAACATCTATCTCTGTGAAAATCTCATAACAATATGAATTAATTTCAATCCGTTTGCAGCATCACGTATTTCCTAAACATGTACGCACATTAACGCGTTGCTATAACGCTGAAATCATATCTGTTTGCTGCTTCTCAATAGAGCCTTTGTATTACTTAAGAATAGAATTCAAAAATCCTGACCAGGAGTCCAGTGCATTTCATGACACTTTTGCGCAACGGAGCTGATGCTGGCTAAGAGTAAGGGGAGCAATTGTAAAATGAAACGTTCTCTCTATGCATGTTAAGATACCAAACAGGACATTTTTCTTGAAGCTGCTGAATTGCATACAGCTATACAGAATTAAAAACTAACACTTACATGACCGTGTAATATTGCTTCCAGAATATTAAATGTTTTTAAATCAGGCTTGGGCTAAATACAACTTACGACCACAATTAAGCCTCAAATTTATGCTGCTAAGTGAGAAATTTGTTAATGTGATTCGCTGCAGTTGTTAAATTAGTATAACACAGTTGCTAAGTGAATCTGGTTTCCCCATTGACTTTGCTTATCAGAAGGTTGTAAACAGTGATTACGTGACTCCGGGACCGTCATAAATGTGAGTCATTTGCCAAGCGTCCCATGCGTCGTATGATGTAACTTTGAACAGTCACTGAGTGAACTGTTGTAAGCTGAGGACTCCCTGTACTCATTTTTGCATCATGAGGCCAATAACATGTTTGTCTCCATACTTCGTTCTTGGTTTTTTATATGTATAGCAAAACACCTTTCTGATAAAGGGCCCTAGATTTAATGTTAAGGCGTTACAAGAGTAAACTTTAACACAATTGTAAAACATTTATTGACAGAAGTTAAAAAGTCTTTGAACTGTCTCCTCCCTCTCCTTTTAACCGCCTTCTGATCTGGAGTCAGAGGAACTCTTCTCCACTTATAAAATACAGTGTTTCCTTAAAGTCAATAAATCATTGATAGGCAGGAAATGAAATTTAGCACCCTTACCTGACCAGGAATATCTCTGCTGATATAAAGAATTTAGCAAACGGGAATGCTATATTTCCTCTAACCATTAAAAGCTATATTTCCAGTTTTCTCATAGTTATAAGAACATATTTCACTTATACTAAGGCTAAAAACGTATTTAAACCTCGCTGATATGCCAGTCCGTTGTCAGCTGTCCCAGAAAATAAGCTTTGTACTATTTCTGATCCAAATAAAATAGAGAAACTTCTTCCGAAGCAACTACTGTTTGCGTCTTCTTTCCTTGGAGAAAGGAACCCAGAGAGATTCTCACAACATAGCATACAATTGAAACTAAGCCACTTTATTTAGACCTTGTGTGCTATAACTTTGTGTGTTAAAATACCCACTTTTATTTCAGCCAGAATGTCCTGGAATCTGATTGAATGAATTTTCAGCATTATCATCAATAGTGTCATTTATGCAAATCTTAACTGGGGGTGGGGGGGGGGATGAAATGGAGTACTTAATTATGGAATTAAAAAAAAGATGAGAGACTGAGAATGGTATTCAGTCAATTGAAGCTTTTTTTGTTTGTGTTTCCATATGTCAGGTTTGTGCTGGCTGTGGGCAGCGCGGTCTTTGATGCAATGTTCAATGGCGGGATGGCTACAACCTCCACGGAGATAGAATTACCTGATGTGGAGCCTGCTGCTTTCTTAGCTTTGCTGAAGTAAGCCTGCTTTTATGCAAATAAATTGGTCTCCCTTCCATACCCCCAAACTCCAATTGTAACCTGTCTGCAATAGGGTTGGTGTCATGCTATCCTGAGCATCATTTTTATTTTAAATGCATATGTTAAAAGGAGTCCAGCTTATAGTTGGTTTAGGACAGGGGTCAGCAACCTTAAGATCCATTTGGACACCAGAAGCCACAAAACCCTTTTGGTCACCACACCTCAAGAAGGATATAATGGAATTGGAAAAGGTGCAAAAAAGGGCAAGAAGAATGATCAAGGAAATGGAGCCCCTCCCTTATGATTCCAGGTTGTAACGCCTTGGTCTCTTCAGCCTTGAAAGACGGCGTTTAAGGGGTGACTTGATCGAAGTGTGTAAAATCATGCATGGGATAGAAAAGGTGGATAGAGAAAAAATCTTTTCTCTATCACACAATACTAGGACATGGGGGCCCTCCCTAAAGCTCATAGGTAAGAAAGTTTATTTATTTTATTTATTTATTATTTAGATTTGTATGCCGCCCCTCTCCGCAGACTCGGGGCGGCTCACAGCAGGATACAACAATTCATAACAAATCTAAATATAATTTAAAATATTTTAAAAAACCCATTTACTAAACGAACATACACACAAACAAACATACCATGCATAAATTGTACATGCCCGGGGGAGGTGATTCAGTTCCCCAATGCCTGACGACAAAGGTGGGTTTTAAGGAGTTTACGAAAGGCAGGGAGAGTAGGGGCAGTTCTAATCTCTGGGGGGGAGTTGGTTCCAGAGAGTCGGGGCCGCCACAGAGAAGGCTCTTCCCCTGGGGCCCGCCAACCGACATTGTTTAGTTGACGGGACCCGGAGAAGGCCCACTCTGTGGGACCTAATCGGTCGCTGGGAGGTGAGGACAAATCAAGTGAGGACAAATCAAGGGAAATACTTCTTCACCCAGAGGGTCCTTGGTTTATGGAATTCACTTCCAGAAGGGGTCATGACAGCTGTCAGCCTGGATAGCTTCAAGGCAGGATTAGACAGATTCATGGATGCCAAGTGTATTGGTGGTTATTGAAACGGATGTCCATGTGCCACCTCTAAGTTGGTTGAGGCAGGCAGGATTCCCTTGAGTACCATTTGTTGGGGGTCAAAGGAAAGGGAGGATCTTGCCTTCTCTTTCTGCTCAAGATCCCCATGGACAATTGGTGGGTCACTGTGTGACACAGAATGCTGAACTCGATGGGCTTTGGCCTGATTCAGCATGGCTCTTCTTATGTTCTTATGTTCTTTTGACATCTAAAATGAAAATAACACTGCATATATCATTTTTTTTACCTTCATGCTAGGTATAAAAAAACTATAGTGTTGCATTTATGAAATGTGAGCTGCTACAGAGAAAACACATTTTTATTTCTGCATGCAACAAAAACATTTTGAACTAAAAAAAAAGACGGGTCAACACTTAATAAATCACATGGCGGCGCACACATTGGCATTTGGGACGCATGTTTGAGCGACAGGGACCTGCAGCAGAGGGATGAAAGAGCCATATGTAGCTCCAGAATTGCAGGTTGCTGACCCCTGGTTTAGGATGATATGCAGTGTCCTAGATGGGAATTTTGTATTTTTAGAGCTTTTTAAACTGATTTCCTTCCCTCCCTCTTGCCCCCATATTTATGCTTCTCTCTCTGATTTTTCATATGTCACCTTTATTAACCTGGATCTGATTAATTTCTTTTTGCTGGCATGCTTTTAAAATGCGTATCTGAGAAGTTGGGGCTTGAATCTTAAAATTTCAAGAGTAATGTATCGAAAGATTGCCCCTTCCACTTCTTCATTTCTTCTACTAATTCCAGGCCAGATATCACATTTTTTTAACCTTCAAAACTTGGCAAAACTTCCTATTTGTTAAGCTGGAGGTCTTTTAAGCATGGTTTCTGTTGATGTGTAGTTTATAAGTCCTTAGTAAAGATAAGGGTAAGAAGATTGTGAGTTACAATCCTCAAAATTGTACCATTATGATCAGCACTGGTATTGCAATTTAATTAACTGCTATATCTGGATCTGATGAGCTCATGTATCCTGTCAGAAAGGCAGACGATGTAATAGATATTGAATTAAGTATTAAAAACCCCAAAGACACTACATAAATTTAGATATTTTATAATAAATTTAGGTTTTCAGGTTTGCCATAATAATGTTCAGAGAGCTGGATTAGACCATCTCAACTGCAAAAGTTGGCTTTGTTTTAAAATCTGCAAATCAAAGTCAGAAGTGTAATAAATAAAAATAGATACCTCATGTGCCAGTGTGCTGCCCAGGGCAGCATACTATGTCTAAAGAGTTCCTATTTTAAAAAGATGTTCCTAGTCCTCAGGCACTTACAGGTGAGTTGAATAGCCTCGTATTTTCTTTTAAAAAAAAAATAATCCAAAGCCCTGTTATTGAATTGGTACCCAATGAGAATTCACCTCTTAATTAGACAATAATAATCTGATATTTCTGAAGTATTTTCTCTAGTAAATCATGTGACTTTGAATGCAATAATCTTTTTTCTCTGCTTCCTTCTCCATTTTTCCTCTTAGATTTCTTTATTCGGATGAAGTTCAGATTGGGCCAGAGACGGTGATGACGACTCTTTACACGGCAAAAAAATATGCAGTCCCTGCCCTTGAGGCTCACTGTGTGGAGTTTCTGAAGAAAAATCTCAGAGCAGATAACGCATTCATGCTTTTAACCCAGGTACATGTGAACATCTTTGCCTCTGAACTAGCCTTTTCGGTTGAAAGTTCTTGGCGTGAGTTGAGATGCTGATGCTGGCCACAGGCGGTCCTCGACTTATGACCATTTGTTTAACAACTTTTCAAAGTTACCACACCACTGAAAAAAACTGATAACCAACCAGTCCTTGTACTGTCACCACATCCCCATTGTCGCATGTTTAAAAATTGCTGTCTGGCATATAGTTATGAAGTTGATTGTGTGATCGTCCTTTGTGACCTTCCCTGGGGGATTCTGACAGGCAAAATCATTAGGGAGGCCAGATTTATTTAATGACCGTGTGATTCGCTTAACAATATCTCTAGAATATCTCCGGGACTGCCTTCTGCTGCACGAATCCCAGCGACCGGTAAGGTCCCACAGAGTTAGCCTTCTCCGGGTCCCATCGACTAAACAATGTCATTTGGCGGGACCCAGGGGAAGAGCCTTCTCTGTGGCGGCCCCGGCCCTCTGGAACCAACTCCCCCCGAGAGATCAGAATTGCCCCCCCCTCCTTGCCTTTCGTAAACTTCTCAAAACCCACCTCTGCTGTCAGGCATGGGGGAATTGAAATATCTTCCCCAGGCCTATATAATTTATGTATGGTGTGTTGTGTGCATGTGTTTTAAATTATGGGTTTTTAACTTTGTATTATTAGATTTGTATTGTACATTGTTTCTATCACTGCTGTGAGCCGCCCCGAGTCTACGGAGAGGGGCGGCATACAAATTTAATAAATAAATAAAATAAATAAAATAAATATCAGTTTAAAAGATTGCAAAATTGGACGTGACTCATTTAACAATAGCATCACTTCATGGCAGATGCTCCAGACCTAACTATGGTCATAAGTCAAGGATTACTTGTAGATGCCTACCTTCTCTGATCAATTCTCTGCAAAGCTATCTGGTTTTGTCTGCTGCTGAGATAGATCCTTATGAACCTCCATGGTAAAGCCTAGAGATTTTCATGACTTCTGGTTAAAAGTTTAAAATGGGGGAGAAAGCAAACAGATTCACCAGGTTAGTGGTGGCCTTGGTGCTTGCTAGCATCACTGGAGTACATATGGAGCTGCAGTGTGTATCCAAGTGAGAGGACTTTTTCTGGTGTTGCTTTACAAACCATGGAATGTAGTTCAGGCAGAATTAAAATTCAACCTTGGAATGGGCCCACTTTCATGTCTTGTTTGGTTCTTTGAACTGATGCTAATGATTTTACATAGGGCTCTCTACATGGGGTCAATTGACTGTTTTTTAAATTAATGGGGTTTTAGCTATATTTTTAACTATTAGATTTGTATACTTATTGTTTGCATTGTATGTTTTGAGTAGCCCCGGGTCCCCGGAGAGGGGCGGCATACAAGTCTAACAAATAATAATAATAATAATAATAGTAATAATAGTAATAATAATAGTAATAATAATAGTAATAATAATAATAATAGTAATAATAATAATAGTAATAATAATAATAGTAATAATAATAATTTTAACATTTAAATATGGTTTCATGTATCTACATTTGGTGATTTTTTTCCCTTTCATTTGTTTCACATTGTCTCGGTAACATTTGCAATCCTAAGGTGTATAGTTGGCTGAAATAATATTTGCAAACCACCACAAATACACACTGCTCCAAAAAATAAAGGGAACACTCAAATAACACATCCTACTTCTGAATGAATGAAATATTCTCATTGAATACTTTGTTCTGTACAAAACTGAATGTGCTGACAACAAAATGAAATTGATTGTCAATCAGTGTTGCTTCCTAAGTGGACAGTTTGATTTCACAGAAGTTTGATTTACTTGGAGTTACATTCTATTGTTTGTGTTTTCTTTATTTTTTTGAACAATATATTTGCAAACCACAGTGGTGAAGTCCTTAGGGAACTGTAGCCCACATGGCTTGGATGCCATGATACTATCAGATCTAATTTAACCCAATACCAAATGCATAAAGGTATGACATATGGTCATCACGTCATATGAGTTTTGTAGAAATTTATATTTGTACAGTATAACGTTTTTATCCCATCCTTTTGTGCATACAGAGCATTTATACCTATGAATCTTCACCCTCCTTCAAAGTAAGGAATGGAAGGGTTTTTTAAAAAGTCCTGAATTTAACACACTCCTCCATGTGCTCCTTCCATTTATTCTTACTGATTGATGGCTATTTCTTAGGCAAGACTCTTCGACGAGCCCCAGTTGGCCAGCCTTTGTCTGGAAAACATAGATAAAAACACCTCGGATGCCATCAATGCGGAAGGCTTCACTGATATTGACCTGGGTAAGCTTCCCTCAGAATTGAAAGATGTTCCAATAGTTTGAGCTAGTTTTCTTTTGCTTGGGTGCTTCTCCTGTGCTCTGAGGCAGTGCTTCTCAAATAGTGCCCCCCACCCCCAGGGTGTGTGTGGAACAATGCCAGGGTGTGTGTGACACTCCGGGGAACATGCGTGGCCCCTCTAGATCGATTCTGCCGGATGGAGAGTGTTTTCCCAGTTACACACTGCTCCGAGACCAGAAGAGAAGGCTGCAGGGCAGGGTGAGGCAGCTGCATGGGTTTTGTTGTTCTTGGTGGGTGCCACGGTAGCCATGAACGGTGTGGCAAACCTGCTGGTGGACAAGGAGGAACATCCTCTGCAGCTGAAACGGCACGCTAAAGCTTCCTTCCACACCATTTGTCGTGAGTGCCCGGTAGAGGTGGCGCTTATGGGCCAGGCCGGTGACTCCAAAACATCGGCTGGATTAAGCTGGCCTGGCCCCTTTAATTGAGAAGCACTGCTCTGAGGTGACCGAATTGATAGAGGTGTCCTTCTATGTGCTTCTCAAGGTATGCCCAGCTGTAAGATAAACAGTTTAAATTTGGCATCGGGGTGCCAAGTAACACCCTAAAGAAAGAAGACTCCGAGGCTTGAAGTTCCTCAGAGTTCCATTTTATTAGAGATGTCGTAACTGGGGAAACCTGAATCTCAAAGCTTCTGGGTTTTCCCCACCCAAAAGAAAGTCCAAGTCCATGCCCCACACCCACATGTCCACCACCTGGTCCAATCAACGCACCATCCCCATTGGAGACACCCCTCCATGTGCAGAGTGGCCTTGACTCCCTGAGAAAGGAATGTTATGACTATATATCCACCCTGCTCCATCCAGCCCCCCCTCCCAGTTTTAATATTAGATTTGTTTTCGCTGGAATATTGTTTTTATTATTGTTGTGAGCCGCCCCGAGTCTTCGGAGAGGGGCAGCATACAAATCTAATAAAAAAGAAAAAACAAAGTTTCCTACAGCAGGATTTGTCACAGGTCTGAAGATCCAAGGCCCAAGAGATGGTTTGCAGGCCTTACATTGGGCCTGTTAAAAAGCTCTATTTAAGCTCTTGTCTCTGCCACTGTCAAGTATAATTAGAATAGATTAGGCAAAACTGTTAGCCTGTTTAGTTTGTCTTATTTCTACAGGTTGCAGATGACTCTATCTTTGCGACTCTGTCTTTGGCTGGCATCCCAAATTGTGCTGACAATGGCTAGAATGCTGCTAGCTTCACCTTCATCTCTATATTCCAGCTTTTTACTTGATAAAGAGACTTGGTTTATGCTTTCTTCTGAATTCTAGTCTAATTGGGTCTTGATTTCTGATAATTGATCGGGCGGGACAGAACACCACCCAACCCCCTATGTTTATCCTTATCCCAAAACGGCTGTGAATGATGAATCTTGTTGGCAGTGACCGTTCTCTTTGTCTGATAGACACCTTGGTCGCAGTTTTGGAGCGGGACAACCTTGGCATCCGAGAGGTGCGCCTCTTCAACGCAGTGGTCAGGTGGTCAGAGGCCGAGTGCCAGCGGCAACAGTTGCAGCTAATACCAGAAAACAAGCGGAAAGCTTTGGGCAAAGCTCTTTCCCTCATTCGCTTCCCCTTGATGACAATCGAGGAATTTGCTGCAGGTATTTGGGGACCGTTTCTCAAAAGTGGGGCTTAACATCGGCAAAGATCCGGTGGGTTAATAACTTGGTGCCAGCGAGGGAATTTTATTTATTTGAAAATATTTCTGCTCCTTTGTTTTGATTCTGACTCCCCATCCTTGCCAGCTGCTTACAGCCAAAATAAAAATAAAAATAAAATAATAATGGCAGCTTAGGTAACAGGTCAGTTGGGATGTCCCCCTTACCCACACCAGATATTCCTATTTGCTTCTAATAGGGGCATGCTTGCATTTTGCACCAGAAGGCAGATGGCAAAGAGACAATGGTAACCAAATTGTGAATGCCTGGTTCATACATACATACATACAGTTACCCAGATGAAGCCAAGTCATACTTTCTGTCTCACATGCAATTTATCCTGTGAGCCAACAGTATCCAACTGTTATCCAACAGTAACTGAATTTAAACATGTCTGGGATAAACATATATCCATTGTAAGATAAAATACAGGAAATAGTATAAGGGCAGACTAGATGGACCATGAGGTCTTTTTCTGCCGTCAGTCTTCTATGTTTCTATGTTTCTATGAGCCCTTGTGTTCGTAACTAAATCTGAACATCCATTTCCCTGCATTCATCTGATTGTCGCTCGTATCTGGAGCAGCCTCCAGATACCATATTTTTCAGGGTATAAGACACACTGAAGTATAAGATGGACCTTAATTTTGTGGGAAGAAAATAGGGGGGGGGATCTACCTACCAAGCTATCTGGATAGCATCCTTAGTCTGTTTCAGCTTCAGCACATTATTTTATCCCCTGGTTAGGGCTGAAAAAAAATCCTATTTGGAGGGGGTAGCAGTGAAAACAAGCCTGCAAAGACTTAGGGCTGGAAAAAAACTTCTTCGGAGTAGCAATGAAAAAAATCCTACAAGCTGGGAAGATTGTTAGCACCTCATTAGGGCTGGGGGGAAAAGCTTAAGGGAAAAGCCTTTTTTAGGGGAGACAAAGGTATGTCTTACATTACAAAAATAAGGTACAGTGATATCTTGTCTTACGAACTTAATTGGTTCCGGGAGGAGGTTCGTAAGGTGAAAAGTTCGTAAGACGAAACAATGTTTCGCATAGGAATCAGTGGAAAACTGATTAATGCGTGCAAGCCCAAAATTCACCCTTTTCAAGCCGAAGCACTCGTTTTTGCGCTGGTGGGATTCCCCTGAGGCTCCCCTCCATGAGAAACCCCACCTCCGGACTTCAGCGTTTTTGCGATGCTGTAGGGGAATCCCAGGATCGCAAAAACGGGCGCTTTGCTGGCAACGGAAGTCCGGAGGTGGGGTTTCCCAGCGAGGGAAGCCTCAGCAAAATCACAGCATCACAAAAACACGGGAGTCCGGAGGTGGGGTTTCCCATGGAGGGGAGCCTCAGGGGAATCCCAGGATCACAAAAACGGGCGCTTCGCTTGCAATGGAAATCTGGAGGTGGGGCATCCCAGCAGCGGCGGCGGGTTCGTAAGGTGAAAAAAGTTCGTAAGAAGAGGCAAAAAAATCTCGAACCCCTGGTTCGTATCTCGAAATTGTATGACGAGGGATTAGTAAGACGAGGTATCACTGTATTTGGATTACTCTCCTGCTCTCCCCAGCACCCTCCCAACCCCTTCTGTGCATTTTGCAACTCCTTTGCATCCTTGTGCATCCTCCCTGACCCCCCTCACCCCTTCACAGCCTCGCGCCTCTTCCTTGCACTGTGCCATGCCTCTTGGGTACACAGCCACTTCCCTGCCTGCAGGCCTGGGGCTGGCTTGGTAACTTTTCTACAACTTAGGCTGTGGGAAGGAAGTAATCTCAGCCAAGAGCGGTGGGATTCACTCCGCAGTGGTGGCTGAAGCTGCAGGGATTGGCATCGTTAAATGATGGAGTCACTCTTTATGACACTGCATCGCTTAGCCATGGAAATCCCAATCCCAGTTGCTGCAGTAAGTTCGAAGGCTACCCGTAAGCATGATTTATTTATTTTATTTATTAATCAGATTTGTATCCCGCCCCTCTCGGTAGACTCAGGGCGGCTAACAACAATAATAATACAATGTAAACAAATCTAATATTTAAGTTAATTTAAAAACCCCAATTTAAGAAACCAATCATACATACAGACATACCATGCATAAATTTTATAAGCCTAGGGGGAAGAAAAAGTCTCAATTCCCCCATGCCTGACGACAGAGGTGGATTTTAAGGAGCTTACAAAAGGCAAGGAAGGTGGGGGCAACTCTGATATTTGGGGGGAGTTGGTTGGTTGGTTATTTATTTATTTATTTATTTAATTATTTAATTAATTAATTAGATTTGTATGCCGCCCCTCTCTGTAGACTCGGGGCGGCTCACAACAATAACAAGAACAATGTAAGAACAAATCTAATAATTTAAAAAATGCTAAAAGCCCCATTATTAAAAGCAAACATACACACAAACATACCATGTATAAACTGTATAGGCCCGGGGGAGATGTCTCAGTTCCCCCATGCCTGACGGCAGAGATGGGTCTGAAGAGCTTTATGAAAGGCAAGGAGGGTGGGTGCAGTTCTAATCTCCGGGGGGAGCTGGTTCCAAAGGGTCGGGGCCGCCACAGAGAAGGCTCTCCCCCTGGGTCCCGCCAGAGGGCATTGTTTAGTCGACGGGACCCGGAGGAGACCAACTCTGTGGGACCTAACTGGTCGCTGGGATTCGTGCGGCAGAAGGCGGTCCCGGAGATATTCTGGTCCGATGCCATGAAGGGCTTTGTAGGTCATAACCAGCACTTTGAATTGTGACCGGAAACTGATCGGCAACCAATGCAGACTGCGGAGTGTTGGTGTAACATGGGCGTATTTAGGAAAGCC
Source organism: Erythrolamprus reginae (assembly GCF_031021105.1). Lineage (NCBI taxonomy): Eukaryota > Metazoa > Chordata > Lepidosauria > Squamata > Dipsadidae > Erythrolamprus > Erythrolamprus reginae. The sequence continues at coordinate 21,386,894 of NC_091950.1, forward strand.
CATGACTGCTCTCGCAGCTGCATTCTGCACGATCTGGAGTTTCCGAACACTTTTCAAAGGTAGCCCCATGATCCTAAAGAGAGAGCTGGTTTCTGGGAGGAAAAGCAAGGGGAAAAAAACGCATCTCAATGAAGCCAATGGTCCTCTTACCACTCTTCTGCTTTCTGCAGGGCCAGCCCAGTCGGGGATCCTCACTGACCGTGAGGTGGTTAGCCTGTTCCTTCATTTCACTGTCAACCCCAAGCCCCGGGTAGAGTTCATCGACCGCCCTCGCTGCTGCCTGAGAGGGAAAGAGTGCAGCATCAACCGTTTCCAGCAGGTGGAAAGCCGCTGGGGATACAGTGGGACCAGCGACCGGATCAGGTATTCCTTCCAGCACTGCTCTGTTGACCACGTACTGAAAACATGGTATTTCATCTATTTATTCTTCCAAAAAATAAAACTCGCAAATTCAAATGATTCCAAAAAAAATTACAACGTGACAGGGAAAATAGGCATTTTAGTGCACTTACACACACTGTTTTAGAGTCTTCTTAAATATGGGGTGAGGTCCACAGAGGTTTTAAGTTAGGACTAAAATTGTGAACGTTAGTAGCTGGGAATAACAGAAATGGATAAGATATTTCAGACTTTGACGACCCAGTTACCAAAATCTAATTTTCTGCAACCGAGTTAAACAGTTTACATTAGTTTACAGTGTTTGTTTGCATATGTTGCAGTCAGGCGGTAGGGAAAGCAAGTAGGATGCTTGACTGCATAGCTAGAGGTATAACAAGCAGGAAGAGGGAGGTTATGATCCCGCTGTATAAAGTGCTGGTGAGACCACCTTTGGAATACTGTGTTCAGTTCTGGAGACCTCACCTACAAAAAGATATTGACAAAATTGAACAGGTCTAAAAGACGGGCTACAAGAATGGTGGAAGGTCTTAAGCATAAAACGTATCAGGAAAGACTTCATGAACTCAATCTGTATAGTCTGGAGGACAGAAGGAAAAGGGGGGACATGATCGAAACATTTAAATATGTTAAAGGGTTAAATAAGGTCCAGGAGGGAAGTGTTTTTAATAGGAAAGTGAACACAAGAACAAGGGGACACAATCTGAAGTTAGTTGGGGGAAAGATCAAAAGCAACATGAGAAAATATTATTTTACTGAAAGAGTAGTAGATCCTTGGAACAAACTTCCAGCAGACGTGGTAGATAAATCCACAGTAACTGAATTTAAACATGCCTGGGATAAACATATATCCATTCTAAGGTAAAATACAGAAAATAGTATAAGGGCAGACTAGATGGATCATGAGGTCTTTTTCTGCCGTCAGTCTTCTATGTTTCTATGTTATATTACGATTAAAACAAAGTCATTTGTAGGTAAAAATGTACATTTAAAAAAAACAATACCTAAATCTGACCACAAGTGCTGCAGTTCTAAACTTTCCAAACCAAGAATTTCAAGCTACCACTGAGTTCCCAAGTGGGGAAATTTTTTGGTTCATCTATCTGTTTAGGGAAACTTTGGAAGACCTTCCGATTATCCCACTCTGATGCATTGATTAGCAGAAGCCTGTCATTTAAAGCAGGTCTGGATATATCTGAATTACATTCAACAGAAATGACAGTAACCCTGTGTGGAAGGGGGGGGGGATAGAAAGGGAGGGATGGGGGAAGCCTCGGGAAGGATTTCCATGTTTTGCTTTTGAATGGTGCGTTCAAAAAAGTAGTTGGGGCTGGGACAGAAATGGGCAAGAACCAGGAGAAAAGTAATCCAATTACAAAAGTAATCCAATTAAAAAAATTAAATTTTGAAACCTCTATAGTTTGAGCAACAATTCAATTTCAATTCAATTCAATTTATTATGCCTCCCCTCTCCGAAGATACAGGAAATGTCATTGTAGGACAGACAAAAGAAGACAAAAGAAGCTAGCTGGACCCTAGGGTGGGACGTGGATAACAAGGGGACAAATACCGATTCATAGGTGCAAAGGGTCTGGTGTACCCCCATCCAAGGGGTACTGCCACCCATACAATTAATCTCCCATCTATATTCAGTTGATGTCCCTCTGTTATACCAGGAGTTGTTCAATCTTGGCAACTTGACAAGGCTTGTAGACTTCAAACTCCCAGAATTCCCAAGCTGACAGAATTCTGGGATTTGAAGTATTAAAGTTGCCAAGGTTGGACATCCCTACTCTCTATGATTCATTCATTCATTCATTCATTCATTCATTCATTCATTCATTCATTCATTTATTGGATTTGTCTGGCGCCCCTTTCCGCAGACACGGGGCGGCTAACAACAGCAATAAAACAGCATATAATAATAATCCAATACTAAAACAGTTAAAAACCCTTATTATAAAACCAAACATACGTACAGACATACCATGCATAAAATTGTAAAGGCCTAGGGGGAAAGAGTATCTCAATTCCCCCATGCCTGGCGACAGAGGTGGGTTTTAAGCAGCTTATGAAAGGCAAGGAGGGTGGGAGCAATTCTAATCTCTGGGGGGAGTTGGTTCCAGAGGGCCAGGGCCGCCACAGAGAAGGCTCTTCCCCTGGGTCCCGCCAAGCGGCATTGTTTAGTTGACGGGACCCGGAGAAGACCCACTCTGTGGGACCTAACTGGTCGCTGGGATTCGTGCAGCAGAAGGCGGTCCCTGAGATAATCTGGTCCGGTGCCATGATACTTTGTGCGAGAGTTTAAAGGAGGGCGAGTGTGCCCCCCCCCCCAAGCTGCCCGTGATATGTTGATCTTTACTCTGATAACAATAAATGGATCAATAACGCCAACAGATCACATAGTCTGCTGTTGCCTTGCAGCTGAACAGCCTGAAATTGATGCTAATCCGTTTATTAATCTTTACTGCCTATACCGGAGTGAAAGAAAGCCTCCCTTTAGGTCCTTGTGGGAACAAAGCAAATGGTAATCAGATGCATAAAGTAACAAGCATCTGGCACCACTTCAAAGGTTTGTTCCCTCTTTTGTTTCCTTCCCATTAATTTTTATTTGAAACGATGGTATGAAGATCTAGATTGGGGCTATTGCTGACTTGCTAAGTTATTTTCAATTCTCTGTTTTTGGAAGTGTTGGGTATTCTAAACAAGGCTGTCTCCCAGAGGACAAAAGAAGAAAGAGGGGAAAACTTCATAACTGGATTAGCCTCTTTTTCTTTCACAGTGTAACTTTCACTGTCTAACTTTTTTTATTATTATTTTGCAAACTCTGCAGGTTCTCTGTCAATAAGCGGATATTTATAGTTGGATTTGGGTTGTACGGCTCGATCCATGGCCCCACAGATTACCAAGTGAATATACAGGTAGATAACTTTCTGGATTCGAATTTGCATGTTGTGAAGCAACACAAGTGAATGTACTGGTGCATCATTTCCTCCATTGATGGCAAACTTTTCAGGCTACACACGGGTCAAAATATTGGAAAATGACTTACTTGGTTGCTGGCATGTCACATCCTCAAACAAAAGTCGAACAATTCTTTACATTTTATTATCTAGAACAGTCCAATTATATGTGTTGTTTTAACAGGCTGCATTAACACAGGAATAGAATCAATATTGTGTGAAGTGTTATAATGCCTTGGTATGGTCATATTTGAAATATTGCATCCAGTTTTGGTTACCATGATGTAAAAAGGATATTGAGACTCTAGAAAGAGTGCAGAGAAGAGCAACAAAGATGATTAGGGAACTGGAGGCTAAAACACATAAAGAATGGTTGCATGAACTGCATATGCTTCATGAAAAGAAGGACCAGGGGAGACATGATAGCAGCATTCCAATATCTCAAGGCTTGCCACAAAGAAGTGGGAGTTAACCTATTCTCTAAAGTATCTGAGGGCAGAACAAGAAGCAATGGATGGAAACTAATCAAGGAGAGAAGTAATTTAGAACTGAGGAGAAATTTCCTGATAGTTAGAACAATTGATCAGTGGAACAGCTTGACTCCAGAAGTTGTGAATGCTCCAACATTGGAAGTTTTTAAGAAGATGTTGGATAAACATTTGTCTGAAATGGTATAGGATTTCCTGCCTGAGCAAGGGGTTGAACTAGAACAGTGTTTCCCAACCTTGGCAACTTGAAGATTTTGGGTGTTGAAGTCCAAATATCTTCAAGTTGTCAAGGTTGGGAAACACTGGACTAGAAGGAAGGTTTGTTAGGGAAGATTTGCCTATTTGCCGATGACTCTAAAGTGTGCAATAGGGTTGATATTCCTGTAATATGGTAAATGATTTAGCTTTACTAGATAAATGGTCAAAGCAATGGAAACTGCAGTTTAATGTTTCCAAATGTAAAATAATGCACTTGGGGAAAAGGAATCCTCAATCTGAGTATTGTATTGGCAGTTCTGTGTTAGCAAAAACTTCAGAAGAGAAGGATTTAGGGGTAGTGATTTCTGACAGTCTCAAAATGGGTGAGCAGTGCAGTCAGGCGGTAGGGAAAGCAAGTACGATGTTTGGCTGCATAGCTAGAGGTATAACAAGCAGGAAGAGGGAGATTTTGATCCCGCTATATAGAGTGCTGGTGAGACCACATTTGGAATACTGTGTTCAGTTCTGGAGACCTCACCTACAAAAAGATATTGACAAAATTGAACGGGTCCAAAGACGGGCTACAAGAATGGTGGAAGGTCTTAAGCATAAAACATATCAGGAAAGACTTCATGAACTCAATCTGTATAGTCTGGAGGACAGAAGGAAAAGGGGTGACATGATCGAAACATTTAAATATGTTAAAGGGTTAAATAAGGTCCAGGAGGGAAGTGTTTTTAATAAGAAAGTGAACACAAGAACAAGGGGACACAATCTCAAGTTAGTTGGGGTGAAGATCAAAAGCAACGTGAGAAAATATTATTTTACTGAAAGAGTAGTAGATCCTTGGAACAAACCTACAGCAGACATGGTAGATAAATCCACAGTAACTGAATTTAAACATGCCTGGGATAAACATATATCCATCCGAAGATAAAATACAGAAAATAGTATAAGGGCAGACTAGATGGACCATGAGGGCTTTTTCTGCCGTCAGTCTTCTTTGTTTTTATGTTTCTAAGACCTCCAAGTTCCCTTCCAACTCTGTTATTCTGTATGTGAACCCCAGAACAAGCCTACCCATTCTCATGCAGCCTGCCCAGCCTCTAAAAACTATGCAAGAATGGCGCATGCTTTTGAAAATAGTTGTGAAGTGGCGTTGTTGTACATCAGTGTGCCATCCCAAAAGTTGTGATTTGTCAACTTTGACCCAGGTTTTGTAGGTTCAGCATCTCTGCTTCATACCTTGTTATCCGAAAGGAACATTGCTGTTTTTCTTATAGCAAAGTTATGGCTTTTTCTCATTAATGTATATTAGATTTTTTATTTTTTTTTTAAAAACATACGTTCCCAAAAAAATAACAATTACATTTGTTTTCATTTTCTGTCTCTTTTCCTTCCACTTTTTCAGATCATTCACACTGACAGCAACACCGTCCTGGGCCAGAACGACACTGGATTTAGCTGTGACGGATCCTCCAATACTTTCCGGGTGATGTTTAAGGAGCCTGTGGAGATCCTGCCCACCGTCAGCTACACAGCCTGTGCCACACTGAAGGTGCTCAGAGTCTCGGGAGAGGGAATATTCTTGAAAGAGCATCTCTCGAGCCTTTTCTGACTTTGCTTTGCTTGGTGGGGAGAAAGCAAAGAACAGCTCAGGAGGCTGATTTGGAGACTTGCGAGTTATTTTGCCCTGTCTTTAATCCTGAATCTCCTCCGGTGGCCCTTCAGGATGGTGATAGGGTGGAAGCAGAAATCTTGGGTGATTGGTTATTTTTGTAAGGTTTACAGCCATTCATTTAGTGACCTAAGTTACAACAGCACTGAAAAAGTGACTTACGACCATTTTTCACACATCTGTTACCAAGCATCCCTATGATCACGTGATCAACAACAGTAATAAAACAGCATATAATAATAATCCAATACTAAAAACAGTTAAAAACCCATTATTATAAAAACCAATCATACATACAGACATACCATGCATAAAATTGTAAAGGCCTAGGGGGAAAGTGTATCTCAATTCCCCCATGCCTGCCGGCACAGGTGGGTTTTAAGCAGCTTACGAAAGGCAAGGAGGGTGGGGCAATTCTAATCTCTGGGGGGAGTTGGTTCCAGAGGGTCGGGGCCGCCACAGAGAAGGCTCTTCCCCTGGGCCCCGCCAAGCGACATTGTTTGGTTGACGGGACCCGGAGAAGGCCAACTCTGTGGGACCTAACTGGTCACTGGGATTCGTGCAGCAGAAGGCGGTCCCTGAGATAATCTGGTACGGTGCCATGAAGGGCTTTATAGGTCATAACCAACACTTTGAATTGTGACCGGAAACTGATCGGCAACCAATGCAAACTGCGGAGTGTTGGTGTAACATGGGCATATTTGGGGAAGCCCATGATTGCTCTTGCAGCTGCATTTTGCACAATCTGAAGTTGACGGGTAACAATGTCCCAGGGTCATCTGATCATGTTTTGTGACCATCAGTGGGGAAGGCAGATTCGCTTCACAATTGTAAAATTAACAACTGCAATGATTCACTTAACATCCACGGCAAGAACGATCATAAACCGCGGCAAAAAGCACATTGAACAACTCCCTTGCTTAGCAACGGAAATTTTGGCCTCCATTGTCCTAAGTCAAGGACTGCCTGTACACTCTTGGGTGAGGGCATCTTGGACTCCGAGAGCAAATGCAGAAATGCAATACAGTGGTACCTCTACCTACAAATGCCTCTACTTACGAACTTTTCTAGATAAGAACCAGGTGTTCAAGATTTTTTTGCCTCTTCTCAACTGTAACTGGAAAAGGCAGGGAGAAGCGTCTGTGGGGCCTCTCTAGGAATCTCCTGGGAGTAAACAGGGCTGGAAAAGGTGGGGAGAAGCCTCCGTGGGGCCTCTCTAGAAATCTCTTGGGAGGAAACAGGCGGAAAATGCGTGGAGAAGCCTCCGTGGGACCGCTCTAGGAATCTCCTGGGAGGAAACAGGGCCGGTAAAGGCAGAGAGGAGCCTCTGTGAGGCCTCTCTAGGAATCTCCTGGGAGTAAACAGGGCTGGAAAAGGCGGGGGAAAGCCTCTGTGGGGCCTCTCTAGGAATCTCCTGGGAGGAAACAGGGCTGGAAAAGGTGGGGAGAAGCCTCTTTGGGGCCTCTCTAGGAATCACCTGGGAGGAAACAGGGCTGGAAAAGGTGGGGAGAAGCCTCTGGGACCTCTCTAGGAATCACCTGGGAGGAAACAGGGCTGGAAAAGGAGGGGAGAAGCCTCCGTGGGGCCTCTCTAGGAATCTCCTGGGAGGAAACAGGGTTGGAAAATGTGGGGAGAAGCCTCCATGGGGCCTCTCTAGGAACCTCCTGAGAGGAAACAAGGCTGGAAAAGGCGGGGAGAAACCTCTGTGGGAACTCTCTAGAATCTCCTGGGAGGAAACAGGGCCTCTACCCTCCCTGTGGTTTCCCCAATTGCACATATTATTTGCTTTTACATTGATTCCTATGGGGAAAATTGCTTTTCTACTTAAGAACCTGGTCACAGAATGAATTAAATTTGTAAGTAGAGGTACTACTGTAATTAAAAATAAATTGCTGCCTATGATCACTGGGGGAAGGGAGGGCGGTTGCTCAGGCCTGCTGTACTAGTCCATAAGACTTAAGGGTCCCAGCTGAGTAGATCAGCCTCCTGACTGAAAGGCGGCCCCTCTTAACAACTGCTTTTCAATGCTTCCTACAGGGACCCGACTCTCACTATGGAACCAAAGGATTGCGGAAGGTGGTCCACGAGTCACCAACCACGGGGACAAAGACCTGTTTTACTTTCTGCTACGCCGCCGGCAACAACAACGGCACCTCGGTGGAAGACGGACAGATCCCAGAGATCATTTTCTACACATAGCAGGTTGCCGCCGGGAATTGGCCAGCGGACAGGCTCGGCACTCCCTCCCCTCCCCTTCCACCTTGAGACCGCCAGCTCTTTCCGTCACAGCGATTGGACGGGCTCCCCCGTCGGCAGACTCTGATTGGGCAAGCACTCCCAGATTGCACGTGCTCTATACACCCAGATGCGTGTCGGCCTTGCTGGATTGAGGCCGGCAATCTCCCCCATTTTATGTTGGCAATCTGGCTCGGGTGATTTCCTTGCACTGAATGTAGCTGCTTTTACATCCAAGTCATCCTCATGGGGGGAAGCTTACTCTCAGGAGAAGTGACCAGAGGTGGGCTGTTAAGGTGGAACGGTGACGTGTGCTCGCCCCCGTGGCTCTGAGTGGTAGCGGAGTCCAACGCAATTATGCGCGATTTCGCTACCTGCCCAGGTGCGGTAGCATAATTGCCTTGGACTCCGCTACCACTCAGAGCCACGGGGGCAAGCACACATCACCCCGCTTAGCAGCCCACCTCTGAGAGTGACCCCACCCACCCCCACCAAAGAGATTCAGGCAGGCAGAAGACTTAGCATGGGATGGGCGGTGAAGGCATCTTAGACGGTTGGTATATCGGCGGAATTGTAGAGTTTCGTTCCCATTGCTCTTGTCTCCTTCCCAGTTGTCAAGCAAATGACTTGTTCTCTTTGGGGTGATTGAGTACACAGCCTGAAGGCGGGGTGCGATGAGGTGAGCCTTTTGCATGACAAGCAGCATTTTGAGACAATCCTTGACCCTGAGAAAATAACAGAGCTAAAACAGGCTGACCTTCCAGTTCAGTGTTTCTCAAACGCGGCCTTTTTAAGAGCTTTTGTTACTTGGGAGTTGGAAGCCCAAACCTCTTAAAGGGGCTGCGTTTGAGAAACATTGCTCCAGCGTGTACGTGTTTGCTGGTTTTCAAGGGAAAGTAAAGTGTGAATTTACTTTACTGACCTGATGAGGTCAGATTGGGACCCCAGTGATATCCAGACGATAAAAGCAGCCTTGCTCCGTAAGGATAATGCAGATATATTAGGAGGCTGATACCCTTGGAGGATGATAACAGGAAAGGCTGCCTTGAGATCTACTTTAGACAAGTTTTCCTACTTGTGTGAAGTTGTTGAAGAGCCAGCAGCGGATTGCGGGTCTTTGGCAGTTTGCAACCACGTGTACTTGATCATTGTAATTAAGAGAAGCATCTAAATTTCTGGCCTTTTGTCCTCAGAAAGTTTCTTCTGCTGCTAATAATATAGTGCAACTTAACAATGCATTTTTGATTCTTGTTACCCTAGTGACAGGCTGGTGCTGTGGTTAGTTTGTGTTTGTATGCGTGTGTGTGTGTGTGTGTTTCCCCCTTAAACAGGGAGCGAGAACTCTCTGTCTCTTAAAGCCATTTTTTTTGCAGAAATCTTAATTCAAAAAGAGCGACTTCAGGAATTTCTTTCAGGAGGAAAAATGCCTTTTTACATCCACAAATTCTTAAGCTAGGATATGGTTCTTATGGGGTGGGCAGAAAAAGCATGGTGGGGGTTTTTTGGGGGGGGGGGTGTTCCCCATTGGTCAGATGCTTTTAGGGTGGCTCTAGGCCGGGGGTCTCCAAACGTGGCAACTTTAAGACTTGTGGACTTAATCTCCAAGAATACTGGGAGCCGAAATCCACAAGTCTTAAATTTGCCAAGGTTGGAGACTTTGCTGTAGGCAACCCCAGCTGTATGGCAGAACAGCTTCTCCAGCTGTGCTTTGAACATAATGTGAACTAATGGGGTGTGGCAGTCCCTGACTATAAGGACTTTTATGACTCTTGGCCAGGTGTTGCTTTATTCACGAGTGCTTGGTTCCTCTTCCTATTATTGGTAAGTCACAGCTGTCAGTGTGCTATGCATTTCCTACATTTGTTACTTTGGGAACATTGCAATATGAAGCAAGCACTCTTCGAAAAGTATTTGTGGGCGCTATTCAGATAAGCGTCCCTCCTCCAATCCAGGAACTATGATGGGACGGGTACTGCGTCAACTTTTTATTCTGGTGGGAGGAGGGTAAAACTAAAACCCACTGTAGTGATCTACAAATTCATTTATCCGTTGTTACTGCAAAATTGTCCACATCCATGATTGCTTTGGTCAAGGATTTGGTGCGATTCACACAAACAGTATATAGGCCCTTTTCCAGAGTAAGCAAGAAAGCAATTCAATTCTCTGAGAAATAGTTCCTCATATTAAATATCTCTGCAGATCCTCTACGATAATCAGATATGTTGTGGTACATTTTGTTTCTCGGTGGAAATTCATTGACTTGCTTTCTCCAACCTGGTGTCGCCTTAAGGTGCCGACCTTCCTGTCATTTATCCAGCCAGCAATCTGGCCATTACTTTGGGAAACCTGCTTTGAAATATGACCTCTTGAATTTACCCTCGTGTCATCAAAACCTTGTTTGGGTCACCAAAATTGAGTCCATCTTCCTTTGATTCTAGCAGAGTATTTGACCACATAAAGCCTTCAGCTGGGACAAAATCTTTAATCAGGAAAAAACCTGGATATTTTGTTTGTTTGCCGTTGTCAGTAGGTGCGATTCCCTTTGAAACTACTTGTCTAGAAATACAGATTATTCCGCAGAGGTCCTTGAGCCTTACGTCACGCAAGTTCTGGTTTTGAATCTCCCTTGTATATTGTTAATCACTGTATAGTGTGTACATTTCTATCCCGGCCAGTATATAGAATGGAACCATTCTCCAGTTACTAGTTCTCCATCAGCAGACAGTAGAGGAAATACGCACATCAGTGATTTTTATGAAGAGGCTTATTCAATATCCACACATTTTATAGCTTGCTTTCCTGCGGGGATGCTCAACATCCCCATATCTTCTCCTCCGCTACCCTTCATTTTTCAGAGAACTGTTTTCTCAGTAATGCGCTAATCTGTTTTTCTGTAGATGAAAAATAATCATTGAATATGTTTCTAAAAAGGCTCCTTAAAAATAGTTTAAAGGTAGTTTGTAACTTGGCGGCAGGCTACTTTTAAGTTGGATGGCTGAAAGCACTTCAGTCATCCTTTGATATCCCTTTTGGGGTGTGTGTGTAGATCTCTGTTGTATAAAATCTGGTGTTTATTAAAATGTCACCAACTGAAAGTTCATTTGAAGTTCTTGGAGCCTGACGCAAATGTTAGCATTTGCAAATTAATCTTGGTGATGCCAAAGGCAAACTTCCAATAGTGTCAACTGACTGCTCATGCAATGCTATATACAATAACTGTATCAGAAACTGTATTATTCAGCATTTCACCATCTCCTTCCTGTTTGTAAATAGCAAGTGAATAAAGGCAGCAAAGTTGTCTTTAAGCATTTGTGTGTGTGTGAGTGTATGACATTGAAGAATGGGCACCCCGCTAGTTTAAATGGCAGATTTAATACATGGTTTATGTGCAGGAGATACCCCCCTCTGATGAGGCCTACACCATGCACAACAGAAAAGCTGTGACAGTTGTTGGCAGCATCGGTGTGATGGACCAAGAATCAGACACTGAATTTAACAGCTGCTTCTGTTCTTGAAATTTATTTTTGGATCAGTAGGTTGGAATTCAGACACGTGCTTATCTAGTTCTGTGAAGCTCAACCATCAGCTTGTTTTGATTCCCAGATTGTCTTGAGTTTGTAAGTTAGGGAAAAAAATCCCACTTTTTAGAGGAGGGGTCATTGTGGGCAGTCGCTGTGCTTCCCTAGTCTTGAGTTCGGGATGCTTATTTTTTGACAAGGAATGCTGGTAAAGAGAGATGCATCTTTTGGCACATAGACATGTTCTAGAGCAGTGATTTTCAACCTTTTTTGAGCTGCGGCACATTTTTTACATATACAAAATCATGGGGCGCATTGAGCGGGGGGGAATGGGGGGGGCTAAAAAAAGTTTGGACAAAAAAATTCTCTCTCCCTTTCGCTCTATTTCTCTCCCTTTCTCTCTTTCCTTCCTCTCCATCCCTTTCTTTCTCTTCCTTCTTTTTTGCTGTTTCTCTCTCCCTCCTTCCCTCCCTTTCTCTTTTGCTTTCTTTCTCCTCTCTCTTGCTTTCTTTCTCTCTCTCCCTCTTGCTGAGCTTCGCGGCACACCTGACCATGTCTGCCGTGGCACACTGGTTGAAAAACACTGTTCTAGAGCACAGAACAGCAAGAGCGTTGGAGCAGAAACAACTGGTAACCGCATCAGATGCCCCTGCAGTTTCATTGAGGAAGGAAAGGCACGAACGGCGTAAACAAGCCTCCGATCAGAAGGATGCATCACCGCTGCTGGTATGTTCTGGAACAACAGGGTGTACTAAGCCAAAATGAGGATTCGTCGTCATCATACAAGCCATCATGTTGCGGGAATAAGAGGGTTTATTTGCGTATAGCAAGTGGATGCAGCAATTTTGGCTTTTGTTAAGCTGAGTTTAGGGCAAAACATTTGGATGAGTCCAACTAACATACTTGAGTTATACGGGGAGTGGATGGGTTGAACATTTGTGGGTGGTAAGGGGAGAGAGAGGAACTGAGGTTTTTTTAATGCTGGGGGATTGGGGGGGAGATAAGGATGCTCATCTCTTGCTCAGAGACTTCTGGATGACTCTTTAATGGAGAGCAGTTTCTTCAGTACCTTTAAGGTAGGTGTGGAACTCTGGGATTTGGAGTCATCCCATCTTACAAGGCAGTGAGGTTGAAAAAGACTCTTCAAGAGACTAGAGCCGTGATGGCAAACCTACGGCACGTGTGTCACAAGTGGCACGCGGAGCCATATCAGAGGGCATGCGAGACTGCGGCAGCTCCAGCGTGCATCCACGTGTTGGACAACTGATTTTCGGTCTTGGGAAAGGCTGTTTCGCCCTTGATGCTTCAAGGAAGCTTCCCTAAAGCCCCGCAAGAAAATTGCCCAACGAACAAACCGGACGTTCGGAAAAGCACATTTCCGTTTTGCCCGTTGTGCAGTTTTTTGCACTCTGGAACTTCAGGAAACTTCCCTGAACCCTCCGGAGTGCAAAAAACAGCACAATGGGCAAACCGGAAGTGCGTTTTCCAAACTTCCGAGTTAGAAACATAGAAGATTGATGGCAGAAAAAGACCTCATGGTCCATCTAGTTTGCCCTTATACTATTTCCTGTATTTTATCTTCGGATGGATAGATGTTTATCCCAGGCATGTTTAAATTCAGTTACTGTGGATTTACCAACCACGTCTGCTGGAAGTTTGTTGCAAGCATCTACTACTCTTTCAGTAAAATATTTTCTCAGGTTACTTCTAATCTTTCCCCCAACTAACCTCAGATTGTGCCCCCTTGTTCTTGTGTTCACTTTCCTATTAAAAACACTTCCCTCCTGAACCTTATTTAACCCTTTCACATATTTAAATGTTTTACTCATGTCCCCCCTTTCCCTTCTGTCCTACAGACTATACAGATGGAGTTCATGAAGTCTTTCATTAAGTTTGTCAATTTGGGGATTTTTTTCCCCACCTACCAGGCTTCAGAAACACCTGTGCACATTCGTGGGAGGGAAGAGGATGGGCATGTGCACACATGCTAACACACACCCCCAAACACCCTTTGTGGCATGTGAACTAAAGGATTGCCATCACTGGACTAGAGGCTTTCTCTCTGCACTATTTTAGGGAGACACTGACTTTCAGTTACTTAGAAATTATTTGAGGTTAAAATGGACCTACCTGTGGAGGGGGGGGGGGGAAGGAATTTATGACCCAGATATAAAGTTCAGATGGTCATTTCCACCTCTTGGTCACATAAAGGCGTTCGGCAACTTAGTGCACCTTTACAGTTGTTTGCAGTGTTTTAGGGGTTCTCTTAAAGCAGGGGTCTCCAACCTTGGGCACTTTAAGCCTGGCGGACTTCAACTCCCAGAATTCCCCAGCCAGCTGTAAGTTGGAGACCCCTGTCTTAAAGGACCATCACAAAATAGTTCATAAAATCGGTTCACTCCCAACATAAACCTACTTTATGACTGACAGGCTCCATTACAGTCGTAACCTGAGGACTACCTGCAGAGCAGTTTGCTTTTCCAAAAGACATCACTAAAAATGACTTCCGCTCTTGAAGACAAAAACAGCTCTTATTTTAAATCAAAACACCAGGAAGCATTTTTTGCAGAATTTATTTTTTAAGGTTTTTTTTTAATTTTTAGTTTTTTCAGGATTTTTTTTTCTGCTTTTATTTTGTATTTTTTTAAAAAGCCCTAACTTCTATGGCTTCAAAGAAGCTTCAAGAGAAACTTATACACCATAACCTGTGTACACTTTTTTTTTTTAAAGCAGTAACTAAATTTGCAATGCCACAATCTCTCTTCTGCTTTGGAGCTACACCAGTACAACTCTCGTTTCTATTCAGACTTGAAATCACCGTTTTCTTTTTGTTACATAATTATAAAAACAAAACAACCACACAAGTCTGCAAAATTTTGATGCAAATCAGACGACATGGGCCAAAACATACACCTGATAAAACCAGAGAGCTTGGAAGCCCCGGTCGATTTTTGTTTTCTGTCAATTGTGTTATCCCTTAAAACTTTGTCACATTCAAAAGAAAAAAAAAGAAGGAATAATCCACATTGAAAACTGGTAGTCCAAGCACACTCATGCACTCTTTACATAAACATTTTAATATTTTTTTAAAATTTCTTTTACACCTTCCTGGGATTGGAACTATATAGGGTTTATTTTTTTCCAGCACAATGCTTAAGGCTGTGTTCTGTTTTTCTCTTTGCATTGTTTGGGAAACGAACTCAAACGCTGCACATAGCTAAGCAATCCTATTTTAATGGAAGTGGCCCAAATCAAGATAATTTTCCCTAGGACCTCCTGCATCCTTGTGATTCTAGCATGGCAGAGGCACTGCTGTTAACAAAGTTTATAAACTGAAGAATCAATAAAGGGAGATCATGTTCTGAGTTGTAGTCCCTGCTTTTATTTTTCAAAATCTTATTTCAAATGGCCACCCAAAAGAGAGAAAAAAAGCAACATATATTCGGATAGGGCAAAGAAATTCATATCCACCTCGGGGGGGGGGCGGGAAAAAAGCACGACAAATTTTAAGTGCCAGCTTTTGAAATAAAATGGTTGGGGTGGGAGGATCCGCACCCACTCCATTCCCTTCAGAGTCCTCTGTGGGATTGCTATCGATTTACACAACCCTGAAAGGAGGGGGAGGGGTTTTCCAACCCTTAAAACCCACATGGGGTGTTGGTGGTGGGGGCGGTAGGTTTAAATCTAGTTCTAAAAAGTGAACAACTTCAAGGCTATAAGGTGAGGAGGCAGTAACCCTCTCATAATCCGGAGGGGGTGAATGAAGTCCGATAGACATGATTTAGCACTAAACTATGAGGTGTGTGGCGAATGTCAACGTGGCACCCCTTTGGTCTGTAGCAGTAACCCACCCCACAGCCCAAGAGTGCTCTTTAGTTCAGCAGAGACCAAAGTATTTACTCCCCACCCACCCCAACCCTAGTAACTAACGCTGCCGCCATTTCCCTCCCACTAGTAGGCCGCATCCCGACATTCCAAGTGCCAAATAATTTACCACACGGCGTGAAAGACAAAATATTTTCGGAGCAACACAGGGCCAACTTGTCTTATTCCCTTGGTATAAAAATATATCTAAAGACGTAACGAAGCTGCACTGCTATTGTCACAATGCTTGAAAGCAGCTCGGCCAGGTGTAGCTTTGATGGCCGCAGACCAGCTGTTGTTGGGTTTTTGTTTGTTTTGACTCGGAAGGGAGACGCGTGTGACGTTCGATCCAGGCGTACGGGCCGCAGTGTATCCAGGCACGACTATGTCTAAGGCCGGGGTAGACGTGTTAAGCTAGTGACGGAATACGAAGGGATAAAAGCATGAAAGTTGGATGCAGGCCTTTATTCGAAAGCCGTCTCACTTCCCTGGCAAGGTAGATTTTGGCTCGGCTTGGATGATTTTGCGCGACAGGCCTGCAAATCTCCGCACTAATAACAGTCACATCGGTGGTTCTGCAGGCGCCGATTCCAAGCCTATATCACCCAGATGGGAATACAGCAAGCGGCCGTTGGGTTTTTGAGAAAGAACAGACCAAAAAGACCCCCAAGAATGGATTGTCCTTGCACAAGGCTTCGTCAGTGGGGCTCCTTCTCTCCGCCCGAATAGAAGTTTGCTGCCACCTATTTTTAAATTTCAAACTGGCAAGCGCACCCAGGTGCTATGAGGGCCACCACCACGGAACAATCTCACCTAGTGACCCTGTCCATGTAGGTTTCACTTTGGTCATGAAAACGGTCCCCTTCGTCTCCACGGTTGTTGGCTTTGGGGTTTATAGTTTGGCAGGCTTGCCGTTCCTGAGATCCAAGACTTTTTTGCCCTTAAATTCTCTCCCACCTGGGAGCGGGTAGAACTTAAAATTTCAACGTTTTATTTTTAAAAAATATATATACCTAACATCGGATCGTTTTTCAAGACACAGATCTTGCTGGTATTGCTACAAAAAAAAAAGTGCACTGAGAAATG
Organism: Erythrolamprus reginae; assembly: GCF_031021105.1. Lineage (NCBI taxonomy): Eukaryota > Metazoa > Chordata > Lepidosauria > Squamata > Dipsadidae > Erythrolamprus > Erythrolamprus reginae. Next base: position 21,403,320 of record NC_091950.1, read on the forward strand.
AGGGTGTGTGTAAATTATTCCCCAGCCTCTCCCTCCTTATCCTGCACGATACATTTTTTTTTTTGCCTCTCCTGTTATATTTGGAGTTTGGGGACCAAAACTTCCCTAAAGGAGGTCACCAAAGAGTAATTTGGCAGGGCTGGGGAAAAATAAACAAAATTATAAAAAAAGGGGGGAGAATCAGGGACACATTGTGGAGGGGTCAAGGGGGACATTCTTAAAACTCAAAGCAGAACCAAAAAAAAGCAAAACCATTTGCATCGCCATGATAGGAAAGGTTGGGGTTGATGCTGGGGCCAAAGGCCAAACCCCCCACCATTTTTAAATTAACTTAAGAGAGACTGAAACAAACGACAGAGAAGAAGAAGAAGAAATACGTGCAGGGCTGTTCTCAGAATCATCTCTTTGCTTCTTCTAAAGGTAAACAAGTAGAATTGATTCCCATTATTTTTGTTTGTTTTGTTCCAAAAGCTATTTGAGGAGCTCCAAAAAAGGGGTCGGAGGACAAATGAACTGACAAAACGGAAGGGAAGGAGAACTGCATAAATATTAATGCTGTGTTTGTTTCTTTTTCTTTCTCTCTCTCTGTGGAACAGGAGGAAGAGGAGGAAGATACTCGAGCAAGAAGTCCAACGTGCTTTTTTTCTGCCAGCGCCTGCCCCACCCCTCCGCTTGCATCTCTTGGGAAGAAGGGGAAAGAAAATAACACGGGGGGGGGGGGGAGCCCCTAACCCCCCCCCCCCCCCAATGTGCCTGCTAAGACAGTCAAAGCCGCCTGTGTCCCTACCCAACTGGAGTGGGAGAGCAGGTGGGGGGAACGGTGCCCCCCCTCCCATTCCATCAAGACCCATCATCCTCAGCCAGGAAGTCAAAGGAGGGCGGGGGGAAACAACGCAGTCCTAGTAGGATCCTGGCTTCGGCCAACAGGGATATTTCACTTGTGGCGCTGGATAGTTTTCCTCTTCCTCCTCTTAAAGAAACAGCAGCACCTAAGGGAGAAAAGAGATCCGCGTTACCATCACTTTGTATTGTTATTTAATAATTGACTTGTATGCCGCCAAATCCCATTTAAATGGAAGGAGATGATATTCTCAGTTTGTAAAACGTTTAAAGTTGAAAAAGGTGATTTATTTGATTTTTATAACAGTTTTATACTTTTTATAAGGGGCCAAATGTATCCAGAATAGAATAGAATAGAATAGAAATAATGGAATGTAATGGAATGGAATATAGAATAAGAATAGAATAGAAATAATGCAATGGAATGGAATATAGAATAAGAATAAGAATAGAATATAAATAGTGGAATGGAATGGAATATAGAATAGAATATAGAATAGAATACTGTATAGAATAGAATATAGAATAGAATATAGAATAGAATAGAATAGAAATAATAGAATGGAATGGAATGTAGAATAAGAATAGAATAGAAATAGTGGAATGGAATGTAATATAAAATAGAATATAGAATAGAATAGAAATAATGGAATGGAATATAGAATAGAATAGAATAGAACAGGACAGGAATAGAACAGAACAGAATTCTTTATTGGCCAAATGTGATTGGACACACTAGGAATTTGTCTTTGGTGCAAATGCTCAGTGTACATAAAAGAAAACATGCATTTGTCAAGAATCATGATTCTTGACAAATCATCTAATATTCCTTCCTCCTGTTTACTACACACAACGATCGTGTGAGGTGGGTTGCACTGAAGCAGCGTGAGTGGCCCATACCTTGTAGAAATATGATTCCTTTTTATTTTGAATTTCCATTGTAATTTTAGACATCTCAGCACATTCCATAATTTTTATACTAGTATCTAATGTATTTGGGATTATTATTATTATTATTATTATTATTATTATTATTATTTATTAGATTTGTATGCCGCCCTTCTCCGTAGACTCAGGGCGGCTCACAGCAATAACAATTTAATAATTTAAAAAACGCTAAAAACCCCATTATTAAAAGCAAACATACACACAAACATACCATGTATAAACTGTATAGGCCCCGGGGAGATGTCTCAGTTCCCCCATGCCTGACGGCAGAGGTGGGTCTTAAGAAGTTTATGAAAGGCAAGGAGGGTGGGTGCAGTTCTAATCTCCGGGGGGAGCTGGTTCCAGAGGGTCGGGGCCGCCACAGAGAAGGCTCTTCCCCTGGGTCCCGCCCAACGACATTGTTTAGTCGACGGGATCCGGAGAAGGCCAACTCTGTGGGACCTAACCGGTCGCTGGAATTCGTGCGGCAGAAGGCAGATTTTTTTCTTCTTTCCAAAACTGGGCATATGTAATTCTGGCTGCTGTTAATATTTGTATAATAAGATATCTATCTTCTTGTGGGATTTTTTGTTTAAAGATACCTGGGAGGAATAGTTCTGGTTTGGGTAATTATATTTTTCATGGGCTTCGGTTCTATCCCGATAATCCTCAAGTCATTAGTTCAAAGAACAAAAGGATTAGCTGACCAGGGGAAATTAGCCCCAAATCAGACAGGGGTCCAAGCCAATATCTTGTCAGCTAATTGAGTGGGGCAATTTGCTTAGTTTGCAACCAAGTTATTAATCAACTCATTAAAAGACAGCCTATGACCCTCTCGAGATAATGGAGAAAGTGACCTTTTGACAGGTAACCGAGAATGTGGTTTCCTGAGCAATTTTAGGTCAAAATATTTCAGGTAGTAAGTGATGGGCAGGAGAAGTGAGGCTGTTTCTGCTCATGAACTGCTATATCTGCCGCACGAATCCCAGCGACCAGTTAGGTGCCACAGAGTTGGCCTTTTCCGGGTCCGGTCGACTAAACAATGTCGTCTGGCGGGACCCAGGGGAAGAGCCTTCTCTGTGGCGGCCCCGACCCTCTGGAACCAGCTCCCCCCCCCCGGAGATCAGAATTGCCCCCACCCTCCTTGCCTTTCGCAAGCTCCTTAAAACCCACCTCTGTCGTCAGGCATGGGGGAATTGAGATATCCCCTTCCCCCTAGGTCTATACAATTTATGCATGGTATGTTTGTGTGTGTGCTTTGCTTTTTTAATAAGGGGTTTTTAGTTACTTAAATATTAGATATGTCATTCGTTGTTTTGTTATTGCTGTGAGCCGCCCCGAGTCTATGGAGAGGGGCGGCATACAAATCTAATAAATAAATAAATGAATGAATGAATGAATAATAAACAAATAAATAAATAAATAAATAAATAAAAATAAATAAATAAATAATAAATAAATAATAAATAAATAAATAAAAAATAAACAAAAAACAAACAAACAGATAAATAAATAAATATTAGAGCAGTGTTTCTCAACCTTGGCGGTTTGAAGATGCGTGGACTTCAACTCCCAGAATTCCCCAGCCAGGCAACGCTGGCTGGGGAATTCTGGGAGTTGAAGTCCACACATCTTCAAACTGCCAAGCTTGAGAAACTCTGTATTAGAGCCATGATAGCTTCTAGCTGGGTGTATAATCCCAAGGAAATCCTGACACACCTTCCCAGTATTGGGTTGTTACATGCGCAGGGTGAGGGGGGGCGCCGTTCCGATAGCGCAAACGGAGCTGCGTGGGCAGTTCCAGCTGACCAGCGGGCGGGCGTGAGTGTTGGAGCGAGATTTGCTTCCTGCGCATGAAGCCAAATCTCACGCGAGGACGCATGAGCGTGTGAGATTTTGGTGGGTTTTCACCGATTTTTTGCATCCGCGCATGCGTGGTAGCCAAAATATCAACAAAAACTGCCGAAATCTCGCATGCCCGCGTGTCCTCTTGTGAGGTTCCTCTTCCTGCATGCACAGGAAGCAAATCTTGCTCTGACGTGTAGGCGGGTGCCGGGGTTGCAGAGCTCCACAGGAAGTGCACCGCTAGCGGCGGCAAGTGGAATCCGCCCCGTTCGTCTCCATCATCATCTTCCGTTTTACAGAGTTTAATCCGAGCCACACAGGGTCCTGGCAGAACTAGGCCAGGTGAACGAGTCACTGATGAGCCACAGTGGCGCAGTGCTTAGAGTGCAGTACTACAGGCTACTTCTGCTAACTGCTGCCCGCCAGCAATTTGGCAGTTCGAATCTCACCAGGCTTAAATTTGACTCAGCTTTCCATCCTTCCAAGGTGGGTGAAATGAGGACCTAAGTCAGTGATGGCGAACCTATGGCACGGGTGTCCCTGGTGGTACGTGGAGCCATATCTGCTGGCACACAAGCTGTTGCCCTAGCTTAGCTCCAACGTACATGTGTGTGCTGTCCAGCTGATTTTTGACTCGCACAGCGGCTTTGGAAGGGCGTTTTTGGCTTCCAGAGAGCCTCTGGGAGAATGGGGGAGGGTGTTTTTACCCTTCCCCGGTCATAGGGAAGCCTTTGGAGCCTGGGGAGGGTGAAATACAAGATTACTGGGCCCACGAGAAGTTGGGAAACAGACCATTTCTGGTCTCCAGAGGGGCTCCAGGGCGTAGGGGAAGCTGTTTTCACTCTCCCCAGGCACTGAATTATGAATGTGGTCACTCACACACGCGTGATAGCACACGCGCATGCTCTTTTAGCACCTGAGTAAAAAAAGGTTCGCCATCACTGACCTAAGTTGTTGGGGGCAATATCTGAGTCTGTAAACCACTTAAGAGAGTACAGTACATTACGCCAGCTAAACTAGCAAAAATCAATAAAAAATCATCACCCCTTTGCTAGAAGTGTCAAAAAGAATACGGATCATACTACCACACATAGTGGCAGTGTGGAAAAGCCCAGATTTTCTGGAAAAAAATTGGGACGTGGATTGATGAAATTTTAGAGATAAATCTCGAAAAAACTCCACAATGCTTCTTATTAAGGATTATTCACCAACAGTTTAATCAAAATTACATTTATCTGATTATTCATATCACCACTGCGGCAAGACTAGCTTTTGCCCAAACGTGGAAAAAAGAATAAATCCCACAAGAAGAGTTAGTTTTAGAAAAAATTACTCAATGTGCAGAAATGTCTAAATTGACCCTTAAAATCAAAGGCAAAGAAGAATCACAATTTTATGATTGTTGGAATTTACTCTAACATCTACCATCACTCTACTGAACAAATAATTCCCTCAACACTGTCAGACTTTCTACTAAATCTGCCCTTCTATTCTACTAGTTTTTCTCATCATTCCTATCACCCATTTCCTCCCATGTTGACTGTATGACTGTAACTTGTTGCTTATATCCTAAGATTTTTATTAATATTGCTTCCTCATTGCTTATTTGACCCCTATGACAATCATTAAGTGTTGTACCACATGATTCTTGACAAATGCATATTTTATTTTATATACGCTGAGAGCATATGCACCAAGACAAATTCCTTGTGTGTCCAATCACACCTGGCCAATAAAAATTCTATTCTATTCTATTCTAAAATAGAAAAAATCTCGCTAAGTACATTGTGAACACTTAAGTATGTAAAAAAATTATACCTGATGAAAGCTCAATAGAGCAAATAAGATAAAGTTATGAACTATCAAGTTAGACTATTATTTGTTTTCCATGTTACTTATATGTTTTGCTTCTATTTTTTTGTGTTATCTAAAAGAGATAAATTGATTTCTGACAATAACTATAACTGGGCTAAGGAAAATATACACAGTTTTGGAAGAATACATAGACTGGTCTTGTACTCGCCTACATTTTATTATGTGTTTTTAATGTGTTGTGTTTTTGTATTGTCTTTTTTCTTTCTTTCTGTATTTGTAATTGTAATTTTTTTTTCTAAAAATAAAAAATAAAAAAAATAAAAAGAGAGTACAGTAGTACCTCTAGATATGAGCTGCTCCACATGCGAGTACAGTGATCCCTCGAGTTTCGCGATCTCGATGTTCGCTAAACGCTATATCGCGAGTTTTCAACCCGGAAGTAAACTCCACCATCTGCGCATGCGTGCCCTTCCACGCATGCGTAGATGGTGGAGTTTCCCCGCCGGGCAGAGGCTTCCCTGGGTCTTCCCCCTCTTGCCCCGGTAAGGCGCGAGCAACGGCGTGGGCGGGTGGGCGGCACACGCGCGGGGAAACCCCAGGGCCGCTTCTCAGCTGAGAAGCGGCCCCAGCAACAGCGCGGGGGGTGGGCAGCACGCGCGCGCGCGGAGGAAACCCCAGGGCCGCTTCTCAGCTGAGAAGCGGCCCCAGCAACAGCGCGGGGGGCGGGCAGCACGCGCGCGCGCGGAGGAAACCCCAGGGCCGCTTCTCAGCTGAGAAGCGGCCCCAGCAACAGCGCGGGGGGCGGGCAGCACGCGCGCGCGCGGAGGAAACCCCAGGGCCGCTTCTCAGCTGAGAAGCGGCCCCAGCAACAGCGCGGGGGGCGGGCAGCACGCGCGCGCGCGGAGGAAACCCCAGGGCCGCTTCTCAGCTGAGAAGCGGCCCCAGCAACAGCGCGGGGGGCGGGCAGCACGCGCGCGCGCGCGGAGGAAACCCCAGGGCCGCTTCTCAGCTGAGAAGCGGCCCCAGCAACAGCGCGGGGGGCGGGCAGCACGCGCGCGCGCGGAGGAAACCCCAGGGCCGCTTCTCAGCTGAGAAGCGGCCCCAGCAACAGCGCGGGGGGCGGGCAGCACGCGCGCGCGCGCGGGGGAAACCCCAGGGCCGCTTCTCAGCTGAGAAGCGGCCCCAGCAACAGCGCGGGGGGCGGGCGGCACGCGCGCGGACAAGCAGCAGCAGCGAGGCGGCGGGGAAACCCAATCTTCGGCTCCTCGCTGCTGCTGTGGAAATAAAAACACCATCTGCGCATGCGCAGATGGTGTTTTTACTTCCGCACCGCTACTTCGCGACAAATCGATCGCGAGGGGTCCTGGAACGGAACCCTCGCGATGATCGAGGGATCACTGTATTCCAAGTTACGAGCCGAGATAAGAGCAAAATTTCTGTTTGACACCCGAGCTCAAATTTGGGATACGAGCTGAGCGTCCACTAGGTGGCGCAAGAATTCCATGTTTCCAGTTATCTCGGCACGAGAAGCAAAGTCTAAAGACATTCGCTCGAGATGCGAGTTGATCGACTTATGAGCTCCGGTCTGGCACGAATTAAACTCGTATGTCGAGGTACCACTGTACTGTAAAACACTGCGAAGCGGTATATAAGTCTAAGTGCCATTGCTACTCACTTTGTGTCGTCTGCCACCTCCACCTCGGCAGGTGCGGTGATGGGGGCATTTGAGTGGCCGGCAGTGGGGTCATCCGTGTTCAACTCCCCATTGGTAGAACTCATGACCTGAAAGAGAGCAAGCGGGTGAAGAGCCAAGAATATCGGGCAGGGCTTCAGACAGAGCCTAGCATCTTTGCAACGTCACAAAGAGGGGAAATGAACAGGAGAGACAAAGCAGGCCTCCGGGCACCCTGGCCTCATGCTACTACGGTACAAATCAGAAACTTTGCTCCTTAAGCTTCAGTTTGTCTCTGCTCCATAAGGTGGCCGCCATAGGAAGAAAGGGGGTCTTCCTTGGCAAGGATTAGTTCAATCCTAGGTGTAAACTGCAATCGGATTGGGCCAGGGCGTTATTGGGTGTAAACTGCAATCTGATTGGGCCAGAGCCTTATAAAATGCAAAACAACTTTACAATGATTAGCTGTTAGCTGTCGTCTGTAGTTGGTGGTGATATTGTTAGTTGGCTAGCTGGGGCAGTTTAAGTTTGAGTTAAGATATTGAGTTAGAGCTGTAGTGTTGATACGGAGAAATCTGGATTGGTTTAGTATCTACGGGTAAGTAAGCTTTACTGCATATAGATAGAGTAAATTTTGTTCCTGTAAATAGAAGACTAAGATTGAAGATATTTTGCTTGTGCTGAATGAAGAGTAAAACTGTTTACTACTATTTTTCTACAAAAGTGTCTTTGTTATTTCGCTGCGCTGGTTCCTAAATTGCCACAATATAAATTCTGGTATCTTGTCAAGTCCTGTTGCGTAGCTCTGTACTGTATATCCGTACACTGCTTGCATCCAGCCAAGCTTTCAAAGCAAAGGGGGCTAACCTTTCGATGTGACATTCCATCCAACAGAAACCTTCCCCCAAATGAAAATAATTCAGGTAGTCCTCGACTTACAACTGTTCGCTTAACGGCTGTTCGAAGTTATGACTGTCATTTCAAAAGCTAACAATGACCCAGTTCTGAAGTTATGATAGCCAGCTTCTCCCCATTGTCCTGTGACTGCATTTGGACGCTGGGTAGATGGCCTGCATTGATGGCCAGTTCGTCTGGCCGTGATTTATAACATTTTTTATTGGAAACCAGCATTTACTTCCTGCTACAGTGGTACCTCTACTTACTTAATTCGTTCCGTGACCAGGTTCTTAAGTAGAAAAGTTTGTAAGAAGAAGCAATTTTTCCCATAGGAATCAATGTAAAAGCAAATAATGCATGCGCTTAGGGAAACCATAGCGAGGGTGGAGGCCCTGTTTCCTCCCAGGAGATTCCTATAGAGGTCCCATGGAGGCTTCTACCCACCTTTTCCGGCCCTTTTCCCTCCCAGGAGATTCCTAGAGAGGCCCCATAGAGGCTTCTCCCTGCTTTCTCCGGCCCTGTTTCCTCCCAGGAGATTCCTAGAGAGACCCCACAGAGGCTTCTCCCCGCCTTTTCCAGCCCTTTTCCCTCCCAGGAGATTCCTGGAGAGGCCCCATGGAGGCTCTCCCTGCCTTTTCCGGCCCCTGTTTCCTCCCAGGAGATTCCTAGAGAGGCACCACGGAGGCTTCTCTCTGCCTTTTCCGGTTACAGTTTCGGAGGCTCGGCTTTGTAAGTGGAAAACGGTTCTTGAGAAGAGGCAAAAAAATCTTGGAACACCCGGTTCTTATCTAGAAAAGTTCATAAGTATAGACGTTCTTAGGTAGAGGTACCACTGTATTGGCAAAAAGCCTGGCTCATAGAGAACAATGAGTTTGCTTAACAACCATGGTGTTAACGACCGCTGCAAAACAAGGGATGTAAAACCGGGTCGGTCATCCTGATCCACTCTCCAACCGTCATGACTTACAATCGTTAATTACCAGACTCAATTACAGTCATAAGTCAAGGACCCCCGTGCTTATGTAAAGGAATGCATTTGTATTTGTATGGAGATTCAGCATCGTTCTCAAGCAGACAGAGAGTTCCTTAATTTTTGAAAAGTTTTAGTGGGCTAAAGCCGGTTTCCTGCACAATGTCATTTCATATTCAGCAGATTCAGAAATAAGGCTTCCTTTTCCCCCGGCCCAAACCAAGGTCTTTCTTAACAGCTGCACCCATGCAAACCAGTTACATCCAGTACTGGGATTGCAGGCCCAGTTTAACTTATGGTTTCAGTTCCTGCCTTATGAAGGTTTTAGACCAGTGTTTCCCAACCAGTGTGCCGTGGCACACTAGTGTGCCGCGAGACATGGTCAGGTGTGCCGCAAAGAAGGAAGCTCAGCTTCTGGTCTTGCAACTTTTTGCTGAGAGTGCAAAGAGCAAAAAGTTGTGAGACCGGAAGCTGAGCTTCCTTCTTTGCGCCTTCCAAGTTTTCCGGCAGCTGCAGCGCCCCGCCCGGCTGGAGCTTCCCTGGCGGCGGCAGCAAGTGAGCTTTGGGGCCTGGTGGGAGGGTGGCGGCAGCAGCGGCACCGGTCAGTAGCCGTGGGGTGGCAGCAGGGTGGTTGGCTGCGAGCCAGAACTCCAGGACAGAGGCACCGACGGCGGCGGCTGGACGTGTTGCTGTACGCCGTACATGCTGGCATTGCATGGCTGGCACTTGCCTGCTGGCTGGATCGGGACGGAGGCTCCAGCCCCACGCCCATGCCCAGCGCAATGCCAGCATGTATGGCGTCTAGCAACACGTCTGGAGCTCAATGTTCCCCAGGATTTTGTAAATGTGAATAATGTGCCGTGGCTCAAAAAAGGTTGGGAAACACTGTTTTAGACTCTTGCTCTAAGCAAGGGTTGGTGCTGGTAAACAGATGTGCATCAGATGGGAAAGCTCGAGAGGGGCCAAGGCGGAAGAGGCAACCATGGACGAAGGCACAGAAAAGACACTTTAAGACACAGAGTGGCACTTTAAGCAACATACTTGGCCGCGAGAGCTAGAAATCCAGCACAGATGTTATTAATTAGCTAAATCTACCATATTGCGGTGGTTCTCAACCTTTCTAATGCTGCGACCCCTTCATACAGTTCCTCAATGTTGTGGTGACCCCCAACCATAAGTCAAGCAGCAATTCTCCCAACAGAGCTTTAAGCTGATTGGTCGGATTGTAAGAATATGCCCCAAGGCGCCAGAATAATAGCTTTAGCTCCTAACACCAGGGGAAATTTGTCTTTTCCCGTAGTCTTAAGTGACCCCTGTGAAACGGTCGTTCAACCCCCAAAGGGGTCCCGACCCCCAGATTGAGAACTACTGATATAAAGGCTGCCCACATGAGAATCCCACCTTGCAAAATTCATCCGTTGTAAAATATTGTTGTTATTTTTACATCAACTATTTTGATTCTGTCATCTTTACCTTATTATTATTACGATTACGATTGTATAATGGTTATTATTTTAATGTGTCTAGTCCTTGTGGAGGTAGAACAGCCCGGCAAGCAAGTTTATGAACATGAAGGATAGCTGTACCCACCATTTTGGCCACTGTTTTTTCCTCTCTTGCCCCAACATTTAAATGTTAGTATTGTTTGCCGAAAAGCTTTACCAGAGGTAGCACACATTAGACCTTGCTATGAACAAACTTTGGACATCAAAGTGCAAATCGGATTAAAACAAAATTTTAATTCGGTAGCCAGATGAGATTGCCAGGTTGTAGAAATCTAGTCTCTTAGCGTGGACCTTAGCATGGAAGATTTTTGGCTCAACAAAATCCAAATGAAACTCAACAAAATCCAAATGAAAGCGATGAACATCTGCAAATCCAGGAATTTGGGCTTCTTTCCTTGTCCTGGTGGGGATACAGTGGTACCTCTTCTTAAGAACTTAATTTGTTCCGTGACCAGGTTCTTAAGTAGAAAGGTTTGTAGGCAGAAGCAATTTTTCCCATAGGAATCAATGTAAAAGCAAATAATGCGTGCCAACCCCTTAGGAAAGAAATAAAAGCTCGGGATTTGGGTGGGAGGAGGCGGAGGAGGAAGAGGAGGAGGACAGTCGCTGCCCAGAGTGAAGGGAGCGTTTCTTTTCTCTGGGCGCTGGCAGAGGTTTATTCCCTCTCCAAGCGCCCAGAGAAAGGAAAATGCTTCGTTTGCTCTGGACTGCCAAAGTCTCCTTAAGCACCACCGAAAGGCTCGTTTGGCAGCCCAGAAAACCCCGAGATGGCCGGGATTAAAGGGGGAATGGCAGGAAACTGGCCAGGCCTTTGTGCCGCTCTCAAATTTCCTGGGAAAGTTTTCCGGGCTCAGGTTCTTAAGAAGAGGCAAAAAAATCTTGAACATACAGTTCTTATCTAGAAAAGTTCTTAAGTAGAGGCGTTCTTAAGTAGAGGTACCACTGTATTTTGCACCTCCAAAAGCAGATGGGGCTTACAGACCAACGACAGGCAGAACAGAAAAACACACAGGAATGCAGACTCTACATAAACATTTTTTTTCTAGATTCTCTTATGGTTGAACTAGAATCTGCTCTTGCATTGAAGTGGTGCATGCGCGCACACACATAGTATCACACAGCAAAAATACAGGAACACACCTCAGCTTTAAGCATGGTTTCTATTCCTGCCTACATTAACAAGATTTTGCTAGTAAGATTCTCTTAATTTCTACAAGTGGGTTTTGCAGACATTTGACCTACCAAATATGGTTTTAACATTTTCTTAAGTTTGCAAATGTGTTTATCTATTTAAATTTCCAAATGGTTTGTTTGTTTGTTTGTTTATGTAATTTATTTAATTGTTTATTCATTCATTCATGGTCCCCAACTCCTTGCGGACTGTGGGTGGCGTACAATTAAAAAACAATATAAAAACTATTTTAAAATTCCTTAATAAAATATCATAATCGTTAAATGCTTAAGTTCTGATACAAAAGTAATACGCATTTTGTATATTTGTATGTTTTTGTGGTTTTTTCCTTCTTCTTTTCACTTTTCTTGTTATGTTACTGTGTTTTTGTTCTTTTATATGTAAATATTCAATAAAGATATTTTTAATAATATTAATAAATACTAATATTTCTATCCACTCAGCTGGGGCTAGATGGCATAGATCACCGGCCCCGGGCCTGCTAGCAGACCCACATTTTCACGGCCTTTCAGAAGGCCAGGAGGGTGGGGATCATGCAAATCTCCAGGAGAAGTTGGTTCCAGAGGGCCGGGGCCGCCACAGAGAAGGCCCTCCCACGCAGCCCCACCAGCTGCCATTGTCTAGCCAACGGGACCCTCTGTGGGCCCTTAGCGGTCGCTGGAAAGTATGTGGCAGAAGACAGTTCCGTATATAATCTGGCCCTAAACCATGTAGGGCTTTAAGGGTGATAGCTTCTCCCCCCCCTGCTTCTTTCCTCCTCCTCCCTATTTTTTTTGCTTCTATCATTAAAAATGTGAAAGTTCACCTCCTGAGGCCAAACAAACCTGATTTCTTACAAGAATCGTTATGAAGAAAGGAATTTTCTTCTCACGCGAATTTTTGGGGGGAGCCAAGCAGAATGAACAACGCGGAGAAAGGTAAACTACGCTGCTCCAAAAAATAAAGGGAACACTTAACACAACATAACTCCAAGTAAATCAAACTTCTGTGAAATCAAACTGTCCACTTAGGAAGCAACACGGATTGACAATCAATTTCACCTGCTGTTGTGCACATTCGACTTTGTACAGAACGAAGAAATCAATGGGAATATTTCAATTCATTCAGATCTAGGATGTTTTATTTCAGTGTTCCCTTTTATTTTTTAGAGCAGTGTACAGTGTTCCCTTGATTTCCGCGGGGGATGCGTTCCGAGACCACCCGCGAAAGTCGAATTTCCGCGAAGTAGAGATGCGGAAGTAAATACACTATTTTTGGCTATGAACAGTATCACAAGCCTTCCCTTCACACTTTCAACCCCTAAATTACCATTTCCCATTCCCTTAACAACCATTTACTCACCATTATTACTGGTACTCACCATTGAATAAGACACTTAGTGATCCTGATATTTATAAACATAATTATTTATTAATAATAATAATTATTTTTGTTATTTATTTGCAAAAATTATTAGTTTGGCGATGACATATGACGTCATTGGGTGGGAAAAACCGTGGTATAGGGGGGAAAACCACGAAGTATTTTTTTATTAATATTTTTTGAAAAACCGTGGTATAGGCTATTCGTGAAGTTCGAACCCGCGAAAATCGAGGGAACACTGTATTTCAAAGCAGGACAAACTTTCATTTCAGTTGTTTCCGAGATGGTCCCGGTGCCATCGAAACAGGACTGAAAAAGCAAATCGGTGCCACGATGACTGGACATACAGAGGGTCATAGAAGGGAGGACAGCTCAGGAAACTTCCACGGCAGGGCTGGGGTCCAACAGCAACAGCAGCAGGTGGGTTCACCCACCCACCCTCCCACCCCATCCCGTCTCGTGTACCTGGACGGATCCCCCAAGCCTGCTGGACGCCAAGGGGGCTCCTAGAGTGTCCTCAGCAGGCTGCTGGCCAGCCTGGGGATCCCATAACTCCGTCCCCTCGGGTGACTGCGAATGACGGAGGCAGGAATCAAAGGGGGGAAATCGTAGTAATAGTTGGTTTTTTTTTTAAAGGGGGGGTTAGGGAGACTGAAAAGATGGGGGGGGGGGGTTCAGGGCAAAGGGAAGGGGAACATGGGTGAAAGAAAGGAAGGGGGAGAAAAACAACATGCAAAAGCAAAGAAAGAATTTGAAACAAGCTAGAACGCAAATCAGTAGAGCATCCATCAAATGGCATCAGCATTACCAGGTAAATGGGCACGGTTTATTTTGGGAGTGCCGATCATCGTTCCCTACAGCCTCCGAAATCTCTTTGAGTTTGACAGTGTAAGTTGTATTTGCTGACATATCCCACAGTTCCTCCAATCTATGGTTCCTCAATACATTTGCATAAATATTCAGTGTCCAAAAGCATTACAGCTTTATTTTCCTTCCTTCCTTCCTTCCATCCATCCTTCCTTCCTTCCATCCATCCATCCTTTCTATCCTTCCTTCCTTCCATTCTTCCTTCCTTTCCGTCCATCCATCCATCCTTCCATTCTTCCTTCCTTCCCTTCCATCCATCCATCCCTTCCACCCATCCTTCCTTTCCTTCCTTCCATTCTTCCTTCCTTCCTTTCCTTCCATCCATCCTTCCTTCCATTCTTCCTTCCTTTCCTTCCATCCATCCTTCCTTCCATTCTTCCTTTCCTTCCATCCATCCTTCCTTTCCTTCCTTCCATCCTTCCTTCCTTCCATCCATCCATCCATCCTTCCTTCCTTTCTATCCTTCCTTCCTTCCATTCTTCCTTCCTTCCTTCCTTTCCTTCCATCCATCCATCCTTCCTTCCATTCTTCCTTCCTTTCCTTCCATCCATCCTTCCCTTCCATCCATCCTTCCTTCCTTTCCTTCCTTCCATTCCTTCCTTCCTTTCCTTCCATCCATCCATCCTTCCTTTCCTTCCTTTCCTTCCATCCATCCTTCTTTCCTTTCCTTCCTTCCTTCCCTCCCTCCCTCGATTTACAATGGCTCCGTTTGCACAACCTATGTCAACTGCTACCTGGGTTGGGGGGGAGAGAGATTTTTTCCAGTGTGGTCGCAGTGCACAAGTGTAGAAAGCAAGAAGCCCCCCTCCCCCCTTTGCTGCTGTGTAGTTGAGGAGGGTCATTTCAGCAACACACACAAACCCTTTAGGATCCAAGGGGGGTCCCATCAGAATTGGAACCACTGTCACCAGATAGGGAGGATTTTCTACCTATGCGTTTCTCATGCAGCACACATAGGGAGTGATACACAGTATGGAAAATAGTCTCAGTGTTTACACAATGCCTGTTTTTATCTTATCGCAAATCCTTAGGGTTTTTTTTTTAAAGATACAGTGATACCTCGTCTTACAAACGCCTCGTGATACAAACTTTTCGAGATGCAAACCCGGGGTTTAAGATTTTTTTGATTCTTCTTACAAACTATTTTCACCTTACAAACCCACTGCTGACGCTGGGATGCCCCGCCTCCGGACTTCCGTTGCCAGCAAGGCACCCATTTTTGCGCTGCTGGGATTTCACTGAGGCTCCCCTCCATGGGAAACCCCACCTCCGGACTTCCGTGTTTTTGTGATGCTGCAGGGGAATCCCAGCAGCACAAAAATGGGTGCTTTGCTGGCAACGGAAGTCCGGAGGTGGGGTTTCCCAGCGAGGGGAGCCTCAGTGAAATCGCAGCATCGCAAAAATTCAGAGGTCTGGAGGTGGGGTTTCGAGGACTTTGGTGTTTTTGCGATGCTGCGATTTCACTGATGCTCCCTTCGCTGAGTAACCCCACCTCCGGACTTCCATTGTCAGCGAAGCACTCGTTTTTGCAATCCTGTGATTCCCCTGCTGGGATTCCCCTGCAGCATCACAAAAACACAGAAGTCCGGAAGTGGTGTTTCCCATGGAGGGGAGCCTCAGGGGAATCCCAGCAGTGCAAAAATGAGCGCTTCAGCTGGCAAAATTGGTGAATTTTGGGCTTGCACGCATTAATCGCTTTTCCATTGATTCCTATGGGAAACAATGTTTCATCTTACAAACTTTTCACCTTAAGAACCTCGTCCCGGAACCAATTAAGTTTGTAAGACAAGGTATCACTGTATTTGCTTCAGATTTCTGTTCTAAAAGAAGAAACCACAGAACAGCCTAAGGAACTACCTGCTGGGTCAGGTCAAGCCTCAGCGTTTTGTTCACCACGGAAGCCAACTAGACGGTTCTGCAGCACCTACGAAGAGGCAACTGCAGCACCAAGAAGAGGCATACTTAGGGAAGCCCAGGATTTCTCTCGCGCAAACTTTATCCCGCGCTATTTTCTCTTAGTGTGACCAGAACTTTGCATAATACCAAATGCAGATGAACCATAGATCTACATCAGAGCATTTGATGGCCTTGAGCTGCCTTGATTAGCTAGCTTAGTGTGTTGAACGCTTTGACAAATTCAATTCAATTTACAGCCAAAAGACCTGTTGTTTTATTATATACTGTTCAAAATAAATAAATAAATAAAGGGAACACTCAATATTCTTATTGAATACTTTGTTCTGTACAAAGCTGAATGTGCTGACAACAAAATGGAATTGATTGTCAATCAGTGTTGCTTCCTAAGTGGACAGTTTGATTTCACAGAAGTTTGATTAACTTGGAGTCATAGTGTGTTGTTTAAGTGTTCCTTTTATTTTTTTGAGCAGTGTATTTTAATATAACCCTGTGTTTTTCAACCTCAAATTCCTGAAATTTGGGAGTTGAAGTCTATAGAATACAATCAATACCAGGATGAGAATGTAGCAGCTTTAGTTTAAAACAGCATTTGGTTAATTGTGGGTTAAACTATATTCTGCTTATTAGCCACACTGTGCTAATTCTGAGACCATGTCGAAGACCACCCTAGTAGGTCCTCCAAGAAAAAGAGTTGGTGATGCAGAGTGGCTGAAAAAAACCCCCTCAACCAAGTAAGGATCCTTCATTATAGATTCACTATTGCGCTTTGGAAGTCATAGAAGCTGTTTTCCAAATGCTGGAACTTGTCACAAGCAAGCCATTAACCCACCAGCCAATTGTGAAGGGATTTAGACATAATCAAGTCCTGCTAATATTTTCCTAGATAGGAGCCATCACTGAGGACTAGAAGAATTGATAGGGAGGGGGACAACTCCGTATTTCCAAAATGGTGGCTCAGACACTGTTACTATAGTCCACTGTTACCTCCCCCAGGTTTATATAGTTTTATGTATGGTATGCTTGTCTTGTATGGTTTTAATGACGGGTTTTTTAGATGTTTTTTAAATATTAGATTTGTTACATTGTCGTATTGTTATTATTATTGTTGTGAGCCGCCCCAAGTTTGCGGAGAGGGGCGGCATACAAATCTAATAAATTATTAAATTATTATTATTATTACTACTGTGATTTGCCAGTCAAAGCTACACAATTAGATCAATAGAGAAAAGCAGCAGTCTTTCTTCCTATCTATTTCCCCCACAATAACAACCCTGTGGGCAGAAAGGGTGACTAGTCCAACTGGTTTTCATGGCTACAGTTGGACTTGAACTCACAATCTTTTAACCTGGTGCTTTAACCACTACGCCAAACTGGCTCACTCGTGGAAATTGAAGTCCAAAACCTAAGGATCGAGAACTGGATCATCTATCCCAGTGTTTCCCAAACTTGGCAACTTGAAGATATCTGGACTTCAACTCCCAGAATTCCCCAGCCAGCATTTGCTGGCTGGGGAATTCTGGGAGTTGAAGTCCAAATATCTTCAAGTTGCCAAGGTTGGGAAACACTCATCTATCCTAACCATTATCATTATGAAAAACCATTACTTCGGATCAGGGGTGGGCTGCTAGCCAGAACGCTAAATTGGGCTCGCCGTGGCGGCTCATGAGTGCTAGCGGGGCCAGTGCGATTTTGCTTCTGAGGTAGCAAAATCGCACACGAAGCCGCAGGTGCGCCGGTGTTTCGATGAGGTTTTTTTACTGAAACATGGGCGCACCTGTGGCTCCGTGCACGATTTTGCTACCTCCACAGGTGCAAAAGCAAAATCGTGCTGGCCCCACTAGCATTCACGAGCCGTGGCGGCAAGCCCAATTTAGCATTCTGGCTAGCAGCCCCACCCCTGCTTTGGATCAAGAACAGGTGTCTTCATATCAAGCCATGTTTTAGCCACACTTTCCTGGAGACAAAGTATTTCTGGCTCTGTCCACTAGGTGGCACCAAGCCTCCATTTCCAGGTTGGGCCTCCCTTGTCAAGAGCACCTTATACCAGAGCTTCCCATTCTTGGCAACTTTAAGTTGTGTGGACTTCAACTCCCAGAATTCCCCAGCCAGCTTGGCATTTTTCAGCTGTGGCGAGGGGGGCGTTTGCACAGGTTCGCCTGGTGCACCAGTTGCGGCCCTATTTGGACCGGGAGTCACTGCTCACAGTCACTCATGCCCTCATCACCTCGAGGCTCGACTACTGTAACGCTCTCTACATGGGGCTACCTTTGAAAAGCGTTCGGAAACTCCAGATCGTGCAGAATGCAGCTGCGAGAGCAATCATGGGCTTCCCTAAGTATGCCCATGTTTCACCAACACTCCGCAGTCTGCATTGGTTGCCGATCAGTTTCCGGTCACAATTCAAAGTGTTGGTTATGACCTACAAAGCCCTTCATGGCACCAGACCAGAATACCTACGAGACCGCCTTCTGCCGCATGAATCCCAGCGACCAGTTAGGTCCCACAGAGTTGGTCTTCTCCGGGTCCCGTCGACTAAACAATGCCGTCTGGCGGGACCCAGGGGGACAGCCTTCTCTGTGGTGGCCCCAACCCTCTGGAATCAGCTCCCCCCAGAGATTAGGACTGCCCCCACCCTCCCTTGCCTTTCGTAAACTCCTCAAAACCCATCTTTGTCATCAAACTTGGGGGAACTGAGACATCTTCCCCTTGCCTATGTAGTTTCTGTGCACAACATGACTATATGTATGTTTTTATTTACTGGGGTTTTTCTTTTAGATTTTTTTATATGTATAATTGCTATTTTAGATTTTAATTATTAGGTTTGTCATTATGTACCGTTTTTATCACTGTTGTGAGCCGCCCCGAGTCTATGGAGAGGGGCGGCATACAAATCTAAATAATAATAATAATAATAATAATAATAATAATAATAATAATAATAATAATAATAATAATAATAATAATAATAATTTCTAGCTGGGAAATTCTGGGAGTTGAAGTCCACACGTCTTAAAATTGCCAAGATTGGGAACCCTTGACTTACATTTTTGCTGCACAAATTAAAAGCTATGATGCGACTCTCATTTTAGTTATATTCACCTAAACACATTCCAACCTTAGGAAACAGATCAATAGATCATTGAATCAAAGACTAGTTACCTGCTGTTTGATGTACTGCTGTGCTTTCTCCCTGTTTGGAGGCTGGACTTGTACGTCACTCTGGATTGTGCCAATAGGGGTTGGCTGCAAAAACAGGCAAAGTTCAAAATTCAGAGTTTTCAAGAACAATCTCCACCAATTCAGACATTTGGGCTTTAAAATGGGCTTTAACCCATGTTAAGGGTCTTCTAGAGCAGTGTTTCCCACCCAGTGTGCCGCGGCATGGTCAGGTGTGCCGCAAGCCCGGCCCGGCTGGAGCTTCCCTGGCGGTGATGGCAAGTGAGCTTTTGGGGCCCAGTGGGAGGGCGCCGGCCACTGTGTGCCCGCACAGCCATTAGGAACCCCCTCCCCCGGCAGAAATTTTTGAAGTGGCACAAAGCCACGCAGTCCTGAATCGCTCCCTTCTCCGGCCAGCAAAGTCGGCTGCCCAGGAAAGCACCGCATTTGAAAAGCGCGTGTTTAAAAAACGCGCTGCTTTCCCAGGCAGCCGGCTTGCTGCCGGAGAAGTGAGCGATCCGGGACTGCCTGCCTTTGCGCTGTGATGACAACAACGGCGCCATGGTGGCCTTCAAGCGCCGCCCTTCGTGGTGCCCAACCACCTGTTCCTCAGGTAGATGTCTGGCGCACTACCGGGAGGCGGAGGCGGCGCGTGGCCAGGCGCTGAGCTCCATGGACACCTGGGAGGGCGAAGGGGTGAATGTGGCTGCTGCCTCTTAGGCGGAGGCGAAGGCGATGGCGGAGTCTGCGCTGGGGCCATACAGGGACGCTGATCCAGGGGGCCGCGGACCGGCAAGCCGCCCTCCACTCACTCTCCGCTCTCCCTCTCTCTTTCTCTCTCTGTTGCCGGCGTGGTGCACGAGAGAGAAAGAGAGAAAAAGGAGGAGAGTAAGAGAGAAAGAGAGAAGGAAAGCAAGAGAGAGAGAGAGAAAGCAAGAGTGAGAAAGAGAGAATAAAAGAGAGATAGCAAGAGAGACAGAAAGAGAGAGAGAGAAAGCAAGAAAGAAAGAGGAAAGGAGGGAGAAAGAGCAAAATAGAGAGGAAGGAAGAAAGAAAGAGGGATGGAGAGAGAAGGGGAAAGAAAGAGGGAGAGAGAGAGAAATAGGGCGAAAGGAAGGAAAAGAGGGGGGTTTTGTCCAAACTTTGTTTAGCGCCCCCCCCTCCCCGGCTCACCGTTCCCCAGGATTTTGTAAATGTGAATAATGTGCCGCGGCTGAAAAAAGGTTGGGAAACACTGTTCTAGAGGAACAAATGCTTCTCTCCCCCAGAAAAGAGAATCAAATGTCCCAAAATAGGTCATTTGTTTATTCTGTCTTTCTAAAATCAAATGCCCAAGATAGTTAAAAGAAACACACATCCCAATACAGGTAGTCCTCAAATTACAACCAATTATTCGTTTGAGCTTACAACAGCATTTAAAAAAGTAACTTATGTCAATTTTTCACATTTATGACCATTGCAGCATCCATATGATTGAAATTTGGACACTTAGCAACTGGAATGTATTTATTGCCGGTGCATTGTCTGAATGAAATTGAACCACAGAGAAGACTTGGAATACTATAAAATTTGGAACATATTTATGAATGGTTAGAAATAAGAAAAACAAAACAAAACTAGAGTACATTAGCGAAATAACTATAAAAGTAAAGAAACTAACTTTGTCTAAAGAATGTTTTTTTTTTTAAATGATATTTAATAGAATATATGATTTGTATTAATTGAATTACTTTGAAAATGACAACAGAAAGGTGGAAAAAAGCAAAACGACAGTACGTATAATATAAATAACCAAAGTAATCGAAATGTCGATAGGAATAGCCATAAGAAAACCTATGGGGTAAAGTGTAAAATATTGATATATTAATTAATGATGTAATATTTTTATAATTTCTATGTGTTTTTTGTTGTTTTGTTCTTATTTTGTTTTGCTTCTTTTGTATTGTTTGTTTTAAAGTACAGTGATTATGAACCCCTCGTCATACGAACTTTTTGAGATACGAACCTGGGGTTTAAGGTTTTTTTGCCTCTTCTTCTGAACTATTTTCACCTTACGAACCCAAGCCGCCACCGCTGGGATGCCCTGCCTCTGGACTTCCGTTGCCAGCCGAAGGCTCCCCTCGATGGGAAACCCCACCTCCGGACTTCTGTTGCCAGCGAAGTTTTTGCGCTGCTGGGATTCCCCCGAGGCTCCCCTCCATGGGAAACCCCACCTCCAGACTTCCGTGTTTTTGCGATGCTGCAGGGGAATCCCAGCAGGGGAATCCCATCAGTGCAAAAACGGGCGCTTTGCTGGCAACAGAAGTCCGGAGGTGGGGTTTCCCATGGAGGGGAGCCTCAGGGGAAGCCCAGCAACGCAAAAACGGGTGCTTCGGCTGGCAAAAGGGGTGAGTTTTGGGCTTGCACGCATTAATCGCTTTTCCACTGATTCCTATGGGAAACATTGTTTTGTCTTACAAACTTTTCACCTTACGAACCTCGTCCCGGAACCAATTAAGTGCGTAAGACAAGGTATTACTGTATATAACTTAATAAAAAATATTTTTTTTTAAAAAGGACAGGTTCATTGTCTGGGGGACGTTGTGATCACCATTAGTAGCTTTCCCAGCCTGCTTCTGGCAAGCAAAGTCAATGAGGGAAGCCAGATAAGTTTGAAGACTGAACGATTCGCTTAACAGGTCTCCAATGGAAAGCAGGTTGGTAGCGATTTGTTTTTTCTGCAATTCTCAGTTGAGGTCTGGGTTTGTATTGTTTGGTTGCGGAGCACATGCCACTCACAAAACTGGAGCATGCCCATCAGTGTTCCCTCTAATTTTTTTTTGGGGTGGGCAGAAAAGTATAGTGTCTGAGCGGGAGTCCCTTCGGGACTGGGCGGCAAAGAAATAATAAACAAACAAACAAACAAATAAAAAACCCACCCTGTTTTGCCTCAAAGAATTTCAAAATAAAATACTGTACTGTGTGTCTATAACAGTGAGCTCATAATAGGGCAACTCTATCAATATCAAAATGCCACTTAAATAGTTCAGCTAGTTTCAAACTAGATTTTGATTTTCTTTCTCTCTTCCTTACTCCCATTCTTTTTCTTTCTCTTTTCCTTCCTCTCTTTTTTCTATCTGTTTCTCTCTCTTCCTCTCTCTCTCCTTCCCTCTCACTCTTTCCCTCTCGGCTTCTGGGCAGGTTTGGAAAACTCCGAGTTGATGATGATTTTTAAGTGAGCAATTGCTCACTGCTCAGCTTAGAGGGAACTATGGTGGGCGGAAAAGTATAGTGTCTGAGCGGCAGTCCCTTCGGGACTGGGCGGCACATAAATAAATAAATGAATAAATAAATAAACAAACAAACAAACAAACAAAAAACCCACCCTGTTTTGCCTCAGAGAATTTCAAAATAAAATACTGTACTGTGTGTCTATAACAATGAGCTCATAATAGGGCAACTCTATCAATATCAAAATGCCACTTAAATAGTTCAGCTAGTTTCAAACTAGATTTTGATTTTCTTTCTCTCTTCCTTACTCCCATTCTTTTTCTTTCTCTTTTCCTTCCTCTCTTTTTTCTATCTGTTTCTCTCTTTTCCTCTCTTCCTCTCTCTCTCCTTCCCTCTCACTCTTTCCCTCTCGGCTTCTGGGCAGGTTTGGAAAACTCTGAGTTGATGATGATTTTTAAGTGAGCGATTGCTCACTGCTCAGCTTAGAGGGAACTATGATGCCCACAGTCGCTTGCTGCCTGCACAACTGAAGGATGAATGCACATGTGTGTTGTGGCTGGTCCACCTTCAGCTCAGTTGGTCATGGATTTCGAGGACCAGGAGACGGCTGCATATTGGTATCCTACTAGGCCAGTGTTTTTGTCATCTGAGTCCGAGAGTGAGAGTGATGTGGAGTTAGAGACTGAGGATCAACTAGAGACTGTAGCACCCTGAGTTAGGATATGGACTGAGTCAGAGGAGGAAGATGAATTAGAGGACCAGCCCATGTTAGACGCCAGAGTGTGGAGAACTATGTTCAGACAAGAATATCTGAAAAGAAGGGGGTCTTGGCGTTAGTAGCTCTAGGGAACACTTGGCCACGCCTTGACACTATATAGGGGACAGTCTGGGGATAAGTGAGTTTGGCAAACAACATTTGCAAAAATCATGGCCTTGTGTGAACTCCGGAGTTCCAGGAGCACTTTATGCTTTAAGATCGCTCTAATTCATGAATTCTCCGTCTCTGAAAAGACTCTGGAGTAACTGTAAGTCCAGTTGATTGACAGAATCACTTCAAATTAATTTCCTCTTAATGAGTTTTGGCTTCCAGCCCAGGACCTGCCAGACAATTAAGCCGAAAACTGCCAGAATGGACTAAGGAACGACGGATGGCAGCTGACCAAGGAGAGATTCAACCTGGAAATAAGGAAGAACTTCCTGAAGGCCAGAGTGATCAACCAGTGAAACGACCTGCCAGTGGAGGTTGTGAACGCCCCAACTCTGGACATTTTCAAGAGGAGATTGGACTGCCATTTGGCTGGGGAGGTGTAGGTTTTCCTGCTTGAGCAGAGGGTTGAACTTGACGACCTGCAGGGTCCCTTTCAACTCTAATAAAATAAATAAAGTTGGAGTTGATACTATTAACTATTTTTCACCTGGACGCTTGAATGGCAATGTACTTTTATATATGATACTCTGATTGTGTGTGTGACTTTTTTTCTGATCGGTGACCTGCCCAAACAGAACAGTGTGCTCATCTACCACTTTCACAACCCGGTTCCAAATGGCTCAATCCCGGTAGTGGCCCGTGGCCCGGAGGTTGGGAATGCCGGTCATAGCATTTGTGTTCACTTTCTCCACTGAACAAAAAAGGCTGTGTGTGTGTGTGATATATTAGTTTTATCTTTCTCCAGCCAGAGACCTCCCTGGCTGCTACTTACTAAAGGTTTCCCAGCCCAGTCGTATTCATAATCAAAGACGTAGCCGTTCCGGTCAAACAGATCAGTGAAAAGTTTCCGTAGATAGTCATAATCTGGCTTTTCGAAGAAGTCCAGACGTCGCACATAGCGGAGATATGTGGCCATCTCCTCTGCAAAAGAAAAAAGGCACATCTGCTGTTTAAAACTCAAAACAAGGAGGGAGAAGTGAAGGTGCAATGCTCAACAAAACAAAGATGGCGGCAACTACGGAGAGAGATAGGAGGCAAAATTCTGTTTCTTCATTGTGGAAGTCAGCAACTGGAGGCACAAATGATGGTGCCGAGAAGGATTTGGATTGTACAAAAATGGATTGCATACAGTCCTCAACTTATGACCACAACTGAGCTCAAACTCTGTTGCTAAGCAAAGTTATTAAGTTTTGTTCTATTTTACGACTTTGTCAAAAGGTCTAACAAAGAAACATAGAAACATAGAAGTCTGACGGCAGAAAAAGACCCCATGGTCCATCTAGTCTGCCCTTATACTATTTTCTGTATTTTATCTTAGGATGGATATATGTTTATCCCAGGCATGTTTAAATTCAGTTACTGTGGATTTATCTACCACGTCTGCTGGAAGTTTGTTCCAAGGATCTACTACTCTTTCAGTAAAATAATATTTTCTCATGTTGCTTTTGATCTTTCCCCCAACTAACCTCAGATTGTGTTCCCTTGTTCTTGTGTTCACTTTCCTATTAAAAACATTTATTATTATTATTTATTATTTGGATTTATAGGCCATCCCACTCCCAGAGGACTCTAGATGGCTTACAACCAAATACAATGATACCTCATCTTACGAACCCCTCATCATACGAACTTTTCGAGATACGAACCCGGGGTTTAAATTTTTTTTGCCTCTTCTTCCGAATTATTTTCACCTTACAAATCCGCCGCCGCTGCTGGGATGCCCCGCCTCCGGACTTCCATTGCCAGCTGAAGCGCCTGTTTTTGAGCTGGTGGGATTCCCCTCCTGGGATTCCCCTGCAGCATCACAAAAATGCGGAAGTCCGGAGGTGGGGTTTCAGGGGAATCCCACCAGCGCGAAAACAGGCATTTCGGCTGGCAAAAGGGGTGAATTTTGGGCTTGCACGCATTAATCGCTTTTCCATTGATTCCTGTGGGAAACATTGTTCCGTCTTACGAACTTTTCACCTTACGAACCTCGTCCTGGAACCAATTAAGTTCGTAAGACAAGGTATCACTGTACTATAACATAAATACCCTTTAAATATAAAATATAAGACCCCCCTAAAAACAAAACAATATAAAACTCCTTAAAATCAACACAAAACAATTTAAAACCTACAATGAACATTCACAACAGCTAAAAGCCAAACATATCTTTCCTGGTAGGATTCTGATAGGATACCAGGTCTTGCCCTCTTTTATCGCCAGCTTTATTGGTCAAAAGAGAGACGAAAGAACAAGGCAGACTTAATTCTCATCTAATCCTGAATCTAATCCTCACTAACAAAAAGGAATTAGTTGAAGAATTTAAGGTGATTGGTACCCTGGGGGGAAAAAGGATCATTATTATCTTTGAATTTTTAATATCGGGAGGAAGGGGAGGAGGAATTGAGTGGAGTCAAACCTCCCTATCAGAAGAGCTGAACGAATAACTTCAAGGGAAAGTGGGTCAGATCCAGGGGCTGCTGGGGGTTCGCAGGGGTTCAGGAGAACCTCCAACTAAGATTCTGTGCAGTTCAGATCCCACTCCTGGCTGGGAGTCCCCGCGCATTTAGTTTGATTTTATTACGTGCTCATATATTGCTGTGGTTGAAGGTAAAGTAGTCATTAACAGGAAGGACATTTTGAAGTCTAAGTGCTATTGCTATGCCAGAGTTATTAAAAGTCACAATTCAAAGTGTTGG
Organism: Erythrolamprus reginae; assembly: GCF_031021105.1. Taxonomy (NCBI): domain Eukaryota; kingdom Metazoa; phylum Chordata; class Lepidosauria; order Squamata; family Dipsadidae; genus Erythrolamprus; species Erythrolamprus reginae. The sequence continues at coordinate 21,429,107 of NC_091950.1, forward strand.
TAATGACCTTTAAAGCCCTACATGGCGTCGGACCAGAATATCTCCGGAACCGCCTTCTACCGCATGAATCCCAGCGGCCGATTAGGTCACACAGAGCTGGCCTTCTCCAGGTTCCGTCGACTAAACAATGTCGTTTGGCGGGCCCCAGGGGAAGAGCCTTCTCTGTGGCGGCCCCGGCACTCTGGAATCAACTCCCCCCAGAGATTAGAACGGCCCCTACCCTCCTTGTCTTTCGCAAATTACTTACGACCCACCTGTATCGCCAGGCATGGGGGAACTGAGACACCTCCCCCAGGCTTTTATATTTCATGTTTGGTATGGGTGTGCTGCATGGTTTTAAATTAAGGGGTTTTATATGATTAGATTTGTTTCATTGTAATATTGTTTTATTATTGTTGTGAGCCGCCCCGAGTCTTCGGAGAGGGGCAGCATACAAATCTAATAAATTATTATTATTATCATTGTTGTTGTTGTTGTTATTATTAATTATTAATTATTAATTATTAATTATTAATTATTAATTATTATTATTATTATAGTACAACACAGCAAACGAGATCACTATGCTGGATTTCGTATTTCATCACCAGTCGGGCGCTTCCCAAGCACCTAGGACTGCGTGATGTAGCGGCTAATTATGTTTGCCGATCCCAGTAAAGCGGCCTTTTGCAATTGACAGATGGAGATTTTGTCAATTCCGATGGTTTTCAAATGTCCGCTGAGATCCTTTGGCACTGCACCCAGCGTGCCAAGTACCACTGGGACCACCTTCACGGGCTTATGCCAGAGTCGTTGCAGCTCGATTTTTAAATCTTCGTATTTCACTAATTTCTCTAGCTGCTTCTCCTCAATTCTGCTGTCCCCTGGGATTGCGATGTCGATGATCCATATTATTATTATTATTATTATTATTATTATTATTATTATTATTTAAAAATACAAAAACAAATAATCAGGCAGAATGGTGATTACAGCGCAATCCTTGACTGTAAACCAGGCTTAACCTAACCATACTTCTTTGGTATAAACTACCTCCTCCTTTTTGAATTATCTTTTCCTGGCAGTGAAACCAGATACTGTCTCTGCGTTGCCGGGGATCCTTACCGGGGAAGTTTTCACACAGCACTTCAACGGGTGTGGCTCTCTTGGTATCACCAATCTTCTGGTACCGCTCTTTCAAGGTGTCCGCCTAAGAAGAGAGAGCCGGGGTGGGAAGAAAGAGGAGAGAGGTATCAGGTCAGGCTGTAGAAGTCGGGTGTTTCACAAGGAAAAGGTGCCAAGCAAAACACAACCACTCCACAAGACGTCAGATAAATTGTGAGGATTGCACAAAATTGGTATTTATTTGCCAAGGTGGACTAATAACAACAAAAAATATATTACTGCAATTACGTGCTTTTACTTTAAGGTGTGTACAGATCAGAAAAAAAAACACTGTACTGTAATTACAAGATCCCACCCCATCCAGTTAATTCACAATTTAGAAACCAAACCGGTAAACAGATCTTAATAGGCAAGGCAAACAAACAGAGAACATCCAAATATGGCTTTTAAAATATCCTGCAGTGCAACCGAGCAACTATAATTTCATCATTCAAACAAGGCAGGGTTTTTAACCTAGGAACAGTCAACTAAGGATAGAAAGCTGAATTGACCAAGCATGAACTCTTTTCTCAGATCAAAAGGTCTTGGGCCCCTGTTTAAAGACGGTCAAACTCCCACAAGGAGAAGGGAAGGAACTGCAGAGCCACAGGGCTGGACCTCTGAAAATCAGGAAGTTGGGAGATTGAAATCCTGAACCATGAAAAAAAAGAACAAAACACCAGAGAAGTGCAAGGAATAAATAGGATTGATTGTATGTATGTATGTATGTATGTATGTATGTATGTATGTATGTATGTATTGTATGTATGTATGTATGTATGTATGTATGTATGTATGTATGTATTTATTTATTTATTTGCATTTGTACGCTGCCCAACTCTCGAGGGATTCTGGGCGGCTCACAGCCAGAAAATAACACATACGGTATAATAGTAAAACCCCTTAAAACAGTTTAAAACAATTTTAAACCAACAATTAAAACAAGTTTAAAAACCATGCAGGTCATTAATGGCCAAATCCCGATGGTATACCATGTGATCAACACCCCCACGCGTGCCAGAAAAGTCAAGTCTTTATGGCTTTCCGGAAGGCCAGTAGGGTAGGGGTAGTCTGGATCTCAGGAGGTAGCTGGTTCCAAAGAGTTGGAGCAACCACAGAGAAGGCCCTTCCCTGTGGGCCCACCAGCCAACACTGTTTAGCTGACAGGACCTGGAGAAGACCAACCCTGTGGGCCAACGGTTCCCAAACTACGGCCCGCGGGCCACATGCAGCCCACCAAGGCCATTTATCCGGCCCGCGGGTGAGTGACACAACACAGTGTTCCATCTAATTAACTATGAATAAAATGCGGTATTTTGTTAGTAACTAATATCAATCATCCAGTTACATTCATTTTCTTTTAATTAAATTCCCTCCTTAATGTTCCTTCAAAAAGTACACCGATTATATTTCTAACTTATTAACCATTATGCCAAAGTGCTTCCTTCTTTCTTTATACATTTTCTATAAGCCAAGAAAACCTACAATCAGATGTTAACAAAAGAAAATGAAAAACAAAACATAAACATATATGAATTTCAGACTTCTTCCCCCCTCTAAATAGTACATTCCCATTTTGTTTTTTACTTTAAAATAAGGTATGTGAAGTATGCATAGGGATTTGTTCATAGTTTTTTTTATAGTCCGGTCCTCTAACAGTCTGAGGGACAGTGAACTGGCCCCCTGTGTAAAAATTTTGGGGACCCCTGCGGCCCTTATTGGTCACTGGGAGCTATGTGGTAGAGGGTGGTCGCAAAGATAATCTGGCCCTAAGGCTTTAAAGGTGATGACCAACACCTTGAATTGTCCTGGAGAATTGGTGTACCCACAGCTCACACGACTGCATTCTGAACCAGCTATAGTCTCTGAAAGATCTTTAGGGGTAGCCCCATATAGAGCACGTTGCAATAATCTAAGGGCAACCTGTGCAAAGTCCCCCTTATCACCTGAGAAAGAGGTTTACGATGGAGACCTGCAGGTCTGACCGTTACCCACTGCATGGTTATGGGAATGCATTTCAGGTGTTCAACAGTATGGTCACACGCGACTATTTACTTCATTTCCAGCAAAACCGGGCCCATGGTTCATTGCCGTGGTGTTTGCAATGTTCACACTTGCAACCATCACAAAACAGGTCATAAAAATCGGGCTGGCTGTGCAACCAGCCTGTCTGATGACTGCTATGACTGTAATCCTTATTTAAAACCCCTTATTTAAAAAGAAAACATACACACAAAAACTGTATAGGCCGGGGGGAGATGTCTCAGTTCCCCCATGCCTGGCGGCAGAGATGGGTTTTAAGAGATTTACGAAAGACAAGGAGGGTGGGGGCAGATGGAAAGGAGATGGAAAACATATTGAAAAACTAAGAATATAAATTGAGAGCAAACCCCACTCCCCACTAGCATTGATGATGTTACTTAGTTGGGTGGTGAAATGTCTGCAAAAAACAACCAAGCACAGAGAGCACCAAGGATGCGAGGAACACAATATTCAGAGGGTAAATCCACACAGTAGCAAAAGGGAAAACTATGCAGATGCTTAAATCCGGTTCATTTACATTTGCTTATTTTTTCCATAGAGATAGCACTCACCTTGAGGCCTTGCCAGGGCAGACTCCCCCGGAGGAAGTACATGAACATGTGACCAAGCGCTTCCAGGTCATCTCTTCGGCTTTGTTCTACACAGAAGATGACAGAACAAAATCCTAGTGAATCCACAGCATTCTTTCAATTACACGGCTTTAAATTATTGCAAGGCGGGAAACGATTTGATTTGATTGGTTTGGTGTACTGTACTGTACGAATCCGGCATTTGTAAATCATGGTTCAGGGCTTATTCTACGAGGTGAACCACGGCATTCATGATTTAATCAACAAAGCATTGAATGAAGAGCTTGATATAAACCCAGCTAAAAATCAAAACACAAAATATAAACTTGGAGGAAATGAATTTGTAGATGACCCTCACTCTGTTAAAAACCTTGGGATATTCATATCCAATGACCTACGGGCCAGAGCCCTTGGTAACAACCTTGCCAAGAGTTGTTAATCTAACCTTACGTAGCTTCTTCTCTGGCAATATTAATCTGCTAACCAGAGTTTACAAAACATTTGTTAGACCAATTCTGGAATACACCTCACCACATTGCATATCAGACATTAATACGATCGAGAGAGTCCAGAAATATTTCAGAAGAAGAGTCCTCCACTCCTCCGCTTTTAACAAAATACCTTATTCCACCAGATCTGAAATACTGGGATTAGACAATTTACAACTACACCGCCTCCGATCTGATCTAACTGCACTTCACAAAATCATATACCAAAATGTCCTTCCTGTTAATGACTACTTTACCTTCAACCGCAGCAATACATGAGCACATAACAGATTCAAATTAAATGTAAACCCTCTAAACTCAAGTGCAGAAGATATGACTTCAGCAACAAAGTGATCAATGCCTGGAATGCACTACCTGACTCCGTGGTTTCTTCCCCAAACCCCAAAAACTTTAACCTGTCTACAGTCGACCTCTCCCCATTTCTAAGAGGTCTGTAAGGGGCGTGCATAAGTGCACCACTGTGTCTACTGTCCCTGTCCTACTGTCCTTCTTTATTATTTTTTTACTTATGTTTATACAAACTATTATTATCCTATACATGTTTGAGAAAGAAAGAAAGGAAGGAAGGAAGGAAGGAAGGAAAAAACATAGAAGTCTGACGGCAGAAAAAGACCTCATGGTCCATCTAGTCTGCCCTTATACTATTTCCTGTATTTTAAGAAAAAAGGAAAGTATAAAAGACTATATATGACTTGATTCTGTCTCACTCCCCTGTTCATAACAATCACCAGGATAAAGAAATAAAGTATAAACAGTTATTGTGTCTTTGTTATCTGCGAAAGAATCCATCCAGATACCGGTTTCGGACAGGAGGCGATGAAACGATTCAAGGAAACACCACCACCCCTCCTACAAATAAGGTTTATTCCACAATTCAGCAAGCCTTTAAATGCACAATTCAGAGAGACTGCCCTGGCCTCTGGAGGTTTCACAGCCATGACAGCAAATAGCTCAAGCTATGTTTACCCAACAGAGACATATTATGGTTTGTTTGGTTATATTTTTGCTTTGCTGGGTGTCTCTAGCTAACCGGAAATTATTCAATGAACCCTGAATAAAGAACTCGGATGTCTGAGTTAGACCTCACTTTGTAGCACCGAGTTCTGTAAAGTCTGTATTAAAGCCAGCGGAGACTTTGCACCAGTCGTAAATATTTCTACTTATGCTGGGGAGAACACTTCAACCGTAACACCGATACCCTCTGTGATCTCCTTGAAGGTTGATTCAAAATTTGAGGTTCCCTTAAAGCAGGTGCCAAACTACAGGGAAAGTAGCACTTACACAACAGTTCCACAAAACTTTTGAATCAACCTTCGATCAGAATTGGTACTGGTACATGGTGGACCACATCCACTTCGAAATTATGGAAATAAGATTAAATAACTTTTATTTAACGTGTTAGACACGTTTATTTATCCCTTTATTTAACGTGTTAGACACGTTAGGTGGTAGGGAAAGCAAGTAGGATGCTTGGCTGCATAGCTAGAGGTATAACAAGCAGGAAGAGGGAGATTATGATCCCGCTCTATAGAGCGCTGGTGAGACCACATTTGGAATACTGTGTTCAGTTCTGGAGACCTCACCTACAAAAAAGTATTGACAAAATTGAACGGGTCCAAAGACGGGCTACAAGAATGGTGGAAGGTCTTAAGCACAAAACGTATCAGGAAAGACTTCATGAACTCCATCTGTATAGTCTGGAGGACAGAAGGAAAAGGGGGGACATGATCGAATCATTTAAATATGTTAAAGGGTTAAATAAGCTCCAGGAGGGAAGTATTTTTAATAGGAAAGTGAACACAAGAACAAGAAGACACAATCTGAGGTTAGTTGGGGGAAAGATCAAAAGCAACATGAGAAAATATTATTTTACTGAAAGAGTAGTAGATCCTTGGAACAAACTTCCAGCAGACGTGGTTGGTAAATCCACAGTAACTGAATTTAAACATGCCTGGGATAAACATATATCCATCCTAAGATAAAATACAGAAAATAGTGTAAGGGCAGACTAGATGGACCATGAGGTCTTTTTCTGCTGTCAGACTTCTATGTTTCTATGAAAATAAATTGGAGAAGCTGATGGCACGATGGAATAAGGTGAAAAATCATATCTTAAGTAGAATTTATGACGACAATGTGAAAAATAAATTCCAATCACTTTTTGTATGTAAAGAAATGTAAACCGGAGCTAAGGAAGAAATTGAAACTTATTGTAAATAATATAACCCCCTAAATGGTGGTGGGGTTTTTATTGGTGTTGGGCACGTTTTCTTTAAATATTTTTTGTTTGTTGTTAATTTAGTAAATAAACCAATAAAAAAAAATTATTAAAAAAAAAACAAAAAACCCAACCTTCGATCAGTTTCACAAAGAAGACCATCTCTAAAAAACATTGCCCAAAAAATAGCAGGGCTGCTCCAGATGGTTGCCCTGAGTTCACAGTGGCTCAAAGGGACGTTCGTCAACATGTTTGGGAAAACAGCTTTTAAACTTTTTGATAAACATAGAAACATAGAAGATTGACAGCAGAAAAAGACCTCGTGGTCCATCTAGTCCAGTGGTTGTCAACCTTTCTAATGCCGCGGCCCCTTAATACAGTTCCTCATGCTGTGGTGACCTCCAACCATAAGTCTAGCGCCAATTCTCCCAACAGAGCTTAAAGCTGATTGGCAGGAAGGTCAGAGGGACATACCCACTGTAAAGGCCTGATTGGTCAGATTGTAAAAATATGTTCCAAGGTGCCAGAATAGAAGCTTTAGTTCCTAACACCATGGGAAATTTGTTTCTTCCATGTTCTTAGGTGACCCCTGTGAAATGGTTGTTCGACCCCCAAAGGGGTCCCGACCCCAAGGTTGAGAACCATTGATCTAGTCTGTCCTTATACTATTTCCTTTACTTTATCTTAGGATGGATATATGTTTATCCCAGGCATGTTTAAATTCAGTTACTGTGGATTTGCCAACCACGTCTGCTGGAAGTTTGTTCCAAGCATCTACTCCTCTTTAAGTAAAGTAATATTTTCTCACGTTACTTCTAATCTTTCCCCCAGCTAACCTCAGATTGTGGCCCCTTGTTCTTGTGTTCACTTTCCTATTAAAAACCCTTCCCTCCTGAACCTTATTTAACCCTTTAACATATTTAAATGTTTCGATCATGTCCCCCCTTTTCCTTCTGTCCTCCAGACTATACAGATTGAGTTCATGAAATCTTTCCTGATAAGTTTTATGCTTAAGACCTTCCACCATTTTTGTAGCCCGTCTTTGGACCCGTTCAATTTTGTCAATATCTTTTTGTAGGTGAGGTCTCCAGAACTGAGCACAGTATTCCAAATGTGGTCTCACCAGCGCTCGATACAGCGGGATCACAATCTCCCTCTTCCTGCTTGTTATACCTCTAGTAATGCAGCCAAGCATTCTACTTGCTTCCCCTACAGCCTGACTGCACTGCTCACCCATTTTGAGACTGTCAGAAATCACTACCCCTAAATCCTTCTCTTCTGAAGTTTTTGCTAACACTGAACTGTCAATACAATACTCAGATTGAGGATCCCTTTTCCCCAAGGGCATTATTTTACATTTGGAAACATTAAACTGCAGTTTCCATTGCTTTGGCCACTTATCTAGTGAAGCTAAATCAAAGAAGACCCTCTCCAAAAACATTGCCCAAAAAACAGCAGGGCTGATCCAGACAGTTGCCATGAGTTCACAGTGACTCAGAGGGACATGCGTGCACACACATTTGGGAAAGCAGCTTTTTAATTTTTTTATATATTATTATTAATAATAATAATTAATAATAATAATAATTAATAATAATAATTAGTAATAATAATAATAATTATTATTAATTAGATTTGTATGTCGCCCCTCTCCGAAGACTCGGAGCGGCTCACAACATGCAATGTACAATATATGCAGTGTTCCCTCAATTTTCGCGGGGGATGCGTTCCGAGACCGCCCGCGAAAGTCGAATTTCCGCGAAGTAGAGATGCGGAAGTAAATACACTATTTTTGGCTATGAACAGTATCCCAAGCCTTCCCTTAACACTTTAAACCCCTAAATTACAATTTCCCATTCCCTTAGCAACCATTTAGATTATTACTCACCATGTTTATTTATTAAAGTTTATTTTAAAAAAATATTTATTAAAGGCGGACGAAAGTTTGGCGATGACATATGACGTCACTGGGCAGGAAAAAACGTGGTATAGGGAAAAAACCATGAAGTATTTTTAAATTATTTTTAAATTAATATTTTTAATTAATATTTTGGAAAAACCGTGGTAGACTTTTCGCGAAGTTCGAACCCGCGAAAATCGAGGGAGCCCGCGAAAATCGAGGGAGCCCGCGAAAATCGAGGGAGCCCGCGAAAATCGAGGGAACCCGCGAAAATCGAGGGACAAGATCTCCCCTTCCACACAGACCGCCATCCTCCACCCCCGCTCTCCCCCCCTTCCCGGAAACATGTCAGGAAGTGTCCTTTCTTTACCTTTCCCCAGGTGCGTGTTGATGCTCATGTACCGCGCCGTCCCTGTCAGGCTCTTGTGCTCTCGGTAGGGGATATGCTTTTTGGTCTCTGGGTCAATGTACTCTTTGGCCAGGCCAAAGTCGATTATGTGGATGGTGTGCTGGCGCTTGCTTCCGGGCCTCCCCACCAGGAAGTTTTCTGGCTTTACATCTCTGTAAATCAAGCTTTTGGTGTGAACGTACTCCATCCGTGTAATCTGGGCAGGAAGAGAAAGCGGGGAAGGGAGAGGTCAAGGTTTCATGTAATAACACCCATAGCAAAAGGGCAAGTAGGTTCCTCAAAGGTCAAGTTTATTGCATATTTATTTACAGTGGTACCTCATGATACGAACTTAATTGGATCCAGGAGGAGGTTCGTAAGGTGAAAAGTCCGTAAGACGAAACAATGTTTCCCATAGGAATCAATGTAAAAGCAAATAATGCCTGCAAATCCTTCAGGAAAATCCCAAACTTTAGAAGGGAGGCGAACAGAGGGCAGGGAGGAGCAGCTAAAGGGGGCGGGTGGAAGAAGCAAGGCTAGGCTAAAGGGTGAGTGGGAAGGAGGAAAGGCAAGGGGGGCGCCCCTCCCTTTTCTTTCTTCAAAAGACACCCTTTCAGTGCCTCTGCAAGCACATTGTTCTCTGCAAACTCTTTCCCCCTCCAAGCTGCCCCTCCCTTTTCTTTCTTCAAAAGACACCCTTTCAGTGCCTGCAAGCACGCTGTTCTCCTACTTTTGTTAATGCAAAGTCTTTCCCCCTCCAAGCCGCCCCTCCCTTTTCTTTCTTCAAAAAAGGGGGGGGGGAAGAAACCCCTTCATCCCAGCGGCTTGGGTTCGTAAGGTGAAAATAGTTCGGAAGAAGAGGCAAAAAAAATTCTTAAACACCAGGTTCGTATTTCGAAAAGTTCGTTAGAAGAGGCGTTCGTAAGATGAGGTACCACTGTATTTTATTTATTTGTTCAATTTCTTCTCCTGAGACTCAGGGTGGCTTACAACATATTGATTCATAACAAGGGAAGAAATCGAAATAAAACAACACTATAAAAAAACTCTTTAACTTTAAACATCTCACAGACAGCCCACCTCATACAACTCTGTCATATCTCCAAAATAATTTTAGGGCCAAATTATCTTCTGCCTCATGTAGACCAGCATCCAGTTAGGTCCCACAGAGTCGGCCTTCTCCAGGTCCTGTCGGCCAGACAATGTTAGCTGGCACGGCCTAGGGGAGAGCCTTCTCTGTGGCTGCCCCAGCCCTCTGGAACGAATTCCCCCCGGGGATACATACCGCCCCCTCCCTCCTGGTCGTTCGTAAAGCTCTTAAGACCTACCTCTCTCGGCAGGCATGGGGGCCGTGAGTGATGAGATTGTCTCCGGCCGATACCATGTATGATTGAATTGGATGAATGCGGAATGACTGAACGTAGGGGGTTTTTACTAAAATTTTTAGTAATTTGTATAATTCTTTTATAGTAATTTAGATTTCTTTACATATTGTTGCATTTATAATGTTGTATGCCACCTTCAGTCGCCTCGAGAAAAGGCGGCATAGAAATTAAATACATACGGAAGGAAGGAAGGAAGGAAGGAAGGAAGGAAGGAAGGAAGGAAGGAAGGAAGGCAGGGAGGGAGGGAGGGAGAGGGAGGGAGGGAAGGAAAGAAAGAAAGAAAGAAAGAAAGAAAGAAAGAAAGAAAGAAAGAAAGAAAGAAAGAAAGTCAGACAATAATAGGGGCTGGCACAAAGCAACCAAGTTCAGCAGCCCCACGACTGCGAGCACATATTTTTTTTAAGCTCTTCCGGAAGGCTGGGAGAGTGGGAATAGTACAGATTTCCGGGAGGAGTTGATTCCAGAGGGCAGGGGCAACTACAGAGAAGGCCCTTCCCTTAGGGCCCGCCAGCTGGCATTGTCTGGCTGACGGGACCTGGAGAAGGCCAACTCTGTGGGCCCTAACCGGTTGATAGGATACATGAGGCAGTAGACAGTCCCGTATGTAATCAGGTCCTAAACCATATAGGGCTTTAAAGGTTCACACCAACACTTTGAATTGCGTTTGGAGACTAGTTGTTTGGAGACTAGTGATGGCGAAACATGGGCATACCTGGGAAGGCCCATGACAACTCAGGCAGCTGCATTTTGGATCAATTGCAGTCTCCGAACGTTCTTCAGAGGTAGCCCCCTGTAGAGAGCTATATATCATATTGGCACAAAGTGGTGAAAACTGACTCTAAAGATTCCAGTGGTTTTCACCTAATTAAAAGTTTTCCCCCATTCCTCAAACAATCAAATCACACGGTCCAATCTGGTTGCTTGAAAACTTTACTTCTCCTCTCTCCAGCCACCTGTGACAATATCCTTGGTTTTCAGGGAAAACTATTTTGTTTTGGCTACAAAACCCCAGCTATCTCTATTCCCTCCCACCATTTATTTATTTATTTATTTTATTTATTAGATTTGTATGCCGCCCCTCTCCGCAGACTCGGGGCGGCTAACAACAGTAAAAAGACAATGTAAACAAATCTAATATTAAAAGTAATTTTAAAAAACGCAATTTAAATAACCAATCATACATACAGACATACCATGCACAAATTTTATAAGCCTAAGGGGAAGGGAATATCTCAATTCCCCCATGCCTCACAACAGAGGTGGGTTTTAAGGAGCTTAAGAAAGGCAAGGAGGGTGGGGGCAACTCTGATATCCGGGGGGGAGTTGGTTCCAGTCGGTTGGGGCCGCCACAGAGAAGGCTCTTCCCCTGGGTCCCGCCAAACAACATTGTTTAGTCCACGGGACCCGGAGAAGGTCAGACCAGTTTTACAGTATATAGACCAAAACATCCCACATCGTTAAGTTCTTTTGCCTAGAACTTTTAATAGCAAGATCATGTTCGTTCCATCTGGTAAGCCAACCCTCAAAAATTAGCCCTCTGTAATTTTTCGAAATTAACCTTTCTGCAAGCTCAATAAGGAAACAAAGGCACTCTGCAGGTTGAAGGGGAAATTTCGCTACCACTGTGTTTTTGTGCTGATTGGCAGGAAAGGAGTTTTATACACGGCACAAAAATCAAGGAAGGGTAATGAAGGAAGAATTGAGCAACCTGCTGCCTTGACAGCTGCTCCTTAACTCAAGAGAATTCCAGGTTGCTGGAATGCGTTAACTGAGCAGGAGTTTTTGGACTGGACCCAAGTCTTATAAGTTGCATGAAGGTAGTAGCAGTGAGTGCAAGTCTCTACAGAAGGGATGCTCACCAGCTGGATGGCAATCATAAGAACAGTCTTGAGCGTGAATGTCCGGTCACACAAGTCAAAGAGGTCTTCTAGGCTTGGGCCCAGCAGCTCCAAAACCATAGCGTTGTACTTTCCACATGGCCCAAAGTAGTAGACCTGAGGGATTCCTTCTGCAAAGGGTGGGAAAGACAGGGTTGTGGTTGGAACATTTGGAATATTGTGTTCAGTTTTGGAGACCTCACCTACAAAAAGATATTGATAAAATTGAACAGGTCCAAAAACGGGCTACAAAAATGGTGGAAGGTCTTAAGCATAAAACGTATCAGGAAAGACTTCATGAACTCAATCTGTATAGTCTGGAGGACAGAAGGGAAAGTGGGGACATGATCGAAACATTTAAATATGTTAAAGGGTTAAATAAGGTCCAGGAGGGAAGTGTTTTTAATAGGAAAGTGAACACAAGAACAAGGGGGCACAATCTGAGGTTTGTTGGGGGAAAGATCAGAAGTGACATGAGAAAATATTATTTTACTGAAAGAATAGTAGATGCTTGGAACAAACATCCAGCAAACGTGGTCGGTAAATCCACAGTAACTGAATTTTAAACATGCCTGGGTTAGACATGTATCCGTCCTAAGATAAAATACAGGAAATAGTATAAGGGCAGACTAGATGGACCATGAGGTCTTTTTCTGCCGTCAACCTTCTATGTTTCTATTAGGACTATAAATAGGATCTGTGTTGACCTGCAGAATGCTTATGTTCAAGGTTCTGCAGATGTTCTTCTAACCAACTGTATCTCAACCATGGAAACTTTAATTTGTGCGGACTTCAATTCCCAGAGTCCTGAGAATTGAAGTCCGCAAGACTTAAAGTTGCTAAGATTAGGCACCCCTGGTTTAGAAATAAACTGTAGAACCATATTCACCTTGTCCAACCACATAGAAACATAGAAGATCGACGGCAGAAAAAGACCTCATGGTCCATCTAGTCTTTCCAATAATCCTTCAGTAGAGAAAATAAAAAATTCTTCTCTAAACATGTGCCCAATTTTGTTTTTGAATGGCATTTTAAACAGATGAAAATGTAAAAATATTATTCACAATTTGTTCATGAGTCCACAGAAGTTTTAAAAAGGCAACACATATCTTTAAACACCGGCTGCAGGATCAATACACAAATAAAAATGCATGGTTACAGAGGTGAGTTTTATTAAACTATCAAAGCCTAAGGGGGAAAAAAGAGCTTCAGAAGTTAGAATGACTACTAGGATAGTAGGGCTAGGAAAGAGGTTAATAATAATGTTGTCAGCCAGGCTTATTAAGGATGTGTGTTCCAAGAATTAAGGTTCTTTTAAAACAAGGAACAATTCCTCTGTGCTCATGAGGACAAGGAAATTGAAATAAACTTTAAAAAAATCTTTAAAAAAATACTTTTTCAGAAAACTGAAATAACTTTTTTAAAAAACCAAAACCTTTGTTTGGATAGTTCTACAAGTCGGTGGCTGTTACTTACCTGAATTGCCAAGCTGTTTATAGAATCGGTATTCCAAATGCAGCTGAGGAGCTCTGGATTTGATAGGTTCCTAGAAAAAAAGAAAGTTACAAATTCTACAGCCATGCTTGTTAACGAAAAAAAGAGATAATTGCAAACAAACAGCGAATATGAGGCAGTGATTGTGAAAGGAAGGCAACTGCCGTATTTTTCAGCGTATAAGATGCTCCGAAGTATAAGGGGCACCTACGTTTTCTGGGGAGGAAAACAAGGAAAAAAAAAATCTGCCTCTACCTCTGCCTCCCAGGAATTTGCCTCCTTGTAGCAAACAGGAAGTTTCCCTTTCAAGTTCAGTTTCAGCCACAGCCTGATTAACACAGCTTTTGGTTGGGAAGCGGATCGAACAGACAATCACCTGCTTGTGCAAATCAGGTTGTACTAAAGCTGAAACAGGCTGTTTTCTGTTAGGAAGTAAATTGCTGGGAGGCAGAGGCCAAAGGATGGGGGCGGGTGGGTGAGGCTACATTCGATAAGTGAGACGCACCCAAATTTTCACTCTCCTGGGAGAGGGGGTGCATCTTATACGCTGAAAAATACGGTACGGCTGACTGAATGGGACATGCCTTTAAGTCAACGTTCGCATTGGAAAGGACCATTAAGAACACAATTCCATCTGTCCATCCATCACCCTGGGGGGGAATCATTGACCCCCTCAGAGAGGGTCCGCAATATGGGCGTCTTCCTCGATCCACAGCTCACATTAGAGAAACATCTTTCGGCTGTGGCAAGGAGGCTCGTAAGTCGGAACGCTCGTATGACGAAACATTGTTTCCCATAGGAAACAATGTAAAGTCAATTAATCCGTGCAACAACAAAAAAAACCGCTTCCCCCCGAGCCCCCCAGGCCAGCTGCCACGTTTTAAAACACGCGCGCCCCTTTGCAGCTGTCTCCTGAAGCCGGAACGCTAACTTCCGCGTTCGGCTTCAGGAGACAGCTGCAAAGCGGCGCGCGTGTTTTAAAACGTGGCAGCCGGCCTGGGCGTTTGCCCAGGTTCGCCTGGTGCACCAGTTGCGGCCCTATCTGGACCGGGACTCACTGCTCACAGTCACTCATGCCCTCATCACCTCGTGGTTCGACTACTGTAACGCTCTCTACATGCGGCTACCTTTGAAGAGTGTTCGGAAACTTCAGATCGTGCAGAATGCAGCTGCGAGAGCAATCATGGGTTTCCCTAAATATGCCCATGTTACACCAACACTCCGCAGTCTGCATTGGTTGCCGATCAGTTTCCGGTCACAATTCAAAGTGTTGGTTATGACCTATAAAGCTCTTCATGGCAACCTTCTGCCGCACGAATACCAGTGACCAGTTAGGTCCCATAGAGTGGGCCTTCTAGGAGTCCTGTCAACTGAACAATGTCGTTTGGTGGGACCCAGGGGAAGAGCCTTCTCTGTGGTGGCCCCGGCCCTCTGGAACCAGCTCCCCCCAGAGATCAGAATTGCCCCCACCCTCCTCGCCTTTCGTAAGCTCCTTAAAACCCACCTTTGCCGTCAGGCATGGGGGAACTGAGATATTCCTTCCCCCTAGGCCTATACAATTTATGCATGGTACGTTTGTGTGTATGTTTGGTTTTTAATAAGGGTTTTTTAGTGGTTTTAAATATTAGCTTTGTTACATGCTGTTTTTATTATTGTTGTTAGCTGCCCCGAGTCTACGGAGAGGGGCGGCATACAAATCTAATAAATAAATAAATAAGAACATAAGAAGAGCCATGCTGAATCAGGCCAAAGCCCATCGAGTCCAGCATTCTGTGTCACACAGTGACCCACCAATTGTCCATGGGGATCTTGAGCAGAAGGAGAAGGCAAAATTCTCCCTTTCCCTTGACCCCTAACAAATGGTACCCAAGGGAACCCTGCCTGCCTCAACCAACATAGAGGCGGCACTTGGACATCTGTTCATCAAGCTCATCAAGCCAACTCAGCATAGAAGATGGGTGGTCATTAAAAGTCCACTCATCTTCTTTAGCCTGAACCTCCAATTGGGTAGCAACCACAACTCCCAGAATTCTTTCTAAAAAACCCCAAATGGCAATGCCAGCTGGGCATTTGGGGATCTGGAATCCCAAAACCTCTGGAAAGAATGCAACCAGGAGGACTATAGGAAAGAATAGGGGACAAATGGTTAAGGATGGCCGTGATAGCAAAACCGAAGAACTAGCCAAGTTCTAACTCTTTCCAGTAATTATGGGGGAGACAGGCCAACATGTCACCAATTTTAGAAGCACTGTCACAATTAGTAAGCCTCAGCCAAAACTAGCTGGAGCCTTGTGGTACTTGAAAGGCGAATTGTTATGAGCCAAACATTTGTGGGATTTTCATCAAACCAAATGGAGCGCAAGGCCCTCAAACCTTTCACTGCAGCTCTCAACTTTTGAAGTGTCACTAGATTATTTCATTTCTTTTTTGAAGGACATTCGCATGTGTCGGACAATATTTTACAATGACTTACAGCAAAGTGGCCACTACCTGTATTCTACAAAGTGGCTCACTTTCTGGGGAGAAATTCTCTTTTCTCTAACAGATACTGCCCTGAATCCCATTGGGAGTGGGTGGGTGGGAAAGAAAGAAAGAAAGAAAGAAAGAAAGAAAGAAAGAAAGAAAGAAGGAAATTAAGGAAGGAAGGAAAGAAAGAAAGACACAAAGGAAGGCTGGCAGGTGCAGAAAGAAAAGAAGGAATAGATAGACAGACAGACAGACAGGCAAACAGGTAGGTAGAAAAAGGGAAAAAAGAAAGAAAGAAAGAAGGAAGGAAGGAAGGAAGGGAGGAATGAAGGAAGGAAGGAAGGAGAAGGAAGGAAGAAAGGAAGAAAGACACAAAGGAAGGCTGGCAGGTGCAGAAAGAAAAGAAGGAATAGATAGATAGATAGATAGATAGATAGATAGATAGATAGATAGATAGATAGATAGATAGATAGGCAGGCAGGCAGGCAGGCAGGCAGGCAGGCAGGTAGAAAAAGGGGAAAGAAAGAAAGAAGGGAGGAAGGGAGGAAGGGAGGAGGAAGGGAGGGAGGGAGGAAGGAAGGAAGGAAGGAAGGAAGGGAGGGAGGGAGGGAGGGAGGAGGAAGGAAGGAAGGAAGGAAGATACACTGGAGATTGTGCTAAGCATGATAGAGATCAACACTGTGATTACAAGAAAGACAATTTTAGATCCACTGCCCACTAGCAGGCCATATCAGGGGTGGAATTCTCCCAGTTCTCTTGTGCCTGTTGGTCGCCGGAGAGCAGGTCGTGAAGGCTGTGCGAATCTCCACCTACCCACCCGAATGCCGCTATTTGGGTTCTTTTACTCTCTGCACATGTGTAAAGTGTTCTGTGCATGTGCAGAGGGTAAAAGAACCCAAAAGGTAGCATCAGGTGGGGGGCGGGGGGCGGAGTGTTGCACTCGCTGACAACCGACAGGCACAAGCGAACCGGGAGAATTTCACCCCTGGGCCTACCGAAGGATTTAAATCGGGGGTGTCCAACCTTGGCAATTTCAAGACTTGTGGACTTCAACTCCCAGAATTCCCATGCTGGTTGGGGAATCCTGGGAGTTGGAAGTCTACATATCTTAATACGGCTAAGGTTGAAAAACACTGATCTAGTTTATTAGGAATTAATGGGAAGGGGGGGGGGAGGACCACCTTCAAACCCAAACAACAATATGTACTGGAAATAAGCTTACCAACTTGATTGCTACATATTCATTTGTGTAGAGGTTCTTCCCTGTAAAATAAGAAAGGGAATTAAGACAAGGAAGGAAAGAAAAACAAACATTTTGTGCAGAAAACATACTATTTACAGTGGTACCTCTACCTACAAACACCTCTACTTACAAACCTTTATAGATAAGAACTGGGTGTTCAAGATTTTTTTCCACTCACAAACCCGAGCCTCCGAAACTGTAACTGGAACAGGCAGGGAGAAGCCTCTGTGGAGCCTCTCTAGGAATCTCCTGAGAGGAAACAGGGCCGGAAAAGGTGGGGAGAAGCCTGCGTGGGGCCTCTCTAGGAATCTCCTGAGAGGAAACAGGGCCGGAAAAGGTGGGGAGAAGACTCCGTGGGGCTTCTCTAGGAATCTCCTGAGAGGAAACAGGGCCAGAAAATGTGGGGAGAAGCCTGTGTGGGGCCTCTCTAGGAATCTCCTGAGAGGAAACAGGGCCGGAAAAGGTGGAAAGAAGCCTGCGTGGGGCCTCTCTAGGAATCTCCTGAGAGGAAACAGGGCTGGAAAAGGTGGAAAGAAGCCTGCGTGGGGCCTCTCTAGGAATCTCCTGAGAGGAAATAGGGTTGGAAAAGGTGGGGAGAAGCCTGCGTGGGGCCTCTCTAGGAATTTCCTGAGAGGAAACAGGGCCAGAAAAGGTGGGGAGAAGCCTCCGTGGGGCCTCTGTAGGAATCTCCTGAGAGGAAACAGGGCCGGAAAAGGTGAGGAGAAGCCTGCGTGGGGCCTCTCTAGGAATCTCCTGGGAGGAAACAGGGCCGGAAAAGGTGGAGAGAAGCCTCCGTGGGGCCTCTCTGGGAATCTTCTGGGAGGAAACAGGGCCGGAAAATGCGGGGAGAAAGCTCTGTGGGGCCTCTCTAGGAATCTCCTGGGAGGAAACCCTCTCTGTGGTTTCCCCAATCGCACACGTTATTTGCATCTACATTGATTCCTATGGGTAAAATTGCTTTTTCTTACAAACTTTTCTACGTAAGAACTTAGTCACGGAACGAATTAAGTTCGTAAGTAGAGGTATCACTGTATATGATTTTTAATTTAGGGGCATGCTGATGACTTGAAAAAAGATTGCGTAAGTAATGATCACAAAATTTTCTCACTGAATGACGATTCATTGACCACAAGACAAGATTTAAACGGACAACTCCTGCAAGAAAACCAGAATGTTTATGAATGTCCCCCTTCGGTTGACGCAAGGTAAAAACTCACAAAGGATGAAAAACATCAGTGCTTTTCTTTTATAGGCAAATATATAGAAAGTTTGCTTGCCACTGTCTTTTTCAGATGTCCAATCTAGCCTGCAGCCAGACCCCAAGATACCACTGTAGTGTCCCCTTTAACCTAGTTTGGCCTTGTTTGGCTTCTAAAATCAGCAAAGATACCCCCTAGTTCCAAAACTCAATGAAAAGAATCTAACATAGATAAGAAAAGAGAGGTTTCTCTTTTTAAGATTCCAGAGACAGGAAACGTCAACTAAACAAAATCACACAGGGCTTTTAGAACTGATGACCTGACCATGATTCAGTTTATCAGCCATTTTTAAATGTCATCTCCTTTATTTTTGCCTTAAAGACCTGGCTTTGCCGGCAGGCCTGGAGCCGCTGATCGGGTGGTGTATCTCCTGGGTTTGGTCACAAAAGGGATGTATGATTTTATTGAGTGGGTCTTAAATTGGGGGGGGGGGTTCAATTTGTTTTTTGCTGTTCAGTTTTATTGTAAGCCGCCCAGAGTCCCTCAGGAGGGATAAAATAAAATAAAATAAAATAAATAAAATAAAATAAATAAATAAAATAAAATAAAATAATGAAGGACAGGCAACAAAAATGGTGGAAGGTCTTAAGCAAGAAACTTTATCAGGAAAGACTTAATGAACTCAACCTGTATAGTCTGGAGGACAGAAGGAAAAGGGAGGACATGATCGAAACATTTAAATATGTTAAAGGGTCAAATAAGGTTCAGGAGGGAAGTGTTTTTAATAGTAAAGTGAACACAAGAACAAGGAGGCACTATCTGAGTTTAGTTGGGGGAAAGATTAAAAGTAACGTGAGAAAATATGATTTTACTGAAAGAGTAGTAGATGCTTGGAACAAACTTCCCACAGACGTGGTTGGTAAATCCACAGTAACTGAATTTAAACATGCCTGGGATAAACATAGATCCATCCTAAGATAAAATACAGGAAATAGTATAAGGGCAGACTTGGTGTGCCATGAAGACTTTTTCTGCCATCATCAATCTTCTATGAGGGCAATTACTCAAAGAAATTCCACTTACTCTTGCTTCTGTTTCTCTCAAGTAGTTGCCTCGTTCAACTTCCTTTCATCCAATTACGAGATTATCTCATCAGGTCTCAGTTGTAGCCATTAAAATCATATTTGTCTTCCTTTCTTAAGTGTTCAAGGTCATCTACCTTATTTTTTCCCCCATACACTTTATCTGGTTTTTCCTTGAGTAGCTTGAAAGCTCCTGAAGACCCACCTATGTCGCCAGGGATGGGGAAATTAATATATTCCCAGCTACTATGGTTTTATGTATGGTTTGTTAGGTTATGTGATTGCTTTCTTTTTATAATAATGGGTTTTAAATTGTTTTTTGAACATTAGATTTGTACATGTTGTATTATTTGTTGTGAGCTCCTCCGAGTCCTCGGAGAGGGGCGGCATACAAATCTAATAAATTATTATTAATTATTATTATTATTAACAGGCCTCAGAGCAGTTATTAATAATAATAATAATAATAATAATAATAATAATTTATTAGATTTGTATGCCGCCCCTATCTGCAGACTCAGGGCTGCTCACAATAATAATAAACAGTGTACAATAAACAAATCTAATATTTAAAAGAAGAAATATCTAAAAACCCAATATATAAAAACATATAACACAAGCATACCATACATAAAACTATATAAGCCTGGGGGAAATGTCTCATTTCCCCCATGCCTGGCGGTATAGGTGGGTCTTAAGCAATTTACGAAAGACAAGGAGGGTGGGGGCAGTTCTGATCTCTGGGGGGAGTTGATTCCAGAGGGCCGGGGCCGACACAGAGAAGGCTCTTCCCCTGGGGCCCGCCAGACGACATTGTTTAGTCGATGGGACCCGGAGAAGGCCAACTCTGTGGGACTTAACTGGATGCTGGGATTTGTGCGGCAGAAGACGGTCTCAGAGGTATTCTGGTCCAATGCCATATTCTTTTATTTATTCTAGCAGGGCAGATTTCTGACTGAGCTTCTTAATCCAGGGTTGACATTCCCAACCCTCTTCCTTAAAAAGCATCCAATTGCAATGCTCTTCAGCCAAAACTCATACTTCTTAATTTTTTTTCAAGCCTACGTAGACCATCATCCTAGTAATACACACCATGTTCCCAGGAACTAGATCCCTCCTGTCAACACCATGGCCATGGCCCGCTACTCTTCTATGATAGACGGAGTGGCTGTGGGTCTTGCCTCCCAAGAAGGACAATTCCATCTGTCCGTCCATTACCCTGGGGGGAGAACTACTGACCCCCTCAGAGAGGGTCCGCAACTTGGGCGTCCTCCTCGATCCACAGCTGACATTGGAACATCATCTTTCGGCTGTGGCGAGGAGGGTGTTTGCCCAGGTTCGCCTGGTGCACCAGTTGCGGCCCTATTTGGACCGGGAGTCATTGCTCACAGTCACTCATGCCCTCATCCCCTCGAGGTTCGATTACTGCAACGCTCTCTACAAGGGGCTACCTTTGAAAAGTGTTCGGAACTTCAGAATGTGCAGAACGCAGCCGCGAGAGCCATCGTGGGGCTTCCAAGATTCGCCCCTGTTTCTTCAACACTCCATGGTTTGCACTGGCTGCCGATCGGTTTCCAGTCACAATTCAAAGTGTTGGTAATGACCTTTAAAGCCCTACATGGCATTGGGCCAGAATACATCCGGAACCGCCTTCTACCGCACGAATCCCAGCGGCCGATAAAGTCCCACAGAGTTGGCCTTCTCTAGGTCCCGTCGACCAAACAATGTCGTTTGGCGGGCTCCAGGGGAAGAGCCTTCTCTGTGGCGGCCCCGGCCCTCTGGAATCAACTCCCCCCAGAGATTAGAGCGGCCCCCACCCTCCTTGTCTTTCGCAAATTACTCAAGATCCACCTTTGTCGCCAGGAATGGAGGAGTTAGGATATTCCTTCCCCCTAGGCCACTACAAGTTATGTATGGTATGTTTGTGTGTATGTTTGGTTTTTATAATAAGGGTTTTTAGTTGTTTTATTAAATTGGATTGTTACATGTTGTTTTTTATCATTGTTGTTAGCCGCCCCGAGTCTGCGGAGAGGGGCAGCATACAAATCCAATAAATAATAAATAATAATAATAATAATATTTATATTTTATTTCCCTGGGTGAAGTCTTCATTTGCAAACTAGAAGCATGGATACAGACAAAGAAGAACATTTTAAAATAAAAATGTTGAAATGGTAGATTCATTTCAAAACACTCATCCAAAAAAGCAGGCATTGAAGGCTTTCTGTTTTAAGACCAATGGGTGGAGTGCTTAATGCCCTTCAGGATTTAATTCCTTGGTTGGACGCAGCAACATTGCCCAATTTTCTCTTTAAATATTACATTTATAGAGCCCTATTTAACACTTAAATATTTGCTTTTACGTGGGTGCTGACTGCAAACACGCAAACCGAAACCAAGTCAGTACCACCCTAGGCAGGCTGTTTTTGTTGTTTTTTTTTAAAAAAAACCAACCTCCCTATAAAATTCACTTTTGTTAGTTTGATTGAAGTCACATATTAAAAAGTGTGAAACTTTCAAAATGCCATGAAATGTTGATCGAGCAAACAGATTAGAAGGGGGGAGAAAAGGGGGAGGATGAGGAAATGAGATGGGGAATTCTGGGAGTTGAAGTCCAAATATCTTCAAGTTGCCAAGGTTGGGAAACACTGAGATAGAGAACCATTCACTAGTTGCTCCCTTCTCTTCCTCCTGGCTAAAGAGATCTATGGGATGTAAATATTTCAATTAAATTGCAACATGCTGGTCTTCCCGCACAACTTTTTAGTGTTGGAACATGAATACATCTAGCCATTGCTAAAAAGCTGTGAGCCATCACTATGCCCCCCCCTCCACCTTCCCAAAGTAATTTGTCCTTGCATTTAAATGCATCATCCCAGCACCTGCTTCCTCACATCATGCAGATTTTCTCTCTGACCTTTGATTCTAAATACTCCTAAGTATTTGGAAGGAAGGAAGGGAGGGAGGGAGGGAGGGAGGGAGGGAGGGAGGGAGGGAGGGAGGAAGGAAGGAAGGAAGGAAGGAAGGAAGGAAGGAAGGAAGGAAGGAAGGAAGGAAGGAAGCAGGGGAAATATGCTTCTACTTCCAGTCTGGTGGACATCAGATTTGGGTTTCTTTAGGACAGTAGGCTTTGTAATGTACTACTATAGCTGGCTGGAGAATTCTGGGAGTTGAAGTCCACAAGTCTTAAAGTTGCCAAGTTTGGGGCTGCCCTGTACTAGTGCCATACTCATGACCAAAGAACCACTCGGCAGTTTCTTTACTGGAATAAATTCCGTGAAAGTTTCCCCAACGTCAAAATGTTTTGATTAACTTTCCCTTTTTTCCTCTTTTGGGAAAACAAAAATAAAAACCACAGAGCTAAACACAACAATTTGTAGATCTATTCCATTTGTGCTCTGGATACAGATAGTCCTGAATTATGATTGGTGACTTAGCAAATGTTCAAATTTGCAACTTGGGAGTAGGGATTCAGATTCCAATGGCTATTCCCCCTGTGGAATCCCCTCATCCATCCATCTATTTATCTATCCTATCCATCTATCCTATGTATGTATGTATGTATGTATGTATGTATGTATGTATGTATGTATGTATGTATGTATGTATGTATGTATCTATCTATGTATCTATCTATCTATCTATCTATCTATCTATCTATCTATCTATCTATCTATCTATCTATCTATCTATCTATTTCTATCTATCTATCCATCCCTCCCTCCCTCTCTCCATCCATCCATCCATCCCTCCCACCTAACCATTTGTTTGAAGTAGTGTAGGGTTTCCTGCCTAAGCAGGAGGTTGGACAAGGTCCCTTCCAACTCGTTGTTGTTGTTACTACTACTACTGCTGCTGCTGCTGCTGCTACTACGAGTCTTCGAAGAGGGGCGGCATACAAATCTAATAAATTATTATTATTATTATTATTATTATTATTATTATTATTATTATTACTACTACTACTACTACTACTACTACTGGTCATCATCGACTTACAAACCAGTCACTTTGAAGTTACAACAGACCCTCAAACGGCTACTTACGACCTAATTCCAAATTCCGACATCCGCCTTGCCTGCCACCCATAGTCACACACAAATGAATTTTGGGTGGTTCTGCAACTGGCCAGCTTTTATAGCCATTTGTGGTGTCCCACATTCATGTGACTGCGATTTGACATGTGTGTGCCAAAAATCAGCATTTACTGACAAAAAGCACCCCTCATCAAACCATGGGTTCACTTAACAACCACAGTGTTTGCTTAATGACAGCTGCAAAAAAAGTCACAAGATCGCTCACAGTCACGTAATGGCCCACTATCATGACTCACCATCAAAACTGCTGGCTCAATTTCAGCCCTAAGTCAAGGACTACCTTTACCAGCAGTGGGTTCTAAAACCCACTGCTACCAGTTTGTGCATGCGCAGAAGCGTCCCGGGTGGGTAGTTGGAGCCTCCCCCCTGCCGCCGCTACCAGTTCGCCAAACTGGGCTGAACTGGGAGCAACCCACTACTGGCTTGTAGATCTGAACCGAAACAATGGAGAAAGGAGGCCCTACAAATATACTGGTCAAAACAAATAAAGGGAACATTCAAAGAACGCATCCTAGATCTGAATGAATGAAATATTCTCGTTGAATATTTCATTTGCACAACTATTCCATTTGCACAACAGCATGTGAAATTGATTGTCAATCAGTGTTGCTTCCTAAGTGGTGTTGTGGTTGGCTCTGGCCCAGCTCCTGCCCCAGGGAATGTGGAGGTGGATGCAGGGGAAACTTCAACATGTCACAGGCCTGTGTTATTGCCGACAGAATCAGTTCAGAATTTAGTTTCCTCGGACGAAGAAGAAGGTGGGAGTGACTCGGCAGAGGAGGGCTTGGCACACAGCCCAGGCAGTCAATCTCCCTTATCTTCCATTGATTCGGATGAAGACGTTTTGGATCCACGCAAGCGCAAAATTATGCGTAGAAGAGACCAAGTAAGGACATATTACAGGAGATAAGAGCGGCCACCTGTGTTTGGGTGGGGCTCCAGTAATTAGGGCTGCTGCTATAAATAGCAGCATGCAGGTTTGGCCGTTGTGGAAGAATATCTGATCGCAGTTCGTCAGGAATCCTGGGTTGCTGGTTTCTGGACTTTGCTTGTTGATTTTTCACGCCTTTGAAAACAAAGCAGAGCAACATGTATGTGTGTGTGTGTCTCACTTCGTTGGAAGAAGGGGTGTGAAGTTTCTTCACAGCTGCTAGCTAAGTACTTAATGACTGCTTAAGGTTAATTGTACAGACTACCCAGTTGTTTTGGGACGAGTGCTCTTTGCAATACAAAAAGAGTGCTTAGTTTATTTTGAATTTTGGGATAAAGAACATTGTTTTGAATTTTCAAACGTGTGTGTGTCTGAAATCTGTACCCTTGAATTTTCGGGAGGCTCCTATCAGAGAGCCTGGCAGAACAAGTGGACAGTTTCATTTCAAAGAAGTTTGATTTACTTAAGAGTTATATTCTGTTGTTTAAGTGTTCCCTTTATATTTTTGAGCAATGTAGTTTGGTCCCCTGTCGTGTAAGTTCAATTTTAACATATGGAATCTATTTTGGACCCGGCCTATCTCAAAAGGCGGCAACAGTCATGAAAGCTTGTACTTTCCCTTCCTTCCCTCTTTTGTACAAGCCTAGTGATGTCACATGCAAAAGGTCCAGACCTGGTATTGTGACATTACAATGTGAATGTTGTCAGACTTCCTGGATCCAACTCCAGAATGAATCTTTTTTTATTTTTTTGCTATTATCATTACAGCATCATGGGGGAGAGGGGGGCTAGTTAAAGTAGTCATGAAATCTAGAAGCTGGTAAAAATAAAAATAATTTGTTAAGATATTCATGAACTGGGAGAGCCAATGGTAGCAAGGTTAGCCAATGAATAGGCATAGTAACTAAGTCAGCCAATGGGAGCTGACCAATTCCGAATCTGTGCAGAGAATCGAAACTGAAAGCTTAAGCTTAGGGCGTGGCTCAGTCCACTCTGTACCGCTCTGTACTGCTCTGCTGAAATGAAGCTAACTCTTGCTTGTGTTTATTTGAAGAAATAATCTGCTAATGGTATTGTAAATTCACCTGTTATTATTTTTATAAATAAGTTATTGAATCCAGCTGAATCAGTAATCTGTGCGTGCGTCTGGTTTTGACTTTTGCAATAAACATTAATATAATTAACCACTGTTGATAAGAAAGACAAACATTCTCAATGGTGAGTATGACAATATAGGCCAGGGGTGGGCAATTAATTTTGCCATAGGGCCGCATGAGAAATTGGGATAGTTTTAGAGGGCCGGATTAATATAATTAACTCAGTTCTACCCAATGCTGTATATTGTTGGATAGAACTGAGTTAATTATATTATAATTATAAATTATAATTATATATTATATTATATATTATATATATTATTATATATTATATTATATATAATTATATGTTATATATTATATCTTGAACACCCGGTTCTTATCTAGAAAAATTGGACCGACCTCCGTGGGCCGGTCACAGACAGCGGGCGGGCCACATCCGGCCCTCGGGCCGAATCTTGCCCAGATCTGATATAGGCAGTCCTTGACTTAACGACCCCAACTGAGCCCAAAATCTTTTGTTGCTAAGTGAGACATTGGCTATGTGGATGTTGCTTTCATTATTATGGTTGGTTTTAACAGTCAGGCAAGATGTTCAGACTGGATTTGACATGTTTTTATCCAATTATCAAGTCTTTCTCAACAACTAGGGATAGCCAGGTGTCATTATTTGATGGTTCTGAAGGTATCATTGTTGGATGTTAGCTGTTCCAAGTAAAGCGGCCTTTTTCTCATTGTTATCTAGGTCAGTGTTTCCCAACCTTTTTTGAGCCGCGGCACATTATTCACATTTACAAAATCCTGGGGAAAATTGAGCCGGGGGGGGGGGGGGGGGCTAAAAAAAGTTTGGACAAAAAAACCTCTCTTCCTCCCTTTCGCTCTATTTCTCTCTCTCCCTCTTTCTCTCCCTTCCTTCCACTTTCTTTCCCTCTCTCTCCATCCCTCTTTGTTTCTCCCCTCCTTCCTCTCTTTTTTGCTCTTTCTCTCTCCCTCCTTCCCTCCCTCTATGTCTTTACCTCACCCTCCTTCCCCCCTCTTTCTCTCTCTCGCTTTCTCTCTCTCTCTCTCTTGCTGTCTTTTTCTCTCTTTCTCACTCCCCCCTCTCTCCTTCTCTCTATCTCTCTCTCTTTCTTGCTATCTCTTTTTTGCTTTCTCTCTCTTTCTCTCTCCCCCCCTCTCTCCCTCTCTCTCCCTCTCTCTTGCTATCTCTTTCTTTCTTTCTTTCTCTCTTTCTCTCGTACATCACGCCGCAGCAGCTAAGCA
The DNA here is from genome assembly GCF_031021105.1 of Erythrolamprus reginae. Taxonomy (NCBI): domain Eukaryota; kingdom Metazoa; phylum Chordata; class Lepidosauria; order Squamata; family Dipsadidae; genus Erythrolamprus; species Erythrolamprus reginae. Next base: position 21,456,011 of record NC_091950.1, read on the forward strand.
ACAAAGTTGTTAAAAGTGTGTTTTGCCCTATTTTACAACCTTTCTAGCCACAGTTGTTAAAGTGAATCCCTTGAGTTGTTAAGTTAGTAATACAGTTGAGTGAATGTGGCTCCTCCATTGACCTTACCTGATAGAAGGTTGCAAATAGTGGTCACAGGACTCTAGAATATAGTAACTGTTGTAAACCTGTTGCCAAATGTTTGAATTTTGAACCTGTGACCATGGAGTTGTTAGAATGGTCATAAGTGTAAAAAACAGTCAACGGTGCCTGGCAATTTCATGCGATGGGCCACTAAACAAATGATTAAGAACATAAGAAGATCCATCCTGAATCAGGCCAAAGCCCATTGAGTCCAGCATTCTGTGTCACACAGTGGCCCACCAATTGTCCATGGGGATCTTGAGCAGAAAGAGAAGGCAAAACCCTCCCTTTCCCCTGACCCCCAACAAATGGTACTCAAGGGAACCCTGCCTGCCTCAACCAACATAGAGGCGGCACATGGACATCCATTTCAATAACCACCGATACACTTGGCATCCATGAATCTGTCTAATCCTGCCTTGAAGCTATCCAGGCTGACAGCTGTCACGACCTCTTCTGGAAGTGGATTCCATAAACCAATGATCCTCTGGGTGAAGAAATATTTCCCTTTATTTGTCCTCATTTCCTACCTATGAGCTTTAGGGAGGGCCCCCTCCTCCTAGTATTGTGTGATAGAGGAAAGAATTTTTCTCTATCCATCTTTTCTATCCCATGCATGATTTTATACACTTCGATCAAGTCACCCCTTAAACTCCGCCTTTCAAGGCTGAAGAGACCAAGGCATTGCAACCTGGTATCATAAGGGAGGGGCTCCATTTCCTTGATCATTCTTGTTGCCCTTTTTTGCACCTTTTCCAGTTCCATTATATCCTTCTTGAGGTGTGGTGACCACTCCAAATGAGGTCTCGCCATCGATTTGTACAGAGGCAATACAACACTTGCCGACCTATTTTCAATTCCCTTCTTAATCATGCCAAGCATGGAATTTGCTTCTTTTTTTTTACTGCTTTTAACAATTTGATTCATCAGACTGTAAGTCAAGGTCTACTTGTTTTAAAAAAGAGATTTTTCTCTACTTATGTAATTTATTTTGCATAGCGAACTTGAACCTATATCTTCTCCACCTGTATTTAGTCCTTCATTACCTACCAGCCTCCACTCCTCTCTCTTTTTTCCATTGGTTAAATGGGAATTTAATTGGCTATCTGACATATATGCCAAAGGTCTCTAGGGAGGAGGACAGTAAAAGATTAATTAAATATCATGGGCAAAAGTGAAAGAAAGAAACAGATAATCCTCTGCATTTGCAAGGGAGAACTTTAGTCCCAATACCGTAGGATTGGCAGGTGTGTTTTATCATCTGGAAATGTCAGCAAAGCTACAGTGGTATCTCTACTTGTTCTGTAAATTGTTGACTGTAACTTATTGCTTGTATCCTAAGATTTTTATTAATATTGATTGTTTTTTCATTGCTTATTTGACCCCTATGACAATCATTAAGTGTTGTACCACATGATTCTTGACAAGTGTATCTTTTTCTTTTATGTACGCTGGGAGCATCTGCACCAAGACAAATTCCTTGTGTGTCCAATCACACTTGACCAATAAAAAATTCTATTCTATTCTATCCTATTCTATTCTACCTAAGAACGCCTCTACTTACGAACTTTTCTAGTTAAGAACCAGGTGTTCAAAATATTTTTTTGCCTCTTCTCAAGAACCATTTTCCACTTACAAACTCGAGCCTCCAAAATGTAATCAGAAAAGGCAGGAAGAAGCCTCCGTGGGGCCTCTCTAGGAATCTCCTGGGAGGAAACAGGGCCAGAAAAGGCGGGGAGAAGCCTCTGTGGGGCCTCTCTAGGAATCTCCTGGGAGGAAACAGGGGAGGAAAAGGGGGGAGAAGCCTCCGTGGGGCCTCTCTAGGAATCTCCTGGGAGAAAACAGGGCCAGAAACGGCGGGGAGAAGCCTCCATGGGGCCTCTCTAGGAATCTCCTGAGAGGAAACAGGGCCAGAAAAGGCGGGGGGAAGCCTCCGTGGGACTTCTCTAGGAATGTCCTGGGAGGAAACAGGGCCAGAAAAGGCGGGGAGAAGCCTCCATGGGGCCTCTCTAGGAATCTCCTGGGAGGAAAGAGGGCCTCCATCCTCCCTGTGGTTTCTCCAATCGCATGTATTATTTGCTTTTACATTGATTCCTATGGGGGGAAATTGCTTCTTCTTACAAACATTTCTACTTAAGAACCTGGTCACGGAACGAATTAATTTAGTAAGTAGAGGTACCACTGTACTTGGTTCATGGGGATCAACGGGTTACCCAGAGTTGAGAGGTTCACTGTTAACAGGACACATCTACAATACCTGACCAGTTATGGACTGTAGACAGCAGCCCAACCTATAAAGAAGGGATGTCAAACTCAAGGCCCATAGGCCAAATCCTGCCCGTGGGGTGCTTAGATCTGGCCAACCTGGAAACAGTAAAGGACCAGCCCACGGCCCTCGCAAGCTCTGTTTTAGCTGGTAGAGGGCTGCAGGAGGCTGTCACAGCCAAAAATGGAGCTCAGGAGCCAATTTTCGCTGGCACACTGCTCGGGCCAACACAGGCACCCCCAACACAAATGATGTCTAACTGGCCACACACACACCCTACCCCCCCGAGGGTCAAAACACAAGACTGATGTGGCTTTCAATTAAATCGAGTTGGACCCCCCTGCTGTACAGAATTTCCTGTTTCCAAAAAGTTGATTCCTCAGCCAAGAGACTGAATATCTCTCTCTCTCTCTATTTTTCTATAATTGCCTTGAGTTCCACTTGTTAAATGGGCGAATGTATAAATTAGAATGCAAATATATAGAATGGAAGTTGCTTTAGGTATAGTTGCCTGCAACATTTACCCAACCTTGGTTAGTTTCTATCCCATGAATTCCTAAGCAAACAGAAACTGATCCAACCTCTGTAGGTTACAAATGTAAACATCATACAGAAAATGATTTACATTTGTTTGGATTCAAACTCAAGAGAATTATGAATAACCGGGAGCCAAAATTTAGAAAGCACTCTGGTTAATTCACTGCTCTTTCTTTCTTTCTTTCCTTCTTTCTTTCCTTTCTTCCTTTCCTTCCTTCCTCCTTCACAATCTCCCTCTTCCTGCTTGTTATAACTCTAGCTATGCAGCCAAGCATCCTACTTGCTTTCCCTACCGCCTGACTGCACTGTTCACCCATTTTGAGACTGTCAGAAATCACTACCCCAAATCCTTTTCTTCTGAAGTTTTTTGCTAACACAGAACTGCCAATACAATACTCAGATTGAGGATTCCTTTTCCCCAAGTGCATTATTTTACATTTGGAAACATTAAACTGCAGTTTCCATTGCTTTGACCATTTATCTAGTAAAGCTAAATCATTTACCATATTACAGACGCCTCCAGGAATATCAACCCTATTACATACTTTAGAGTCATCGGCAAATAGGCAAACCTTCCCTACCAAACCTTCCCCTATGTCACTCACAAACATATTAAAAAGAATAGGACCCAGAACAGACTCTTTCTTTCTTTCTTTCTTTCTTTCTTTCTTTCTTTCTTTCTTTCTTTCTTTCACTTTCTCTCTCGCTCTTTCTCTTCCCTCCTCCCCTTTTACAAGTTGTAAATGAACTTCAAAGAGATACATTTGAGTCATTAGATTTAAAAATAGACAGAGGAAGATAACCCCCTGACCCTTCTAATCTCTCCATTTTGTTTTGCTGTTTGGTTTACTTTCAGCAACTATGCGTAGTCCTTGATTTACAACCATTTTAAGCCACCCATTAGAAAGTTTGAAAACAGCACTGAAATCAATGACTTGCAACCACTTCCCACAGCTGTTCAAGCATCCTCAAGATCACATGATCATAATTCAAGCAACTGGCATGTATTTATGATTGTTGCAGCATCCCAGACACAAGTGATTCCCCATTTACGAACTTCCTAGATTACTTTTAACAGTGAAATCAATGGGAAGAGCTGAATTATTTTATCCACCACGACTCATTTAGCAAATACAATTTCTGACAGTCTCAAAATGGGTGAACAGTGCAGTCAGGCGGTAGGGAAAGCAAGTAGGATGCTCGGCTGCATAGCTAGAGGTATAACAAGCAGGAAGAGGGAGATTGTGATCCCCTTAAATAGAGCGCTGGTGAGACCACATTTGGAATACTGTGTTCAGTTCTGGAGACCTCACCTACAAAAAGATATTGACAAAATTGAACGGGTCCAAAGACGGGCTACAAGAATGGTGGAAGGTCTTAAGCATAAAACGTATCAGGAAAGACTTCATGAACTCAATCTGTATAGTCTGGAGGACAGAAGGAAAAGGGGGGACATGATCGAAACATTTAAATATATTAAACGGTTAAATAAGGTCCAGGAGGGAAGTGTTTTTAATAGGAAAGTGAACACAAGAACAAGGGGACACAATCTGAAGTTAGTTGGGGGAAAGATCAAAAGCAACATGAGAAAATATTATTTTACTGAAAGAGTAGTAGATCCTTGGAACAAACTTCCAGCAGACGTGGTAGATAAATCTACAGTAACTGAATTTAAACATGCCTGGGATAAACATATATCCATCCTAAGATAAAATACAGAAAATAGTATAAGGGCAGACTAGATGGACCAGGAGGTCTTTTTCTGCCGCCAGACTTCTATGTTTCTATGGTTCAATTAACAAATGGCAAAAAGGTGATGAAACTGGGCACAATTCACTTAAGAACTATTGAGCAAGGTACCACATATAATGCACAGGTACAGTATATGTGGAACCTCTATGGAGACTACGGAGAGGGGCGGCATACAAATCTAATTAATAATAATAATAATAATAATAATAACAACAACAACAACAACCTCACTCAATCGTAGTAACTGTAGAGAGGGATCTTGGAGTCCTAATGGACAACCATTTAAATATGAGACAGCCGTGTGCAGCAGCTGCCAAAAAAGCCAACACAGTTCTTGGCTGCATTAACAGAGAGATAGAATCAAGATCACGTGAAGTGTTAATACTACTTTATAAGGCCTTGGTAAGGCCACATTTGGAATACTGCATTCGGTTTTATTCGCCAGGATGCAAAAAGGATGTTGAGATTCTAGAAAGAGTGCAGAGAAGAGCAACAAAGATGATTAGGGGACTAAAACTTACAAAGAACAATTGCAGGAACTGCGCATCGCTAGTTTAATGAAAAGAGGGACCAGGGGAGACATGAGAGCAGCATTCCAATATCTCAGGGGTTGCCACAAAGGAGAGGGAGTCAGGCTATTCTCCAAAGCACTTGAGGATAAAACAATAATAATAATAATAATAATAATAATAATAATAATAATAATAATAATAATAATATAATAATAATAATTTATTAGATTTGTATACCGCCCCTCTCCGAAGACTCGGGGCGGCAATGAGTGGAAGCTGAACAAGGAGAGAAGCAACTTAGAACTAACGAGAAATTTCCTGATAGTTAGAACAATTAAATCAGTGGAACAACTTGCACTCAGAAGTTGTGAATGCCCCAACACTGGAACTTTTTAAGCAGATGTTGGATAACCATCTGACTAAAGTAGTGTAGGGCAGGGGTCCCGAAACTTTTTACACAGGGGGCCAGTTCACTGTCCCTCGGGCTGTTGGAGGGCCGGACTATAAAAAAAAGCTGAACAAATCCCTATGCACACTGCACATACCTTATCTTAAAGTAAAAAACAAAATGGGAATGTACTATTTAGAGGGGGGGGGGAGAAGTCTGAAATTCATATAGGTTTACGTTTCGTTTTTAATTTTCTTTTGTTAACATCTGATTGGCTATACAATATTTTCTTGGCTTATGGAAAAATGTATAAAGAAAGAAGGAAGCACTTTGGCATAATGGTTAATAACTTAGAAAAATAATTGGTGATGTACTTTTTGAAGGAACATTAAGGAGGGAATTTAATTAAAAGAAAATGAATGTAACTGGATAACAAAATTAAAAAAAAAACTTTTGCAACTTTTTAATGATTGATATTAGTTACTAACAAAATACCGCATTTTATTCATGGAAAATTAGATGGTACACTGTATTGTTTGAATGTATGTTAAGAGAAAAAAGTCCTTCCTTCCTCTGTCCCTCCATTTCTCCTTCCTTCCTTCCCTCCTTCATTCCTCTCCACTTTTCTTCCTCCCTCTCTTTCCCTTTTCTTTCTTTCTTGCTCTCTTTTCCCTGTGCTACTGTCAATCACCGGCGGGCCGAATAAATGGCCTCAGCGGGCCGCATGTGGCCCACGGGCCGTACTTTGGGGACCACTGGTGTAGGGTTTCCTGCCTAAGCAGGGGGTTGGACTAGAAGACCTCCAAGGTCCCTTCCAACTGTTGTTGTTATTGTTATTATTATTTAGTTTTTTCCAGCCCAAGGTCAACCTGCTGCAGTTCCACTCTCTTAGGATCCTGTAGAGATTCTGTGTGTGTGTTTGGCGGAGAGCCTAGATGGAAAACCCGTAGTCCACCTAAGCAGGAAGTTGGAAGAAGACCTATAATGTCCCTTCCAATTCAGCTATTCTATTCTATTTTATTCTATTCTATTCTACTCTTGCAAAAAAGGTGATAAAATTGGGCACAATTCACTTAAGAGCCACTCAGCAACAGAAATTCTGGACCCAATTTTGTTGTTAAGTCATGGGCTACTTGTATGGGTTCCCCTAAGCAGCTGAGCATTTGAAAACGAAATTGTTAATTCTCACAAAACAAAGGAACGCTATATATAAAAAGAAACATCTAAATGTTTCTGTATAGCAACTTCAACTGTGAGAAATATAGACCGTTCTTGATGTGCAACAGTGACTCTTTGCAAGTTTCAACGCCAATGAAAAAAATGATACATGTAATATTTTTACACTGATGATCACTGCAGAAACCCCATGGACACATGATCCAAAGAAAGATGCTTGGCAACTGACTCACATTTATTGATAAAATTGAACGGGTCCAAAGACGGGCTACAAAAATGGTGGAAGGTCTAAAGCATAAAACTTATCAGGAAAGACTTCATATGAACACAATCTGTATAGTCTGGAGCAGTGTTTCCCAACCTTTTTTGAGCCGCGGCACATTATTCACATTTACAAAATCCTGGGGAACATTGAGCGGGGGCAGGGGGCGGGTGTGTGTGTGTAAAAAAAAGTTTGGACAAAAAATATATCTCTTCCTCCCTTTCGCTCTATTTTTCTCTCTCCCTCTTTCTCTCTCTCTCTCCCTTCCCTCCTCTTTCTTTCCCCTCTCTCTCCATCTCTTTGTTTCTCCCTTCCTTCCTCTCTTTTTTGCCCTCCTTCCCTCTCTCTGTCTTTCCCTCACCCTCCTTCCCCCCTCTTTCTCTCTCTCTCTTGCTTTCTCTCTCTCTCTTGCTTTCTCTCTCTTGCTGTCTTTCTCTCTTTCTCTCTTCCCCCTCTCTCCCTCTCTCTTTCTCTCTCTTGCTATCTCTCTTTCTCTCTCTCTCTTTTGCTTTCTCTCTTTCTCTCCCCCTCTCTCTCCCTCTCTCTCTCTCTCTCTCTTTTGCTTTCTCTCTTTCTCTCCCCCTCTCTCTCCTTCTTTCTCTCCCCCTCTTTCTCCTTCTTTCTCTCCCCCCTCTCTCCCTCTCTTTCTCTCTCTCCCTCTCTTGCTATCTCTTTCTCTCTCTCCCCCTCTCTCCCTCTCTCTCTCCCTCTCTCTTTCTCTCCCCCCTCTCTCCTTCTCTCTCTCCCTCTCTTGCTATCTCTTTCTCTCTCTTCCTATCCCCCCCTCTCTTCCTCTCTCTACCTCTCTTGCTATCTCTTTCTCTCTCTTCCTCTCCCCCCTCTCTCCCTCTCTTTCTCTCTCTCCCTCTCTTGCTATATCTTTCTCTCTCTTTCTCTCCCCCCTCTCTTCCTCTCTTTCTCTCTCTCCCTCTCTTGCTTTCTCTTTCTCTCCCCCCTCTCTCCCTCTCTCTTTCTCCCAGTAGCCGTGGAGCGACGGCAGGGTGATCAGCTGTGAAGCGGAGCTCCAGAATGGAGGCACAGACGGCGGTGGCTAGACGCCGTACATTTCTGGCGTTGCGCTGGGCATGGACGTGGGGCTTGAGCCTCCGTCCTGGTCCAGCCAGCAGGCAAGTGCCAGCCACGCAATTCCAGCATTTCCAGTCGCCGCCGTCTGTGCCTCTGTTCCTCTGTTCCGTAGCTCCGCCTCACAGCTGATCACCCTGACGTCGCCTCACGGCTACTGGGAGAAAGAGAGAGGGAGAGGGGGGGGAGAGAAAGAGAAAGCAAGAGAGGGGGAGAGAGAGAGGGACCACCCTGCCACCGCCCCATGGCATGGCTCCTGCCCGCTGCCACTGCCATCACCCTCCCGCTGCGCGCCGCCCTCCCGCTGCCGCTGCCCTCCCACCAAGCCCCAAAGCTCACCTGCTGACAGGGAAGCTCCAGCCGGGCGGGGCGCCGCAGCTGCTGGAAAACTTGGAAGGCGCAAAGAAGCAAGCTCAGCTTCCGGTCTCACAACTTTTTTCTCTTCGCAAAAAGTTGCGAGACCAGAAGCTGAGCTTATTTCTTCGCGGCACACCTGACCATGTCTTGCGGCACACCAGTGTGCCACGGCACACCGGTTGGGAAACACTGGTCTGGAGGACAGAAGGGAAAGTGGGGACATGATCAAAACCTTTAAATATGTTAAAGGGTTAAGTAAGGTTCAGGAGGGAAATGTTTTCAATAGGAAAGTGAACACAAGAACAAGGGGACACAATCTGAGGTTAGCTGGGGGAAAGATCAGAAGCAACATGAGAAAATATTATTTTACTGAAAGAGTAGTAGATGCTTGGAACAAACTTCCAGCAGACGTGGTCGGTAAATCCACAGTAACTGAATTTAAACATGCCTGGGATAAACACATATCCATCCTAAGATAAAATACAGAAAATAGTATAAGGGCAGACTAGATGGACCATGAGGTCTTTTTCTGCCGTCAGACTTCTATGTTTCTATTTAAAAGGGATGAAAAGAAAGGAGGAGAGAGATGGAGACAAGGAGACAAACGTAAGTCTCCCAAAAGCTAAGACTTTTGGGGAAATATGACAATGCGTACGTAGCGTTTCGCTTCTCTGTGACTATGGTGGAGAGACCGGTATGTTTACTGTGTCTAAAAATGCTGGCAGTGGACAGCATAAACCAAATAAATTAAGGCATCACTTAAACACATTATACCCCAATCACGCTGCTAAGCCGCTTGAGTTTTTCAGCAAAAATGTGTGGAATATTGCAAACAATCATCAGCAGAGAGTTGGTGTGTGTGTGTGAAATGTTTACTTCTTTTGGGGGGAAGAGACAGAAAATAATTGAGAAGCACTGGCTATGGGAACATTTGCAAGTTGTTATTTATGACAAAGAATGTGTTACAAAGTGCAATCCCAGCTTCTATACATAGTGTATTCATTATTTTAATTATGTAGCTGTTTACAACAGCACGAAGATGCATTCGGTTTTACAGAAAGGTGTCTTGCCTTACATTATGCAGGGTTTGTGTCAGATTAATGAAAAACGTACAATTGGACTAAGTGTGTTATTAAAACCCACTGGTGTTGATGCTAAGGCAGAAATCTTCTCCTTCTCAAGTACGCAATCTTTGCCTTGCAAAACGGGATTCTTTTTTTAAGTTGTGAATTTACAGAGTTAATAATTGGATTTTATTTCTCTGCATCTTGGGGAGGAAGAAACACACACATCAAAGTTTGCTATCCAGAGGAAGGCACAAAAACAGCAGGTGGCTTAGAGAACGGAGTCAATTATCTATCGCGTTCCAGGAATTCTAATGTGCAAGTTACGAATGATCAGAAATTCTAAATACAGTGGTACCTCTACCTAAAAACGGCTCTACTTACGAACTTTTCTAGATACGAACCAGGTGTTCAAGATTTTTTTTGCCTCTTCTCAAGAACCATTTTCCACTTACAAACCCGAGCCTCCGAAACTGTAACCGGAAAAGGTAGGGAAAAGTCTCTGTGGGGCCTCTAGGAATCTCCTGGGAGGAAACAGAGCCGGAAAAGACAGGGAGAAGTCTCCATGGGGCCTCTCTAGGAATCTCCTGGGAGGAAACAGGGCTGGAAAAGGCAGGGAGAAGCCTCCTTGGGGCCCCTCTAGGAATCTCCTGGGAGGAACCAGAGCCAGAAAAGACAGGGAGAAGCCTCCATGGGGCCTCTCTAGGAATCTCCTGGGAGGAAACAGGGCTGGAAAAGGCAGGGAGAAGCCTCCTTGGGGCCCCTCTAGGAATCTCCTGGGAGGAAACAGAGCCAGAAAAGACAGGGAGAAGCCTCCATGGGACTTCTCTAGGAATCTCCTGGGAGGAAACAGAGCCAGAAAAGACAGGGAGAAGCCTCCATGGGGCCTCTCTTGAAATCTCCTGGGAGGAAACAGGGTCAGAAAAGGCAGGGAGAAGCCTCTCTGGGGCCTCTCTAGGAATCTCCTGGGAGGAAACAGAGCCGGAAAAGACAGGGAGATGTCTCCATGGGGCCTCTCTTGAAATCTCCTGGGAGGAAACAGGGCCGGAAAAGGCGGGGAGAAGCCTCCATGGGGCCTCTCTAAAAATCTCCTGGGAGGAAACAGGGCCTCCACTCTCCCTGTGGTTTCCCCAATCGCACGCATTATTTGCTTTTACATTGATTCCTATGGGAAAAATTGCTTCTTCTTAGGAACTTTTCTACTTAAGAACGCAGTCATGGAATGAATTAAGTTCGTAAGTAGAGGTACCACTGTACTAAGGTGCACATTACTGTATGTATGGTTTGCAAACCACGGGTAATGGTTTTGCATTGTATAAGCAGGGCACAAAGCCTTCCAAAGCCTCATGAGAAAGCAAGATGTGATTTGAAGAAGGCTACGCATGGCTTTGGAAAGATGCCAGCCTCTCTCTTTCAAACCGCCAGGCTAAGCCAGGCCAGCCTTGTCAGCTGTGGAAGGAAGAAGACGGTGAAGGTCATCTGGGGGTGGCAGGTCCAGCATGCTGAATGGAGCACAGGGCTGGCAAAAAAGTGCAAGACGTACAAAAAGAAAGGTGGGAACAACTGAAGAGGTGGCAGAACATAGAATCATAGGGCTAGAAGGGACCTCAGATATCTTCTATCTAAGAGCTATGCTGCCACAGTGGTTAGAATGCAGTATTGCAGGCTAATTCTGCCGAATGCCAGGAAAGTGGTACCTCTACTTAGGAACTTAATTAGTTCCGTGACCAGGTTCTTAAGTAGAAAAGTTTGTAAGAAGAAGCAATTTTTCCCATAGGAATCAATGTAGAAGCAAATAATGCGTGCGATTGGGGAAACCACAGGGAGGCTGGAGGCCCTGTTTCCTCCCAGGAGATTCCTAGAGAGGCCCCACCTTCTCCCCGCCTTTTCCGGCCCTGTTTGCTTCTGTGAAATCAAACTGTCCACTTAGGAAGCAACACTGATTGACAATTAGTTTCATTTTGATAGCACATTCAACTTTGTACAGAACAAAGTATTCAATGAGAATATTTCATTCATTCAGATCTAGGATGTGTTCTTTTGAGTGTTCCCTTTATTTATTTTTTTGAGCAGTGTATATATCTATATCATCCCCTAACCCCCAACATTTAACCCTTAGACTGTCCACGGTTGACCTCTCCAGATTCCTAAGAGGTCAGTAAGGGGCGTGCATAAGTGCACTTGAGTGCCTTCCGCCCCCTGTCCCATTGTCTCTCCTATATATATCTTCTCTTCTATCCCTATATCTTTTTTCTATTCTCTCGTCGATTTATTTTATCCTATATTCTCTCTTGTATTCTTTCTCTAAATCTATTTCCTCGAATGTGTCCTCTATTACCTTCATTGTGTATTATTGTGTATTGGACTACCTAACTAACTAAATAAATAAAAAAATATCTATATTTAATGGCATCACATAAAAGCAAGCATCTCTCCAATGGAGATTTTACACTCTGACAAAGTCAATAGGGATTGACGAAAGCTTAGTAACTTTTTAGTAGTTTTAAAATCAATTTTAAACATTCCGGAGATTGTGATGGCTACTGACTCCTTATTTATATCCATATTTGTCGTGGTTAGCTCTGGCTCAGCTCCTGCCCCAAGGAATGTGGAGGTGGATGCAGGGGAAACATCAACATGTCATAAGCCTGTTTGATTGCCGACAGAGGCAGGTAGTGCAGTTTCCTCGGACGAAGAAGAAGGTGAGGGTGACTTGGAAGAGGGGGGCTTGGCACACAGCCCAGGAAGCCAATCTCCATTACCTTTGGTTGATTCAGATGAGGAAGTATTAGACCCACGCATGCACAGAATGATGCATAGAAGAGACCAATATTACAGGAGATAAGAGAGGCCACCTGTGTTTGGGTGGGGCTCCAGCAATTAGAGCTGCTGATATAAATAGCAGTGTGCTGGCTTGGCCGTTGTGGAAGATTATCTGATCGTTGTTTCTTCAGGACCGTGCCTTGCTGTTTCCGGACTTTGTTTGTTGATTTTTCTTTGAAACCAAAGCAGAGCAAAGTGTGTGTGTCTCACTTCATGGAAGAAGGAGGGCTGTGACGTTTCTTCACAGCTGCTAGCTAAGTACTTAAGGACTGATTAAGGGGATTGTACAGCCTACAAGGTTGTTTTGGGACGAGTGCTCTTTGCAATACAAAAAAGGGTACTTTGTTTCTTTTGAATTTTGTGATAAAGAACATTGTGTTTGAACTTTCAAGTGTGTGTGTGTCTCAAATTTTTACCCTTGAATTTTCAGGAGGCTCATACCATGGAGCCAGACAGAACAAATATCTATAAAGACTTACCTAGCCGAAGTTCCCCAAAGTTGCCGCATCCGATCTTCTTCCCAACGCGAAAATTCGGCCCCACCATTAAGACTCCGGAGTTGGTCCCTGCTGTTCGGCTCCCATGAGTGCTGCGGCTTCCACCCGTTTTAGACATTCTTCTGCTCTCCTCGTTTTCCCCTTTCCCTCCTCTCTTATCAAAATCCATAAGTTTGTGATACCCTGGCCTCTCCACGGTTACACCGCTGCCATACAAATCCCAACCAGGCCAAAACTCCAGGAGTGGCTGGGAGGGGGCAGGGTCAGGGGAGGGGAAGGGGGGAGGGGAGAAAAGACGGAGGAGGAGTTAAAAAAGCAGGGCTCTTCTCGGTTAATAAACCATCGCGGACGCCGGAGATGAAGGAGGGGAGGGTGTGAGGGGAGACGTCTCCACCCACATGTGCCGGGCTAGTGGAACGGCTGTCCCCTGGCCTGCTCCGCCAGGGCTCCGGTCAGCAGCACCTCCCGTCGGATGCTCCTCAGTAAAGACGGCATGGCGCAGAAGCAAACTTTCCAGGGCGACGCTTCGTTTCCAAGCTGTGGGGAAAAGATGGAGAAGAAGAAAACGTGGTCAGGTTACGGCATGTGGCAAACCCACCCGGCTCCTTTTACAGAAATGCAAAAAAAGAGGAAGAGAGAAGGGTAAATTAGAAGACTGACAGCAGAAAAAGACCTCATGGTCCATCTAGTCTGCCCTTATACTATTTCCTGTATTTTATCTTAGGATGGATATACAGTAGTCCCTCACCTATCGCTGGTGTTACGTTCCAGACCCGGCCGCGATAGGTGAAATCCGCGATGGGGAATTTATCGACTGATAGTACTTATTTAAGTATTTATATTGTAATTGTTTGGTAAGTTTTCATTGTTTTAAGTGTTTATAAACCCTTGCCACACAGTATTTATTTTAGATACAGTATTTAAATACAGTATTTACAATTTTAGATATATTTTTTTTGAAAAACCTGCCGATCGAGTTCCCCGGGCTGTTTAAATCTGCCAATCGACTTCCTCAGAAACCCGCGAACCAGCGAAGATCCGCGAATGATTTTTCTCATTAATATTTCTTGAAAACCCGCGATGAAGTGAAGCCGCAGTAGGTGAAGCGTGATATAGCAAGGGACTACTGTATGTTTATCCCAGGCATGTTTAAATTCAGTTACTGTGGATTTGTCAACCACTTCTGCTGGACGTTTGTTCCAAGCATCTACTACTCTTTCAGTAAAATAATATTTTCTCACATTTGCTTCTGATCTTCCCCCCAACTCACCTCAGATTGTGCCCATTTGTTCTTGGGTTCACTTTCCTATTAAAAACACTTCCCTCCTGAACCCTTTAACATATACCTCGTCTTACAAACCCCTCGTCATACAAACTTTTTGAGATACAAACCCGGGGTTTAAGATTTTTTTGCCTCTTCTTCCAAACTATTTTCACCTTACAAACCCAAGCCGCTGCCACTGGGATGCCCCGCCTCTGGACTTCTGTTGCTAGCGAAGCGCCCATTTTTGTGCTGCTGGGATTCCCTTGAGGCTCCCCTCCATGGGAAACCCCACCTCCAGACTTCCGTGTTTTTGTGATGCTGCTGGGGAATTCCAGCAGCACAAAAACGGGCGCTTCGACTGGCAAAAGGGGTGAGTTTTGGGCTTGCATACATTAATTGCTTTTCCATTGATTCCTATGGGAAACATTGTTTCGTCTTACAAACTTTTCACCTTACAAACCTCGTCCCGGAACCAATTAAGTTTGTAAGACGAGGTATCACTGTATGTCCCCCCTTTCCCTTCTGTCCTTCAGACTATACAGATTGAGTTCATGAAGTCTTTCATGATACGTTTTATGCTTAAGACCTTCCACCATTTTTCTAGCCCATCTTTGGACCTGTTCAATTTTATTAAAAATTAAAATTATTTTTAATTAAAATAATTAAAAACTTTCAGGAAATGGGTGGGATTTTTTTTTTAATGAAGAAAAAAAAATATGTAAGATTGCCGAAGTTTTGTGGAATTTGAAATCTTGGCAAAATCACAAGATTACATCTCATTTACCGCAACTATGTTATGCATAGTTCCCTCTAAGCTGAGCAGTGAGCAATCGCTCACTTAAAAATCATCATCAACTCAGAGTTTTCCAAACCTGCCCAGAAGCCGAGAGGGAAAGAGTGACAGGGAAGGAGAGAGAGAGGAAGAGAGGAAGAGAGAGAAACAGATAGAAAAAAGAGAGGAAGGAAAAGAGAAAGAAAAAGAATGGGAGTAAGGAAGAGAGAAAGAAAATCAAAATCTAGTTTGAAACTAGCTCAACTATTTAAGTGGCATTTTGATATTGATAGAGTTGCCCTATTATGAGCTCACTGTTATAGACACAGTACAGTATTTTATTTTGAAATTTTCTGATGCAAAACAGGGTGGGTTTTTTATTTGTTTGTTTGTTTGTTTATTTATTATTTCTGTGCTGCCCAGTCCCGAAGGGACTGCCGCTCAGACACTATACTTTTCCGCCCACTCCCCCCAAAAAATTAGAGGGAACACTGATGTTATGTGTGGGGATTCACTGGAAAAAGCAACTGTGTTTAGAAGAGCTAGCGGTAAAATTAAACCAGGCCAGCAAAGAACATGGTGGCTGGACACCATCAAAGATGACCCAATCCAGAGAATAGAAAATAAAGGAGGAAAATTCAAAGAGAGCAGTGCAAGATGTGTTGAGACCTGGCCCATAAAATTGCCAAGAGTTGGACACGGCTGAATGGATAACATCAGAGGTCTTCAAACTTGGCAACTTTAAGACTTGTGGACTTCAAATCCCAGAATTCTCCAGCCAGTTACGCTCTCTACATGGGACTACCTTTGAAAAGTGTTCGGAAACTCCAGATCGTGCAGAATGCGGCCGCGAGAGCCGTTGTGGGGCTTCCAAGATTCGCCCATGTTTCTTCAACACTCCGTGGCTTGCATTGGCTGACGATCAGTTTCCGGTCACAATTCAAAGTGTTAGTCATGACCTTTAAAGCCCTACATGGCATTGGACCAGAATACCTGTGGAACCGCCTTCTACCGCACGAATCCCAGCGGCCAATAAGGTACCACAGAGTTGGCCTCCTCTGGGTCCTGTCGACCAAACAATGTCGAGTTTGCGGAGAGGGGCGGCATATAAATCCAATAAATCTAATCTAATCTAATCTAATCACTTGGCAGGCCCCAGGGGAAGAGCCTTCTCTGGGGCGGCCCCGGCCCTCTGGAATCAACTCCCCGCGGAGATTAGAACGGCCCCCACCCTCCTTGTCTTTCGCAAATTACTCAAGACCCAGCTATATCGCCAGACATGGGGGAATTAAGACAGCTCCCCCAGGCTTTCATATTTTATGTTTGGTATGTATGTGCTGTATGGTTTTTAATTGTTGGGATTTTATATATTTTTATTTTAATATTAGATTTGTTCTACTGTTTTATTGCCTTTATTGTTGTTGTGAGCTGCCCCGAGTCTTTGGAGAGGGGTGGCATACAAATCTAATAAATAATAATAATAATAATAATAACAACAACAACAACAATTATTATTATTATTACCAAGTTTGAAGACCTCTGGTGAACATCAGCACCACCTGAAATCTCACTATGAAATCAACACTCTCACTGAAATCTCACAATTTTGGGTGATAATAGGGAAATCTTATAAGGTGATGGTGAATTCTAGATCTGCCTTAGGCACAAAAACCTGGGTGGGAGAGCCACTCTCTCTCAGACCTCCCTCTTTACAAGGTTGTCGTGATGGGGAAAATAGAAGGAAGAAGGAGTATTAGGTATGTTTGCCACCTTGAGTTACTTGCGAAATGAAAAAGGTAGAATAAAAATCTACTAAAATAATCAATAGTGTGGCAGGTACTCTGGAGGCTCCAGGTTTTTTTTTTATATTTATTAATTAAATTTGTATGCTGCCCCTCTCCGCAGACTCGGGGCGGCTAACAACAGTAATAAAACAATATAAAGAAATCTGATATTTAAGTTAATTTTAAAAAGAAACCCCAATTTAAGAGACCAATCATAGATACAGACATACCATGCATAATTTTTTTATGAGCCATGGGGAAGGGAATATCTCAATTCCCCCATGCCTGACGACAGAGGTGGGTTTTAAGGAGCTTACAAAAGGCGAGGAGGGTGGGGGAAACTCTGATATCTGGGGGGAGTTGGTTCCAGAGGGCCGGGGCCGCCACAGAGAAGGCTCTTCCCCTGGGTCCCTCCAAACGGCATTGTTTAGTCGACGGGACCCGGAGAAGGCCAACTCTGTGGGACCTAACTGGTCACTGGGATTCGTGCGGCAGAAGGCGGTCCCGGAGGTATTCTGGTCCGATGCCATGAAGGGCTTTATAGGTCATAACCAACACTTTGAATTGTGACCGGAAACCGATCGGCAACCAATGCAGACTGCGGAGTGTTGGTGTGACATGGGCATATTTAGGAAAGCCCATGATAGCTCTTGCAGCTGCATTCTGCACGATCTGGAGTTTCCGAACATTTTTCAAAGGTAGACCCATGTAGAGAGCGTTACAGTAGTCGAACTTTGAGGTGATGAGGGCATGAGCGACTGTGAGCATTGAGTCCCGGTCCAAATCGGGCCGCAACTGGTACACCAGGCGGACCTGGGCAAACGCCCCCCTCGCCACAGCTGAAAGATATTTCTCTAATGTGAGCTTATCATACTGCCAGCTCTCAAATAAACAGATATGGATTTCTAAACAATAAGTCACATTCCATCAGTTCTAGAGATTGCTACATTCCATAGAAAATCATTAGTACAAGTAAAACAGGACATTGTCCAATTAACTGGACAAATCTATTTTGTTCTTTAAAGAAATTACTTATTTAGCTTCTCCTGATTAATTAGTTAGATCCCTCAATTAAGACTAATTGATTAAACAGCAGGGAGAATTGGGTGGTTATTTTTTTTTCAAATCCAGCAAACCATATTTTTAATGTATTTATCGTATTTATATGCTGTCCACTCCACAATACATCTCTGGCTAGTGTATAACAAAACAATAAAAATAATAATTGGAAAATATTTTATTTATTTATTTATTTGTTTGTTGCATTTGTACGCCGCCCCTCTCCGTAGACTCAGGGCAGCTAACAACAGTAATGAAAAACAGCATGTAAATCCAATACTAAAACAACTAAAAAAAACCCCTTATTGTAAAACCAAACATACATACAAACAAACAAACATACCATGCATAAATTGTAAAGGCCTAGGGGGAAAGAATATCTCAGTTCCCCCATGCCTGACGGCAGAGGTGGGTTTTAAGGAGCTTACGAAAGGCGAGGAGGGTGGGGACAATTCTAATCTCCGGGGGGAGTTGGTTCCAGAGGGCCGGGGCCGCCACAGAGAAGGCTCTTCCCCTGGGCCCCTAGTTATTATATTAATAATATACCTTATAATAATGGTGCTTCTACGTGGAAACTATACCTGCTACAGAAAAACTGAATACATTTTTGAAAATCAGAACAAAATACACTGCTCAAAAAAATAAAGGGAACACTCAAAGAACACATCCTAGATCTGAATGAATGAAATATTCTCATTGAATACTTTGTTCTGTAAAAAGTTGAATGTGCTGACCACATGTGAAGTTGATTATCAATCAGTGTTGCTTCCTAAGTGGACAGTTTGATTTCACAGAAATTTGATTTACTGGGAGTTATATTGTGTTGTTTAAATATTCCCTTTAATTTTTTTGAGCAGTATATTATTCAGAAAAGTACAAGGTCAACTGCGATGATTACCAGATTGTGGGGGCAATATGCTGGCTCTGTTTAAAAAAGTGCTATTGCTAACAGTGTTCCCTCTAATTTTTTGGGGGGGTGGGCGGAAAAGTATAGTGTCTGAACGGCAGTCCCTTTGGGACTGGGCGGCACAGAAATAATAAATAAATAAATGAAAGAATAAATAAACAAACAAACAAACAAACAAAAAACCCACCCTGTTTTGCCTCAGAGAATTTCAAAATAAAATACTGTACTGTGTGTCTATAACAGTGAGCTCATAATAGGGCAACTCTGTCAATATCAAAATGCCACTTAAATAGTTGAGCTAGTTTCAAACTAGATTTTGATTTTCTTTCTCTCTTCCTTACTCCCATTCTTTTTCTTTCTCTTTTCCTTCCTCTCTTTTTTCTATCTGTTTCTCTCTCTTCCTCTCTTCCTCTCTCTCTCCTTCCCTCTCACTCTTTCCCTCTCGGCTTCTGGGCAGGTTTGGAAAACTCTGAGTTGATTATGATTTTTAAGTGAGCGATTGCTCACTGCTCAGCTTAGAGGGAACTATGATTGCTAACATGTTGTAAACCGCCCTGAGTCTAAGGAGAAGGGCAGCATAAAAATTGAATGAATGAATGAATGAATGAATGAATGAATAAGTTGATGTTGTCATAATGTTGAATTGTTGTCAACTATGAACAGTCATAAGCCGAAGACTATTTCTATCTATAAATAATTCTTTTTATTATTATTATTATTATTATTATTATTATTATTATTAATAATAATTAGATTTGTATGGCGCCCCTCTCCGAAGACTCGGGGCAGCTCACAACAGTAATAGAAACAATATAACAGTGAAACTTAATGAACTCAATCTGTATAGTCTGGAGGACAGAAGGAAAAGGGGGGACATGATCGAAACATTTAAATATGTTAAAGGGTTAAATAAGGTTCAGGAGGGAAGTGTTTTTAATAGGAAAGTGAACACAAGAAAAGGGGACACAATCTGAGGTTAGTTGGGGGAAAGATCAGAAGCAACGTGAGAAAATATTATTTTACTGAAAGAGTAGTAGATGCTTAGAACAAACTTCCAGCAGACGTGGTTGGTAAATCCACAGTAACTGAATTTAAACATGCCTGGGATAAACACTTAACAAACATTTGAACTTAACAATACAACAGAAAAAGAGAATGGTGGAAGGTCTTAAGCATAAAACGCATCAGGAAAGACTTCATGAACTCAATCTGTATAGTCTGGAGGACAGAAGGGAAAGGGGGGAACATGATTGAAACATTTAAATATGTTAAAGGGTTAAATAAGGTCTAGGAGGGAAGTGTTTTTAATAGGAAAGTGAACAAGGGGACACGATCTGAAGTTAGTTGGGGGAAAGATCAAAAGCAACGTGAGAAAATATTATTTCACTGAAAGAGTAGTAGATCCTTGGAACAAACTTCCAGCAGACGTGGTTGGTAAATCCACAGTAACTGAATTTAAACATGCCTGGGATAAACATATATCCATCCTAAGATAAAATACAGGAAATAATATAAGGTCAGACTAGATGGACCATGAGGTCTTTTTATGCCGTCAGTCTTCTATGTTTCTATGAAACAAATCTAATATTAAAATAAAACATATCTAAAACCCCAACAATTTAAAACCATACAACACATACATACTAAACATAAAATATGGAAGCCTGGGGGAGGATGTCTCAGTTCCCCCATGCCTGGCGATATAGGTGGGTCTTGAGTAATTTGCGAAAGACAAGGAGGGGGGGGGCGTTCTAATCTCTGCCTCCTCTCCCCACTTTTCCACCATCCTCCAGATGTGCTTGGCCCAGTGAAGAGCTGCTTGTCTTTGCTGCTACTGGCGCATCTCTGAGGCCATCTTGGGCGTGCGCCCAAGAGATCAGCGTGAGATTTGACTTCTGCACAGTAAGCAAAATCTTGTGTGATGCGCATAAGCAGAAGCAAAAAACCCAGCGAAAACTGCCGAAATCTCGCTGAGCGTCCGTAGGGAAAGCAAGTAGAATGCTTGGCTGCATAGCTAGAAGTATAACAAGCAGGAAGAGGGAGATTGTGATCCCGCTGTTTAGAGCAGTGATTTTCAACCTTTTTTGAGCCACGGCACATTTTTTACATTTACAAAATCCTAGGGCACATTGAGCCGGGGGGGGGGGGAAAGTTTGGACAAAAAAATTATCTCTCTTCCTCCCCTTCGCTCTATTTCTTTCTCCCTCCCTCCCTCTTTCTCTCCCTTCCTTCCTCTTTCTTTCTCTCTCTCTCCATCCCTATTTCTTTCTCTTCCTCCCTTCCTCTCTTTTTTGCTCTCTTTCTTTCTCCCTCCCTATGTCCCTCTATGTCTTTCTCTCTCTCTCTTGCTTTCTTTCTATCTTTCTCTCTCTCTCTCTTTCTCTCCCTCTTTCTTTCTCTTGTTCTCTTTCTCTCTCTCTCTCTCTCTCTCTCTTTCTTTCTCTCTCTTTTGCTTTCTTTCTCTCTGAGCTTCGCGGCACACCTGACCATGTCTCGCGGCACACTAGTGTGCCACGGCACACTGGTTGAAAAACACTGGTTTAGAGCACTGGTGAGACCCCATTTGGAATACAGTGTTCAGTTCTGGAGACCTCGTCTACAAAAAGATATGGATAAAATTGAACAGGTCCAAAGACGGGCTACAAAAAGAGTGGAAGGTCTTAAGCATAAAACTTATCAGGAAAGACTTCATGAACTCAATCTGTATAGTCTGGAGGACAGAAGGGAAATGGGGGACACATTTAAATATGTCAAAGGGTTAAATAAGGTCCAGGAGGTAAGTGTTTTTAATAGGAAAGTGAACACAAGAACAAGGGGGCACAATCTGAGGTTAGTTGGGAGAAAGATCAGAAATAACGTGAAAAAATATTATTTTACTGAAAGAGTAGTAGATGCTTGGAACAAACTTTCAGCAGACGTGGTTGGCAAATCCACAGTAACTGAATTTAAACATGCCTGGGATAAACATAGATCCATCCTAAGATAAAATACAGGAAATAATATAAGGGTAGACTAGATGGACCATGAGGTCTTTTTCTGCTGTCAATCTTCTATGTCTCTATGTCCTAACACAAGATTTTGCTTGATGAGCATGCGCAGAAGACAAATCTCGCGCCGGAGCACACATGCGCATGTTGGGGACGCACAGCTGCACACGCAGCTTCCATTTTTCCAACTGGAGCTGTGCATCGGTCCACCTAACCAGCAGCCCATCACTGGCCTATTACCTGTTGCAACATGGGAGTTAAGACTGAAACACATCTGGAAGACAACCAAGTTGAGGAAAGCTGCTACATATTTGCCTGAGGTGGGAATATAATGCATCTGAATTGTTTAGGTTTTTGATCCTGAACTGTTTTGGGCTTTCAGTCTGAATTGTTTAGACTTTCAATCTGAATTGTTTGGGTTTCAATCCTTCTGTGAAAGATCACCAGAGTTTAAAATTAAAATCCGTGTGAAGGGAGGAGGGATTGAGACTGGATTCTCCTACTGTACAATTTAAGAACGTGGTCACCCAATGAAAGAGGGCAACAGCAGGCACAGGACAAACAGGAACCAAAATGGAAATCTTTCTTACACACCCTGCAATTATCTCCCGGAACCTGCTGCCACAAGCTGTCGCAGTGCCACTTGTTTAGAAAGCGTTTCCTTTTTTTCCTTCCATAGCTACTTCCCCCAGCCACCTTCATTTTTCAATATTTACATTACAGCCTAAACATGTGTCTTTACAGGTAAACAAAAGGATAAAATCTGTGAGATGAGCTTGATTGCTGCTGACGTTTTAGGTGTATATGGAAGCTATTGTGATTTCTTCTTCCAGAGTGTATGTGCGTGCGCATGTGGTTATTATTTTTTTCCTAATTTCCTAATGAAGCTTGCGTCTCCAATTCAGTGATGGGCTCCTGCTGGTTTAACAACTGGTTCGGTGATCGCCTGCTTTGCTGATTTGCCATCCAAGTAGTGGCTAAACCTGGTTCTGCTCAGCATCCGAACCTTTGCTTGCTTGCGTGCGTATGTATGTATGTATGTATGTATGTATGTATGTATGTATGTATCTACCTATCTACCTATCTACCTATCTACCTATCTACCTACCTACCTATTATTATTATTATTATTATTATTATTATTATTATTATTATTTATTAGATTTGTATGCCGCCCCTCTCCGTAGACTCGGGGCGGCTCACAACAATAACAAGAACAATGTAAAAAACAAATCTAATAATTTAAAAAACACTAAAAACCCCATTATTAAAAGCAAACACACACACAAACATACCATGTATAAACTGTATAGGCCCGGGGGAGATGTGTCAGTTCCCCCATGCCTGACTACAGAGATGGGTCTTAAGAACTTTACGAAAGGCAAGGAGGGTGGGGGCAACTCTGATATCTGGGGGGAGTTGGTTCCAAAGGGTCGGGGCCGCCACAGAGAAGGCTCTTCCCCTGGGTCCCGCCAAACGACATTGTTTAGTTGACGGGACCGGAAAAGAAGGCCAACACTGTGGGACCTAACTGGTCGCTGGGATTCGTGCGGCAGAAGGCGGTCCCGGAGATACCTACCTACTTACTGTTGTGGTTAGCTCTGGCCCATTGGCTCCTGCCCCAAGGACTGTGGATGTGGGGGAGACATCCACATGATGCAGGCCTGTTTTGCTCCCGGTGGAATCTGCTGATGAGGGCTCCTCTGACCAAGACATGAGTGACAGGGAGGAGGAGAGTGTAGCAGACAGCTCAGAAGGAGATCAATTATCTAGCTCCTCCTTGGATTCAGAACAAGAGTTAATGATACAGCCACGCATGCGGAGAGCGATGCATAGGCAGCAACAACTGAGAGATTAGTATCAAAGAAAATGAGGCCACTTGTGGTTGGGTGGGGCCGTGGTAATTAGTGAGGCTGCTATAAATAGCAGCCTGTGGGTTTGGCCATTGTGGAGGATTATCTGATCGTTGTGTTTCGTTCCTGCCTTGCTGACTTCGACCTTTGTGTGCTGATTTTCCCCCGCTTTGAAACTAAACCAGAGCAAAGTGTGTTTCACTTTGTGAAAGAAGAAGGACTGTGAATTGCCTCACAGCTGCAAGCTAAGTATCTCAGAACTGATAAGGGACTTGTACAAATTACCAGTTTGTTTGGAGACGAGTGCTCTTTGCTATACAAAAAGAGTGCTTCGTTTATTTGCATTTTCGGTATAAAGAACATTGTTTTGAATTTTCAAACGTGTGTGTGTCTGAAATTGTATCTGTGAATTTTCGGGAGGATTCTACCAGAGAGCTCAACAGAACACCTACCTACCTACCCATTCATTCATTCATTCAATTTCTGTGCCGCCCTATTTCACGGCCTTATACTTGGATTAACCAAGTATGGCCACCCATTGAAACGTTTAAGAGTGCAAGCACAAGATAATTTTTTAAAATAATAATTAAATAATTCATGAAGAATATACTGAATACTGTTCAAAAAAATAAAAGGGAACACTTAAACAACAGAATATAACTCCAAGTAAATCAAACTTCTGTGAAATCAAACTGTCCACTTAGGAAGCAACATTGATTGACAATCAATTTCATTTTGCTGTCAGCACATTCAACTTTTGTACAGAACAAAGTATCCAATGAGAATATTTCATTCATTCAGATCTAGGATGTGTTCTTTGAGTGTTCCCTTTATGTTTTTGAGCAGTGTATTTTGTTCTGATTTTCAAAAATGTATTCAGTTTTTCTGTAGCAGGTATAGTTTCCACGTAGAAGCACCATTATTATAAGGTATATTATTAATATAATAACTAGGGGCCCAGGGGAAGAGCCTTCTCTGTGGCGGCCCCGGCCCTCTGGAACCAACTCAATCTGTATAGTCTGGAGGACAGAAGGAAAAGGGGGGACATGATCGAAGCATTTAAATATGTTAAATGGTTAAATAAGGTCCAGGAGGGAAGTGTTTTTAATAGGAAAGTGAACACAAGGACAAGGGGACACAATCTGAGGTTAGTTGGGGGAAAGATCAGAAGCAACATGAGAAAATATTATTTTACTGAAAGAGTAGTAGATGCTTGGAACAAACTTCCAGCAGACGTGGTAGATAAATCCACAGTAACTGAATTTAAACATGCCTGGGCTAAACATATATCCATTGTAAGATAAAATACAGAAAATAGTATAAGGTCAGACTAGATGGACTATGAGGTCTTTTTCTGCCGTCAGACTTCTATGTTTCTATGTTCTATGTTTCTAATGGAACCTCTGCAAGAAAACAACCAAGCTGAGAAAGCACCAAGGATTTTTCAGTGTTTCTCTTCAAATTAAAATGAGATAAAAGTCCCGCATCCAGGACTCTTCAACGTTGTTATTAGCAACTGGAAGAAATAAAGATGGGAGGGAACACTTATCACTCAAGCAAAAGGGATCAAAAATGGATGGGCCCATTAATATTCCGAAAGACTGAAATGTAATTCTGGCAACCTTGATAGGTTCTGAAAGTTAAGAGAACGCAATCTGACACACTCTCAATGCTCATTCCTTCTCTTCAGAAACAAAAGATACAGAGATGTAGGATGGGGGGGTTTATGGAGATGACCTTGGAAGGGTAGCCGAGTTCAAAATGAGTGAGTCAGCAATGTGATACTGCCACAGAAAAAACCCAATGCAACTTTCAGTTACATCAGTAAAACCAATGGCTTCCAAAACATAATTGAATATATTGGGTTTTTAGCTTGTAGTTTTTATTTATTTTATTTATTTATTTATTAGATTTGTATGCCGCCCCTCTCCGTAGACTCGGGGCGGCTCACAACACAATAAAACAGTTCATGACAAATCTAATAATTTACCATTTAAAATATTTTTAAAAAACCATTATTAAGCAAACATACATACAAACATACCATACATAAATTGTATAGGCCCGGGGGAGATATCTCAGTTCCCCCATGCCTGACAACAAAGGTGGGTTTTGAGGAGTTTACGAAAGGCAAGGAGAGTAGGGGCAGTTCTAATCTCTGGGGGGAGCTGGTTCCAGAGGGTCGGGGCCGCCACAGAGAAGGCTCTTCCCCTGGGGCCCGTCAACCAACATTGTTTAGTTGACGGGACCCGGAGAAGGCCCACTCTGTAGGACGTAATCGGTCGCTGCGATTCGTGCAGCAGAAGACGGTCTCAGAGATATTCTGGTCTGGTGCCATGAAGGGCTTTATAGGTCATAACCAACACTACTTAGCTATGGTAAGTAGATTTGTTTCTACACATTGTTTTATATGGTAT
The DNA here is from genome assembly GCF_031021105.1 of Erythrolamprus reginae. Lineage (NCBI taxonomy): Eukaryota > Metazoa > Chordata > Lepidosauria > Squamata > Dipsadidae > Erythrolamprus > Erythrolamprus reginae. The sequence continues at coordinate 21,481,913 of NC_091950.1, forward strand.
CTTGTGGGCCACCCCAAGTCTTCAGAGAAGAGCAGCATACAAATCTAATTAATAATAATAATAATAATAATAATAATAATAATAATAATAATAATAATAATACAGTGGAACCCCGACATAAGAGCTGCTCGACTTAAGAGCTACTCGAGATAAGAGCTGGGAGAGGAGAGACATTTTTTTATTTTATTTTATTTATTACTTGGATTTGTATGCCGCCCCTCTCCGCGATACGAGCCGAGAAGAGCCGGGCTGGCTTACTTTCCTTCCTTCCCGCGCTGATGCAGAGCCACTCGAACAAAGCGTCGCGCCCCTCTGATGCTTTCGGCGGCTTCTGAAGCGACGCTGGGCTCTTTTGCCGCCAAAAGCGTCAGGGGGGCGTGACGCTTTGTTCGAGTGGCTCTGCATCAGCGCGGGAAGGAAGGAAAGTAAGCCAGCCCGGCTCTTCTCGGCTCGTATCCCGGCACTTGGTGAGTGGAGAGGCGGTCGCCTCCCCTGCCGCCCCACTCTGGGGGTCCTTGGCTTCTGCTGGGGGTGGGGGGATCCGAACGCTGTTTTGAATTTCCACAGTAACCGAATTTAAACATGCCTGGGATAAACATATATCCATTGTAAGATAAAATACAGGAAATAGTAAAAGGGCAGACTAGATGGACCATGGGGTCTTTTTCTGCCGTCAGTCTTCTATGTTTCTATGCTTCTATTCCGAGTGGCCCAAACGCCAAAGGCGAACTTCCACACCTCAGGAGTTAGCTCGCAAACGGCGCGGCTGTTTTAAAACATCGCTGCCGGCCTGGGGGGGGAGAGGGAAAGGGGGGAGAGGGGGGAGAGAAAGAGAGAGGGAGAGAGAGAAAGAGAGAGGGAAAGGGGGGGAGAGGGGGGAGAGAAAGAGAGAGGGATAGAAAGAGAGAGAGTGTGAGAGATGCTCAGTGAGCCTTTCTTTGAAGTTGCCTTTCTTTCTTTCTTTCTCTCTCTCTTTCTTTTTCTCTCTTGCTCTCTTGCTCTTTCATTCTTTTTTCTTTCTCTTTCTTTCTTTCTTTCTCTTTCTTTCTTTCTCTTGCTTTCTTTCTTTCTCTTGCTTTCTCTCCTTCCTTCCCTCCTTCCATTTCTTTCATTCTCCCTCTCTATTTTTATTTCTCTTTCATTTTCTTTCTTTCTCTCTTGCTTTCTTTCTTTCTTGCTCTTTTTCTTTCTCTCTTTTACCTTCCCTTCCTCTATTTCTTGCTTTCCTTTTCCTTCCTCCCTTCTTTCCTCCCTCTACAGGATTGGGTGGCAGTGAAGTTACTCTCCCCTTTCATAAGTTTCCTTGCTTCCTTCCTCTGTTCCTGTCCCTTCACCCTTTCTTTCTTCCTTTCTTTCTTCCTTCCTTTCTTTCTTTCCTTCCTTCCTTCCTTTCCTCCCTCCATTTCTTGCTTTCCTTTTCCTTCCTCCCTTCTTTCCTCCCTCTACAGGATTGGGTGGCAGTGAAGTTGAATAAATAACTACAGTTTAATGAATAAAAATAAAAGTTTGCCATGTTGATTGTTTTGGGTAAAAAGAGGAAGGGAAGGAAAGCTCTCAGCTTATCATCTTATTAATAAGTAAAGTTACATTTATTCTTGCAATATCTTTTTGCATAATTTAGACTAACTTTGTGAGTTTTTTCAGGGCTGGAACCCATTAAAATTATTTACATTAATTCCTATGGGGAAAAGTCGTTCGAGATAAGAGCTGCTCGACTTAAGAGCGCAGGTCCGGAACGAATTAAACTCGTATCTCGAGGTATCACTGTAATAATAATAATAATAATGCTGCACTGGCTGCCGATCAGTTTCCGGACACAATTCAAAGTGTTGGTTATGACCTATAAAGCCCTACATGGCATCGGACCAGAATACCTCCGGGACCGCCTTCTGCCACATGAATCCCAGTGACCGATTAGGTCCCACAGAATTGGCCTTCTCCGGGTCCCGTCGACAAAACAATGTCTTCTGGCGGGACCCAAGAGAAGAGCCTTTTCTGTGCCGGCCCCGGCCTTCTGGAATCAACTCCCCCCGGAGATCAAGACTGCCCCCACCCTCCTTGCCTTTCGCAAACTTCTGAAAACCTACCTTTGTCACCAGGCTTGGGGAAACAGACATACCCCTAGCTGTTCCATTTCATGTGTGGTTTGTCTGAATTGTATGATTTGTTTTTTATAAGGGTTTTTTAATTGTTTTTAATATTGGATTTGTATCTCATGTATTATTTGTTGTGAGCCGCTCTGAGTCCTCGGAGAGGGACGGCATACAAATCTAATGAATTATTATTATTATTATTATTGTTGTTGTTGATATTATTATTAATAATAATAAGAAGAAGAAGAGGAAGAAGAAGAAAAAGAAGAGGAGGAGGAGGAAGAGGAAGAGGAAGAAGAAGAAGAAGAAGAAGAAGAAGAAGAAGAAGAAGAAGAAGAAGAAGAGGAAGAAGAAGAAGAAGAAGAAGAAGAAGAAGAAGAAGAAGAAGAAGAAGAAGAAGAAGAAGAAAGAATTGATAGCCTCCCATTATTCTGTGATAACTGACCTCATCTCAAGCACGACATTCTGTTCTGGGTGCTGCATCTTTAAGGAAGATTCAGACCAAGTGAAACAAGCTTAGAAAAGGCAACAAAAGAATGATCACCAGACCATTAGCCAAAGTTTTATGAAGAGAAGTGATCAAGCAGTATAAGCAGTTTAACCATGAAACTAATGACCCAAGGTTGATAGTGGCCTCCCCTTCACTGGGTGCGGTCAAGCAAGAAAGTAGCCGAATCATCTGTCTGGGATGCTTTAATTTGGATTTCTGTGTGTTGAGCACAGGGTTGGATTCAATGACCCAAATGGAACTGGCCCTCGCAATTCCATCGCTCTAGAAGTGTCAGTGTCACTTTGCTCCAAGCTAGAGTGGAGAACTCTCCAACCTTGGCAACTTTTTAGACTTGTGGACTTCAACTCCCATGCTGACTGGGGAATTCTGGGAGTTGAAATCCACACCAGACTGTTAGTACAGGGTACATGTGTGTTAGAGATTGCCATTATAAACTGCATATTGTAAACTGTACCAAACTTGTACTGTCACTTTAAATGTTACAGTTGCTACTGTAAAACTGTACTGTGCACTTAAAGGGTTAATGTGCACTCAAAGAGTTAACATTTAATTGCAGAGTAAATGTTCAAGGCTATGTCCTCATTGAAGCTATAAAAGCCTACCTATGGCAACCTTGGCAACTTGAAGATATTTGGACTTCAACTCCCAGAATTCCCCAGTCAGCATGGGAGTTGAAGTCCACAATTCCAAGCATTCGCTGGCTGGGGAATTCTGGGAATTGAAGTCCAAATATCTTCAAGTTGCCAAGGTTGGGAAACACTGATCTAAGGGAAGGAATACCATGTCAGGTGCGTGCCCTCCCTCGTGAGTCGGACCCTGTACTACTTGAGTCAGGTCCATGGCTGTCATGGTGGCCATGAACTCCTGTGCCAACCCAGAGGTTTCGCTAAGTGACGGCAGGTTGAAGTCCCCCAGGACAATGGGTCCGGGGAACTCCACCGCCAACCCGGCTACCTCCTCGAGTAGCACAGGCAGGGCTTTTGACACGCAGCTGGGAGGCAGGTACGTGAGAAATAAGCCCACCTGAACCCCTAAGTCCAACTTCAGCAAGAGAGACTCGCAACCTGCAATTTCCGGAGCAATGAGCCTACGCAGGCAAAGGCTCTCCCTGGCTATAATAGCCACTCCCCCCCCCCCCTTCCCTGGGGTCGAGGTTGATGCCATATCTGAAACCCGGCTGGGCAAATTTCGGAGAGAGGAACACCTCCCTCCGGGCCCAGCCAGGTTTCAGTAATACAAGCCAGGTCGGCCTCCTCATCCAAGTCCCGGATGAGGAGAGCTTTATTTACCACCGACCTGGCATTGAGCAGCAGCAACCTGAGTCCAGGGCCAGAGTTACACTCATGTGTGTGTTATCACATGTGTGTGTGTGTGTGCCTACACCCATAATTCCATCCTTCCCATGTTCCCCCTCCCTGCTCATACATGCACGATCCTCCTGCACACCCCTACCCCTCAAGTATGCGTGCACAACCCCACTCCCCCATTTTCCAACTTCCGGTGGGGCTGGTAGGCCCCTACCTACCTACCTACCTACCTACCTACCTACCTACTTGCCTATGAAGGAAAGACTTCATGAACTCAATCTGTATAGCCAGGGGGACAGAAGGGAAGGGGGGGGGACATGATCAAAACATTTAAATATGTTAAAGGGTTAAATAAGGTTCAGGAGGGAAGTGTTTTTAATAGGAAAGTGAACACAAGGACAAGGGGGCACAATCTGAGGTTAGCTGGGGAAAGATCTGAAGTAACGTGAGAAAATATTATTTTACTGAAAGTGTAGTAGATGCTTGGAACAAACTTCCAGCAGACGTGGTTGGTAAACCCACAGTAACTGAATTGAAACATGCCTGGGATAAACATAGATCCATCCTAAGATAAAATAAGGGAAATAGTATAAGGACAGACTAGATGGACCATGAGGTCTTTTTCTGCCATCAATCTTCTATGTTTGTATCTATCTACAGCTCCATACAACATTTTATACTTATTATATTTGCATTATTATTATTTTATTATATTTCTATTTATTTATTTATTTATTATTTGGATTTGTATGCCGCCCCTCTCCGAAGACTCGGGGCGGCTCACAACAAGTAGTACAAATCACAATAATCCAATCAGTTAAAATATTTAAAGCTTTAAAAAACCCCATGTACTAACAGACATACACACAAGCATACCATGTATAAATTAAACATGCCCAGGGGGAGATGTTTCAGTTCCCCCATGCCTGACGGCAAAGGTGGGTTTTAAGGAGTTTACGGAAGGCAGGAAGAGTAGGGGCAGTTCTAATCTCCGGGTGGAGTTGGTTCCAGAGAGTCGGGGCCGCCACAGAGAAGGCTCTTCCCCTGGGGCCCGCCAACCGACATTGTTTAGTTGACGGGACCCGGAGAAGGCCCACTCTATCCCAGTTGCCCACTCAGGACTTAAGGTGGCATGCATGAAATGAATACAAGTGTCATTTCCAAGAAACCATTTCCCTTCTTCCATTTTAGCTTTTGAAAAGACAACAGTAGAAATTCCAATTTTGGGATGTTAGAAACCACTCAATAAATACGTCCCAATCTAATCTCCAAAGCAATAACAGATGGACCCCTTCTAAACCAGATCAACAGGATTCCAAAGAAAGTGAATTCAAACCAATCCACAGGGTCTAGAGAGAGAGACTCAATATTCGATGCACTTTGTACAATGCGCCTTCACTCTAGCTTATTGGTTCTTCCATATTCCTAAGCAGTCTATTTTTTTGAACACCGGACAGAAAATCAACAAAGCATTGGCTGTTGTCCTTCATTATGAAAATGTCCAAAGATATTTCACCAGAAGAGCCCTTCACTCCTCCACTCGAAACAGAATATCCTACGAAAATAGACTAACAAGAACTACGACGCCTAAAACACAATCTGAGTATTGCCCACAAGATCATATGCTGCAATGTCTTACCAGTCAATGACTACTTCAGCTTCAACCGCAATAACACAAGAGCACGCAACAGATTCAAACTTAATACGAACCGCGCCAAACTTGACTGTAAAAAATATGATTTCAACCATCGAGTTGTCGAAGCGTGGAACTCATTACCGGACTCAATTGTGTCAACCCCTAACCCCCAACACTTCTCCCTTAGACTCTCCATGATTGACCTCTCCAGGTTCCTAAGAGGCCAGTAAGGGGCGTACATAAGTGCACTGGTGTGCCTTTCGTCCCCTGTCCAATTGTCTTTCTTTTCTTTCACCTATCTTATAAATTCTCTTCCTTTCATATATCCTCTCCTCTAAGTTCACTTTCACCCTCTTTTATATTATCACATGTCTATTTTCTTCCTATGTATTTATGTATTGGACAAATGAAAAATAATAAAATAATAAAAGAAAATTTTATTATTATTATTATTATTATTATTATTATTATTATTATTATTATCTTTAGAGGAATCTCAGCTCACCCTGGTTGGAAACAATACACTAAGGTCCACGCTGCTTCTGGCCCTACACAAAACAGCCCATTTTTATGTTCCAGAGCATTAAACCAAGAAAGACATTTCACTCGGTAGCACTTAAGAAAAATGTTATGACATGGCTGGTTCTCTTACCCTCCTTTTCCTTCCTGGTGTGTTCTGGGACAAACAGTAGCCCTTAAGGACCTTGGATTTAATGCAGGAGGGAGAATTTCCAAGCCTGTGAGCGGAACACATCCAAAGAACCGCCAGGATTAAAACGCCTTATTTTTCCTCCTTTTTTTCCTGGGCTCACGTAGACTCCTGTTTCAACAGGAAACTCCTTAACTACTCACAGAAAGAGACTGAAACGGATCATCATCGGCCGAGTCTACGTCAGGAAGAAACTGACACTGCTTGAGGGAGGAGGCGGCCAGCTGTTGAGAAAGGAAGCAACCTCATAAACATACACATACACACACACACACACACACAAAGACGGCCGCCAGCGCCAACCCACCACCGGGGAAGGCTTTCCTGATAGTGTGTCAAGTGTGCGTTTGGAGGGAAGGGCAGGGCTAAGGCCCAGTGAGGAACGTGTGTTGGTGCTGGGCAAAAACAAATAAACAAAACCCTCCACCTTGGCAAATGCAGGCCAACAACCTAGAATTGCTCACCACCTCGGCTTCGTCACATCGCAATTTTGTAGAATCGGAAGAAAAAAGGCCGCCACTAAAGTCAACACTGCTTATAACCAGAGCTTTGGCAACTTGAAAAGACCTGTGGACTTCAACTCCCAGAATGCCTCAGCCAGCATGGCTGGCTGACTGAGGAATTCTGGGAGTTGAAGTCCAACAAGCCTCACAGCAGTGGTTCTCATTATTATTATTATTATTATTATTATTATTATTATTATTTGTTAGATTTGTATGCCACCCCTCTCCGTAGACTCGGGGCGGCTTACAGCAATGATAAAAACAATATATAATGACAAATCTAATAGTTAGAATCTAAAATAACAATAATACAGTGTTCCCTCGATTTTCACGGGTTCGAACTTCGTGAATAGCCTATACCACGGTTTTTCAAAAAATATGAATTAAAAAATACTTCGCAGGTTTTTTTTCTATACCACGGTTTTTCCTGCCCGATGACGTCATGCTAATATTTTTTGCAAATAAATAACAAAAAAAATAATTATTGTTAATAAATAATTATGTTTATAAATATCAGGATCACTAAGTGTCTTATTCAATGGTGAGTACCAGTAATAATGGTGAGTAAATGGTTGCTAAGGGAATGGGAAATGGTAATTTAGGGGTTTAAAGTGTTACGGGAAGGCTTGTGACACTGTTCATAGCCAAAAATGGTGTATTTACTTCCTTGAATTATATAAACTGCCTTTGCCTTTTACTAGTGTGTCTGGCTTCTCTTTTTGGGTTGGTATTGGCTTCTGGAGTGACCCAGACAGAACAAAAAACAAGAAACCCCAATATATAAAAACATACATATAGTCATATCCTACACAAAAAACTACATAGGCAGGGGGAGAAATTTCAGTTCCCCCACGCTTGACGACAGTGGTGGGTTTTAAGGAGTTTACGAAAGGCAAGGAGGGTGGGGGCAGTTCTAATCTCCTTTCTAATGCCGCAACTCTTTAATACAGTTCCTCATGTTGTGGTGACCCCCAACCATAAGTCAAGCATCATTTCTCCCAACAGCTGATCTGCAGGAAGGTCACTGTAAAAACGCCCGATTAATTGGATTGTAAAACTGTGTTCCAAGGCACCAGAATAGAAGCTTTAGTTCCTTTTATATTTTTATATACAGTGATACCTCGTCTTACGAACCCCTCGTCATACTCACTGTTGAACTATTCACTAAGTCTGCACTACTATTACTACTAGCTTTTTCTCATCATTGCTATCACCCATCTCCTCCCATTTATGACTGTAACCTGTTGCTTGTATCCTTAAGATTTTTATCAATATTTTTCCTGATTGCTTATTTGATTCCTATGACAATCATTAAGTGTGGTACCTCATGATTCTTGACAAATGTATATACTGTATTCTTTTATGTACACTGAGAGCGTATGCACCAAAGACAAATGCCTTGTGTGTCCAATCACACTTGGTCAATAAAGAATTCTATTCTATTTCATTCCATTCCATTCTAAAAAAAAATGGTTTCCAATCGGTAATAAATTCTACATCATTTACTTTTGATGTGGGAAGTTATGGTAAACACGAAAGCCTATTTCCATCATTTAATTAGCCTTTCTTCTAAAACAAACAAAAAAAGACTTCAAGGCCTTTCCCACTTTTTCCACATAAAATCCATGCAGCTATTAATACAGACCATGCTAGTTTGATGCACTTTGAAGGGGTATATTGTACGATTTGCTGAAATTTAATAAGAATTTCTCAGGTTGCTATGGAATTATAACCTTCAAAATCTGTTCCGTTCGATGACGTAACATTTTCCAGTATTGTTTGGCTTCACAACACTGCCATCGTTAGTGAAAGGAGATTCGAACCAATTCATTACATTGCCAACATTCATGGGAGGAAAATTATTCATTTTAACCAAGATTGGATGTAACGTACCAACACCAAAACATCTACCGTGTTTCCCCAAAACTAGGACCGGTCTGGATAATAAGACCCACTGGGCTTTCGAGTGCATGTGCTAAAATAGGCCCCCCCCCCCAAAATACTTAAAGATGCTTAGCAGTTGTTACGTAAACAACATGTGAGAAGGCGAGGACAGAGGGGGAGGGAAGGGGGGGGACCATTTATTTATTTATTATTTACTTTATTAATCAGATTTGTATGCCGCCCCTCTCCGCAGACTCAGGGCGGCTAACAGCCATAATAATACAATGTAAACAAATCTAATATTTAAGTTAATTTAAAACCCCAATTTAGAAACCAATCATACATACTAGCATACCATGCATAAATTTTATAAGCCTAGGGGGAGGGAAAGTATCAATTCCCCCATGCCTGACGACAGAGGTGGGTTTTAAGGAGCTTACAAACGGCTAGGAGGGTGGGGCAACTGATATCTGGGGGGAGTTGGTTCCAAAGGGCTGGGGCCGCCACAGAGAAGGCTCTTCCTCTGGGTCCCGCCAAACGACATTGTTTAGTTGACGGGACCCGGAGAAGGCCCACTCGCTGGGATTCGTGCGGCAGAAGGCGGTCCCGGAGATAATCTGGTCCGATGCCATGAAGGGCTTTATAGGTCATAACCAACACTTTGAATTATGACCGGAAATTTTTCGGCAACCAATGCAGACTGCGGAGTGTTGGTGTGACATGGGCATACCTGGGGAAGCCCATGATTGCTCTCGCAGCTGCATTCTGCATGATCTGAAGTTTCCAAACATTTTTCAAGGTAGCCCCATGTAGAGAGCATTACAGTAGTCGAATCTCGAGGTGATGAGGGCATGAGTGACTTGGAGCAGTGAGTCCCGGTCCAGATAGGACCGCAACTGGTGCACCAGGCGAACCTGGGCAAACGCCCGCCCCCCCCGCATGCATAGAAGCTGAATCTCATGCTGGTGAATGAGCACACCAGATGCGCATGCGCCGGTCAACAGGAGCGCACCGGTAGGCTGACTATGGGAAACCCATTACTGCAGCCTTCCTGTCGCGGGCTGAGGTTTAGGGGTCTCCTGCACCCCCAAAATAATGAAAAACAACCCACCCACCCCGATAATAAGGCCAAGGTCATATTTCAAAGGGCAAAAGAAAATCAGACCCTGTCTTATTTTCGGGGAAATATGGCAACCCCAGCTCTAAGTACACTGATACCTTGTCTTACAAACTTAATTGGTTCCGGGACGAGGTTCTTAAGGCGAAATGTTTGTAAGACGAAACAATGTTTCCCATAGGAACCAATGGAAAAGCGATTAATGCGTGCAAGCCCAAAATTCACCCCTTTTGCCAGCCGAAGCGCCCGTTTTTGCGCTGCTTGGATTCCCCTGAGGCTCCCCTCCCCTGGGAAACCCCACCTCCGGACTTCTGTGTTTTTGTGATGCTGCAGAGGAATCCCAGCAGGGGAACCCCAGCATCACAAAAACGAGCACTTTGCTGGCAACGGAAGTCCGGAGGTGGGGTTTCCCTGCAAAGGGAGCATCAGTGAAATCGCAGCATTGCAAAAACATCGAAGTCCTCGAAATCCCACCTCCGGACCTCTCTGTTTTTGCGATGCTGTGATTTCACTGAGGCTCCCCTGGCTGGGAAACCCTACCTCCGGACTTCCGTTGCCAGCGAAGCACCCGTTTTTGCGCTGCTGGGATTCCCCTGCAGCATCACAAAACACGGAAGTCTGGAGGTGGGGTGGAGCCTCAGGGGAATCCCAGCAGTGCAAAAACAGGTGCTTCGCTGGCAACGGAAGTCCGGAGGCAGGGCATCCCAGCGGTGGCGGTGGGTTTGTAAGGTGAAAATAGTTTGTAAGAAGAGGCAAAAAACATCTTAAACCGTGGGTTTGTATCTCGAAAAGTTTGTATGACTAGGCGTTTGTAAGACGAGGTATCACTGTATGACGTTCAACATTTGTTTAACGTTCTATTCTACTTCCATTCAAATTCCTACTGTTGATATCACTGTGTTCAAGTTCTCCATCCATTTTTTAAAAAAAAGTTTACCTGGCCTTCTTTTAGTCTCCCCACCATCAGACTTATTCTTGGCCCAGTTTGCTTCCTGCTTCAACTCTGGTGCTCTCCTGCTCTGGTTCTTTTCTGAGCTTTCTTCTCTTCGTGCGCCACCCACCCCATCTATGACTTCCTCTCTGTGAAATGTAAACACCCCCACACGCCAAAGACCTGAGAATAAGCAGTGGCTCTTGTGCACTGCTTTGGGCAACTGGAGAAGATTAGAAGTTGTGGGAACCGGAAAAACACCAGCCATGGCAGAGCAGCTTCAATTGAAAGGAAAATGGTCCACCTATTGTATACAGTTTAACACAGCAATAGCTTCTTTGCCCGTGACAAGGAAACCAGATTCCATGGGGCATTTTAAAAATAAAAATAAATCGAGAAACTTTTATTCGTTTTTTGCTCTCTTTATTTTCGGTTTTCAGAGAACTGAGAAAAGGAGGAAGAATCAGCCAATTATATAAAAAAGCCCAAGACTTATAGAAATATATAGAGCAGTGGTTCTCAACCTGTCTAATGCCCTTAATACAGTTCCTCATGTTGTGGTGACCCTCAACCATAAGTCAAGCGCCAATTCTCCCAACAGAGCTTTAAGTTGATTGGCAAGAAGGTCAAAGGGACACTCTCACTGTAAACGCCTGATTGGTCGGATTGTAAACATATGTTCCAAGGCGCCAGAATAGAAGCTTTAGTTCCATTTGTCTTTTCCCACGGTCTTAGGCGACCCCTGTGAAACAATCATTCGACCCCCAAAGGAGTCCCGACCCCCAGGTTGAGAACCACTGGATAGAGGGAATTTTAAAGCAACCCAAAAGGGCATTAAAAGGCCCAGAGTATGTTCTGATGCTAAGATGAAGGTCAGTAAGGGGCGAGCATAAGTGCACTAGTGTGCCTTCCGTCCCCTGTCCAATTGTCTCTCCTATATTTTATATGTATATCTTTTCTCCCATCCATATATCCTTCCTCTACTCTTCATTGATGTAAAATGACTAAAATGATAAAGGGACTAGAGACCAGGCCATAGGAGGAAAGGTTGCTGGAACTGGGCATGGATAGTCTAATAAAAAGAAGGGCTAGGGGGGACATGATAGCTGTATACAGATACTTAAGGGGTTGCCACGGAGGGGAGGGGAGCACACTATTTTCCAGGGCACCAGAGAGTCGGACGAGAAACAACGGTTGGAAGTTGACCAAGGAAAGATTCAACCTGGAGATAAGGAAGAATTTCCTGACAGTGAGAGCGATCAACCAGTGGAACGGCCTTGCCAGCGGAGGTTGTGGACTCCCCAACTTTGGACATTTTCAAGAGGTGATTGGACTGCCATTTGGCTGGAGGGATGCAGGACTTCCTGCTGAAGCAGGGGGTTGAACCTGATGACCTGTAAGGTCCCTTTCAACTCTAATAATAAACAAATAAAAGTATCCTATTCTCATATCTCTTCTTCTATCCATAGAAACATAGAAATATAGAAGACTGACGGCAGAAAAAGACCTCATGGTCCATCTAGTCTGCCCTTATACTATTTCCTGTATTTTATCTTAGGATGGATATATGTTTATCCCAGGCATGTTTAGATTCAGTTATTGTGGATTTACCAACCACGTCTGCTGGAAGTTTGTTCCAAGGATCTACTACTCTTTCAGTAAAATAATATTTTCTCATGTTGCCTTTGATCTTTCCCCCAACTAACTTCAGATTGTGTCCCCTTGTTCTTATGTTCACTTTCCTATTAAAAACACTTCCCTCCTGAACCTTATTTAACCCTTTAACATATTTAAATGTTTCGATCATGTCCCCCCTTTTCCTTCTGTCCTCCAGACTATACAGATTGAGTTCATTAAGTCTTTCCTGATACGATTTATGCTTAAGACCTTCCACCATTCTTGTAGCCCGTCTTTGGACCCGTCCAATTTTGTCAATATCTTTTTGTAGGTGAGGTCTCCAGAACTGAACACAGTATTCCAAATGTGGCCTCACCAGCACTCTATATAAGGGGATCACAATCTCCCTCTTCCTGCTTGTTATACCTCTAGCTATGCAGCCAAGCATCCTACTTGCTTTTCCTACCGCCCGACCACACTGCTCACCCATTTTGAGACTGTCAGAAATCACTACCCCTAAATCCTTCTCTTCTGAAGTTTTTGCTAACCATTCCCTGATATTTACTACTACACGTTTTTATTCTCCTTAACTTTCAATTTGTATTGGACTAAATAAATAAATAAATAAATAAATAAATAAATAAATAAATAAATAAATAAATAAATAAATAAATAAATAAATAAATTGAAATGAAATGAAATGAAATGAAATGAAATGAAATGAAATGAAATGAAATGAAATGAAATGAAATGAAATGAAGATGGAGAAGGCAAGACTGGAAAACCAAAACGGTGGGAAAAAAGATAACGGACTGGCTGGAATTTTAAAAGCATCCTATATCCCAAAAGTGCTTTTTCAAATGGCAACTGGACTTTGTTTTTCCTTGAAGATGTTTCCCTTCTCAGCCAAGAAGCTTCTTCAGTTCTGAATGGTCCATCCTCCACCATACGGTCAGAACTAAAGAGGCTTCTTGGATGAGAAGGGAAACATCTTCAAGGAAAAGCAAAGTCCGGGTGTTGTTTGAAAAAGCACCTTTGAGACAACCCTGACCTGGATGACTGAGAATCTCCCCAGACAGATGCATCCTACGTATGTATATAGTAACATGCTATTGCAGACCCCACCCAAAGGAGAGTCAACACTTCTGTCTTGTAATTTAAACGCAAGAGGGTTTTGCACCAGGGCTCCCTTAGTAGTCTTCCCACAAAACACTAAACATAGTTCAGATTGACCAAACACAATTGCTGTTTTTGTAAAATATGTTACGCCGGAGGTTTAAAAAAAACATATATTAACATAATAGCCCATGGGTACTCCTTGATTTACAACCCCAAATTAGGATTAGACTTTCCTATATTGAAATAGGGGATTTGAATTAGTCGAAAATATTGTAATACTGATAAAAATAAGGCAGTAAAAGAGTTTTCGGAGAAGGGCTGCCATTGTTACGGCAAATACAGTCAGTATAGAAAAAAAATGTTCTGGTTATTATTATTATTATTATCATCATCATCATCATCATCATCATCATCATCAATACAACACAGCAAACAAGATCACTATGCTGGATTTCGTATTTCATCACCAGTCAGGCACTTTCCAAGCACACAATTATTATCATTATCATCACCATAATTATTATTATTATTATTACTATTATTACTATTATTACTACTACTACTCCTACTACTACTCCTAGTACTATTATCTCTTCTCATTAGGTGGCCAAAGTATTCAAGCTTCAGTTTCGGTAACTGTTCTCCCCCCAAAGTACCGTATTTTTCAGAGTATAAGATGCACTTTTTTATCCCCCAAAAGAGGGTGAAAACTTGGGTGTGCCTTATACACCAAATGTAGCCCCCACCCAGCTACGAACACCCTTTGGCCTCTGCCTCCCAGCAATTTACCTCCTTGCAGAAAACAGCGTAGAGCCTGATTAGCAGAAGCAACTGATTATTGGCCACCGGACCAGCAGCTGATTGGCCTGCAGGAAGGCCCAGGTGCTAAATTGAAAGTGAAACTAAAACTGCAAAGGAGGCAAAGGCAGAATTTTATTTTCTTGTGCTTTAATCAGTTGATGAAACGGGATACAAGGAGGCAAGTCAATAACTATAAATGTCTATAGAATGTTCAAATTATTAGACTTATTTTTTAAAGACTGCTTTGTTATTGTTCTAGACAACTTCACAAAATAAAGAAGCTTTTAAAAATAAATGCTTGATTTGAAGATGCCCGGTGCTATTGTATCTTCTTTTAAATAGCAGAGAATAATGTATACTTTCCAGAAAGCCACATCAATTTTAACAGCATCTGTACAAGTATAATCTAAAATGACACAATTCTGTTTAGCATTCCGATAAGGCAGCTGAGTTAAACCCTGATTCAGTCATGTTTTGAGTAGATCTATTTAAATAATTAGGAGGAATTAGTCTGACTAAATTTAAGAAAACTTTGTGGCATAGATATACTGCCATAATGTACATTTATCCAATTCTTTGCTATTTCTATGGGTCAGACACACACACACAGAAATTGTATAGTGGTACCTCTAGCCAAGAACGCCTCTACTTACAAACTTTTCTAGATAAGAACGGGGTGTTCAATATTTTTTTGCCTCTTCTCAAGAACCATTTTCCACTTACAAACCTGAGTCTCCAAAACTGTAACCGGAAAAGGCAGGGAGAAGCCTCTGTGGGGCCTCTCTAGGAATGTCCTGGGAGGAAACAGGGCCGAAAAAGGTGGGGACAAGCCTCCGTGGGGCCTCTCTAGGAATGTCCTGGGAGGAAACAGGGCCGAAAAAGGTGGGGAGAAGCCTCCATGGGGCCTCTCTAGGAATGTCCTGGGAGGAAACAGGGCTGAAAAAGGCAGGGAGAAGCCTCCGTGGGGCCTCTCTAGAAATCTCTTGGGAGGAAACAGGGCTGAAAAAGGCAGGGAGAAGCCTCCATGGGGCCTCTCTAGGAATGTCCTGGAAGGAAACAGGGCTGAAAAATGCAGGGAGAAGCCTCTGTGGGGCCTCTCTAGGAATGTCCTGGGAGGAAACAGGGCCGAAAAAGGTGGGGAGAAACCTCCATGGGGGCCTCTTTAGGAATCTCCTGGGAGGAAACAGGGCTGAAAAAAGGCAGGGAGAAGCCTCCGTGGGGCCTCTAGGAATGTCCTGGGAGGAAACAGGGCCGAAAAAGGTGTGGAGAAGCCTCCGTGGGGCCTCTCTAGAAATCTCTTGGGAGGAAACAGGGCCGGAAAAGGTGGGGAGAAGCCTCCGTGGGGCCTCTCTAGGAATCTCCTGGGAGATTCCTAGAGGAAACAGGGCCTCCACCCTCCCGGTGGTTTCCCCTATCGCATTATTTGCTTTTACATTGATTCCTATGGGAAAAATTGCTTCTTCTTACAAGCTTTTCTACTTAAGAACCTGGTCACAGAACGAATTAAGTTCGTAAGTAGAGGTACCACTGTATATCATCTGTACTGTTTGCTCTTTGCTGTGAGGGAGGGGCAGATTCCCCCCCCCTTGTTTTCCTCCCCCAAAACTATGGTGCATCTTATACTCTGAAAACTATGGTAGGTGTAATTGGTTTACATAGAAACATACAAGACCGACGGCAGAAAAAGACCTCATGGTCCATCTAGTCTGCCCTTATACTATTTTATCGTACAATGGATATATGTTTATCCCAGGCATGTTTAAATTCAGTTACTGTGGATTTACCAACCACGTCTGCTGGAAGTTTGTTCCAAGGATCTACTACTCTTTCAGTGAAATAATATTTTCTCACGTTGCTTTTGATCTTTCCCCCAACTAACTTCAGATTGTGTCCCCTTGTTCTTGTGTTCACTTTCCTATTAAAAACACTTCCCTCCTGAACCTTATTTATCCCTTTGACATATTTAAATGTTTCGATCATGTCCCCCCTTTTCCTTCTGTCCTCCAGACTATACAGATTGAGTTCATGAAGTCTTTCCTGATACGTTTTATGCTTAAGACCTTCCACCATTCTTGTAGCCCCTCTTTGGACCCGTCCAATTTTGTCAATATCTTTTTGTAGGTGAAGTCTCCAGAACTGAACACAGTACTCCAAATGGGGTCTCACCAGCGCTGTATATAAGGGGATCACAATCTCCCTCTTCCTGCTTGTTATACCTCTAGCTATGCAGCCAAGCATTCTACTCGCTTTCCCTACCGCCTGACCACACTGCTCACCCATTTTTGAGACTGTCAAAAATCACTACCCCTAAATCCTTCTCTTCTGAAGTTTTTGCTAACACAGAACTGCCAATGCAATCCTTTAGAAATCCTGGAACTAGGAAAAGCCCAACCTCAGAGCCGCTCTGTGTTGCCTGGATCGAACTGAGAGCCTGTTTTTGTCCTGCCCAACTCCCACAGCCCTCCAGGCAGCGAGACAGAAACTCACTGGCAGCCGAGGGTGGAGATATAAAGCTAGATATCATCGGCACACTGATGATAACTCACACCGCATTGTCGGATGACCTCACCCAGCGGCTAAGGCGAGGGCTTATTGGATTTCTCCGATAGGCTAATACAATTTTAGTCTAGTCCAGTATGTTGTGGGAACCCAATTTTCCGGTTGCAAACGAGAAGACTGTAACTTGTAGATTAAGCACATACTTTGCATGTGGAAAGCCACATTCAATCTGTTGTGACCTCAAGTTAATGAGGTCCAGGTAGCAAGTACAAAGATAACGTTTTGTTATTGCAGACTCATTGTAGACTGAAGGAATTTAGTATCCAAAGGATTTTTTATTTTTTTTAGCCAACTCATCAGTTCAGACATGGCTGCTGGAGCGGTTTGCAAAGACCAGTGTAATTCATTCGTTTGGCTTGCAACCAAAAAGTCTAAAAGGAATATGAGGGAAGAGAAATATAAAAGGTAAGTACAGTGGTACCTCTACCTACAAACGCCTCTACTTATGATTTTTTCTAGCTAAGAACCAGGTGTTCAAGATTTTTTTGCCTCTTCTCAAGAACCATTTTCCACTCACAAACTCGAGCCTCCGAAACTGCAACAGGAAAAGGTAGGGAGAAGCCTCAGTGGTGCCTCTCTAGGAATCTCCTGGGAGGAAACAGGGCTGGAAAAGGCAGGGAGAAGCCTCCATGGGGCCTCTCTAGTAATCTCCTGGGAGGAAACAGGGCCGGAAAAGGAAGGGAGAAGCCTCTGTGGGGCCTCTCTAGGAATCTCCTGGGAGGAAACAGGCCTGGAAAAGGCAGGGAGAAGCCTCTATGGGGCCTCTCTAGGAATCTCCTGGGAGGAAACAGGGCCTCCACCCTCCCTGTAGTTTCCCCAATCGCACACATTATTTGCTTTTACATTGATTCTTATAGGGAAAATTGCTTCTTCTTTTTACAAATTTTTCTACTTAAGAACCTGGTGGTGGAACGAATTAAGTTCGTAAGTAGAGGTACCACTGTACAGTCTTTTTTTTTTTAAAGGCAAACTTCCTCGCTCAATGCAAATTCAAAAACACAGAGGACTGGATCACTTCTAAGAAAAAAGGTTAAAGGCACTTGAGGTATTTTTGAGTTTACAATAGAATAGGAATGGGAATGGAATGGAATAGAATAAAATAGAATTTTATTGGCCAGGTTGGACCCACAAGTTAGACGCACAAATCCCAGCGACCGGTTAGGTCCCACAGAGTTGGTCTTCTCCGGATCCCGTCGACTAAACAATGCCATCTGGCGGGACCCAGGGTAAGAGCCTTCTCTGTGGCGGCTCCGACCCTCTGGAATCATCTCCCCCCGGAGATTAGAACTGCCCCCACCCTCCCTGCCTTTCGTAAACTCCTCAAAACCCATCTCTGTCATCAAGCTTGGGGGAACTGAGGCACTTTCCCCTTGCCTATGTAATCTCTGTGCATAATATGACTGTATGTATGTTTTATATACTGGGGTTTCTTTTTAGATTTTTATATGTATAATTGATATTTTAGATTTTAATTATTAGATTTGTCATTAGGTATTGTTTTTATCACTGTTGTGAGCCACCCCGAGTCTGCGGAGAGGGGCGGCATACAAATCTAATAAATAATAATAATAAAAAAATAAGAAGGAATTTGTCTTGGTGCATATGCTGTCAGGCTACATAAAAGAAAGGTTCCTCAAGAGTCGAAAGGTATAACACTTAATGATAATCCGGGTACAAATAAGCCATCTGGGAGATAACTAGATAAAATTAGAAAACCAGGGAGCAACCTGATTAAAGCTTATAAAACTTGGCCCATTGTGGAGCATATTTTTTCTTCTTGTTCTCATAAGATGAAAAGCCATATGGATAGCAGAGCTATGGGAACTGTAGTCCAAAACTTATGAATGGCACTAGGGTGGAGAAAATATCAGTAGATATTGGCTCTTACAAGATTTGATTATGTGCCATCAAGTCGGTGTGAACTTGTTAGCAACCACATATAGGTAGTCCTTGATATACGACAATAATTGAGCCCAAAATGTCCGTTGCTAAGCGAGACAGTTGTCAAGCGAGTTTTGCCCCGTTTTGCAACCTTTCCGCGCGCAGTTGTTCAGTTGCTTTTTTAGGTTAGTAACATGGTTTTTATTTATTTGTTTATTTATTTATTTATTGGATTTATATGCCACCGCTCTCCGCAGACTCGGAGTGGCTAACAACAGTAATAAAACAGCATATAATAATAATCCAATACTAAAAACAGTTAAAAACTCATTATTATAAAAACCAAACATACATACAGACATACCATGCATAAAATTGTAGAGGCCTAGGGGGAAAGAGTATCTCAATTCCCCCATGCCTGGCGGCAGAGGTGGGTTTTACGAAAGGCAAGGAGGGTGGGGGCAATTCTAATCTCTGGGGGGAGTTGTTCCAGAGGGCTAGGGCCGCCACAGAGAAGGCTCTTCCCCTGGGTCCCGCCAAGCGGCATTGTTTAGTTGACGGGACCCAGAGAAGACCCACTCTGTGGGATCTAACTGGTCGCTGGGATTCGTGCAGCAGTAGGCGATCCCTGAGATAATCTGGTCCGGTGCCATGAAGGGCTTTATAGGTCATAACCAACACTTTGAATTGTGACCGGAAACTGATCGGCAACCAATGCAGACTGCGGAGTGTTGGTGTAACATGGGCATATTTGGGAAAGCTCATGATTGCTCTCGCAGCTGCATTCTGCACGACCTGAAGTTTCCGAACACTCTTCAAAGGTAGCCCCGTGTAGAGAGTGTTACAGTAGTCGAGCCTCGAGGTGATGAGGGTTGTTAAGCGAGTCTGGCTTCCCTATTGATTTTGCTTGCCAAAGATCCCAAATGGAGACCACATGACCTGGGACATTGCAATCATCATAAACATGAACCACGGTCCAAATTTTGATCAGGTGACTATGGGGGACCGTATAATGATCCTAAATGTGAAAATTTAATTTAATCCAATTTAATTTTAATTTATTTGACTTCTATGCCACCCAATTCCATGGGGCTCAGGGTGGCTTACAACAAAAATAAGTTGTTAATATAAAGTCACATTTTTGTGCCACTGTAACTTAAAACAGTCACTAATGAAAAGAAGGACCAAGGGAGACATGATAGCAGTCTTCCAGTATCTCAGTGGCTGCCACAAAGAAGAGGGAGTCAAGCTATTCTCCAAAGCACTTGAGGGCAGGAAGAAACAATGGGTGGAAACTAATCACAAGGAGAGAACCAACCTATTTATTATGGCACTAATATATTTTTTTTATTCTTGTAAGCCACCCTGAGTCCTATGGGATTGGGCAGCATAGAAGTAAAAAATAATTAAATTAAATTAAACATAGAACTAAAGAGATATTTCCTGTCACAATGGAATAGCTTAGAAACATAGAAGTCTGACGGCAGAAAAAGACCTCATGGTCCATCTAGTCTGCCCTTATACTATTTCCTGTATTTTATCTTAGGATGGATATATATTTATCCCAGGCATGTTTAAATTCAGTTACTGTGGATTTATCTACCACGTCTTGCCTCCAGAAGTTGTGAATGCTCCAATACTGGAAGTTTTTAAGCAGATGTTGGCTAACCATTTGTCTGAAGCGGTGTAGGTTTTCACATGGTTGGAAACATGGTTAGAAACAAAGATGAACAGATGTAGAGTATCATGTATGTAAACATTGTTATATCTTTGTATACTACCAATATGTAGTTGACAAGAAAGAAAGAAAGAAAGAAGGAAGGAAGGAAGGAAGGAAGGAAGGAAGGAAGGAAGGAAGGAAGGAAGGAAGGAAAGAAAGAAAGAAAGAAAGAAACTACACAGTAGAAATAAAAGACCACCCACTCAAGAATCATAGCATTTCAGCTTAAATTCTCCAAAGCACCTGAGGGTAGAAGAAGCAGCAATGGGTGGAAACTAAACAAGGAGAGAAGTAAATTTAGAACTAAGGGGAAATTTCCTGACAGTCAGAACGGTTGATCAGTGGAACAGCCTGCCTCCAAAGCTGTGAATGCCCCAACACTGGACGTTTTTAAGCAGATGTTGGCTAACCATTTGTCTGAAGCGGTGTAGGTTTTCCTGCCTAAGCAGGGGGTTGGACTAGAAGACCTCCAAGGTCCCTTCCAACTCTGTTATTTTATTCTAACAAACTGAAGCACGTTGGTTGGCAACATTGGCCCACCTTGAAAATAAGACCTTCAGAACTGAAAATTTCTTGTATTTTAAAATCAGACAGAATCTACTTGCTCTAGTAGCTGTGATTTTTGTCTTATTTATTTGCCCTCTCTTTCCTTCTCCCCTTCCCTGCCTAGTTTAAAAAAAACACACCTAAGTAGTTCATCAGGACAAGACTTATATGCTCTCCTGGCTCATGACAGCCTTTGGAAGGGGGGGGGGGGAATGAGAGAGAAATCTCTGAATGCTCCCTCTGTTTTCCGGATACTTAAATAAGGATTCTGCTACCCGCCCTCCATTAATTCTTATGCTTCTCATTTCAGGACAAGCTATGCCCGAGGTGGAAAAAACACATCCACCCCAGGCGATACCCAAAGGGAACTAGAAATGTCACAATGGAAAAAAAGAGAGACTTTTTTTTTCAAGAGGTGGCATGGGGATTGAAAAGCAGGAAAGTTCTAAAAATAATAAGCACACGCATGCATGAACCCAGTCACTGAAGTCAAATGTGTGTCTGCTTTTAAAGATGTAATGAGAGAGAGAGAGAGAGGGAGGAAAAATCCAGTCTAACTAGGCAGGGATAATCTGGGATTTCAAAAGTTATTCAGTTCTGATTGGAAATGCAAGAAGATAGGGAAATAACCCTGTTTTCTCCAAAATAAGACATCTCCTAATAAGCCCAATCGGGCTTTTGAGTGCATAGAAACATAGAAAGATAGAAGACTGACGGCAGAAAAAGACCTCATGGTCCATCTAGTCTGCCCTTATACTATTTCCTGTATTTTATCTTACAATGGATATATGTTTATCCCAGGCATGTTTACATTCAGTTACTGTGGATTTACCAACCACGTCTGCTGGAAGTTTGTTCCAAGGATCTACTACTCTTTCAGTAAAATAATATTTTCTCACGTTGCTTTTGATCTTCCCCCCAACTAACTTCAGATTGTATCCCCTTGTTCTTGTGTTCACTTTCCTATTAAAAACACTTCCCTCCTGGACCTTATTTAACCCTTTAACATATTTAAATGTTTCGATCATGTCCCCCCTTTTCCTTCTGTCCTGCAGACTATACAGATTGAGTTCATTAAGTCTTTCCTGATACGTTTTATGCTTAAGACCTTCCACCATTCTTGTAGCCCGTCTTTGGACCCGTTCAGTTTTGTCAATATCTTTTTGTAGGCGAGGTCTCCAGAACGGCAATAAGGCCAAGCTCTTATTTCAGAATTAAGGAGAAACTTCCTAACAGTAAGGATGATTAATAATAATAATAATAATAATTATTATTATTATTATTATTATTATTATTATTATTATTTATTAGATTTGTATGCCGCCCCTCTCCGCAGTGGAACGGCTTGCTTTCAGAAGTTGTGGGTGGTTCATCGCTGGAACGTTTTAAGAAGAGACTGGACAGTCACATGTCTGAAAGGGTATAAGACAGTGTTGGTGGTGAACCTATGGCACGGGAGCCACAAGTGGCACGTGGAACCATATCTGCTAGCACATGAACCGTTGCCCTAGCTCAGCTCCAACATGCATGGGTGTGCCGGCCAGCTGATGTTTGGCTCACACAGAGGCTCTGGGAGGGCGTTTTTGGCTTCCAGAGAGCCTCTGGGGGGGGATGGGAGAGGGCGTTTTTACTCTCCCATGGCTCCAAGGAAGCCTTTGGAGCCTGGGGAGGGTGAAACACGAGCCTACTGGGCCCACCAGAAGTTGGGAAACAGCCTGTTTCTGGCCTCCAGAGAGCCTCCAGGGGCTTGTTTTCGCCCTCCCCAAGCATTGAATTAATTAATTAATTAATTAATTAATTAATTATTTAGTCCAATACATAATACACATTGAAGAGAATAGATATGTAGTAATATTACTAAAGAAAAGAATAGAAGAAAATATATTAAAGTATAGGTGAACAAATTTGAAAGGAAGAAAAGATAAATGAGATAAGGAGAGACAATTGGACAGGAGACGGAAGGCACACTGGTGCACTTATGCACGCCCCTTCCTGACCTCTAAGGAACCTGGAGAGGTCAATCGTGGATAGTCTAAGGGAAAAATGTTGGGGGTTAGGGGTTGACACTATTGAGTCTGGTAATGAGTTCCACGCTTCGACAACTCGGTTGCTGAAGTCATATTTTTTACAGTCAAGTTTGGAGCGGTTAATATTAAGTTTGAATCTGTTGCGTGCTCTTGTGTTGTTGCGATTGAAGCTGAAGTAGTCATTGACAGGTAGAACGTTGCAGCACATGATCTTGTGGGCAATACTTAGATCGTGTTTTAGGCATGATTGTTTTATTATGGGTGTGGGCACTCGCGCATGCACAGTAGCACGCGCGCATGCTCTTTTGGCACTCGAGGAAAAAAATGTTCGCCATCACTGGTATAAGATTTCTTGCTTGAGTTAGGGGCTGGACTAGAAGATCACTAAGACCCCTTCCAGCTCTATCCCGATTGACTGATTGATTTCCCTCAAGAATAAAAGGCCATCAAGGTTCCACAAATCTCTATTTTTCTAATTCAATTCAATTCAATTTATTAGATTTGTATGCCGCCCCTCTCCGAAGACTCGGGGCGGTTCACAACAATAATAAAAACAATATTCCAGCGAAAACAAATCTAATATTAAAAAGCACATAAAACCCTATCATATTTAAAAAGCAAACAACATATACATACCCAAACATAAATATAAAAAAGCCTGGGGGAAAGGTGTCTCAACTCCCCCATGCCTGGCGGTATAGATGGGTCTTGAGTAGTTTACGAAAGACAAGGAGTGTGGGGGCAGTTCTAATCTCCAGGGGGAGTTGATTCCAGAGGGCCGGGGCTGCCACAGAGAAGGCTCTTCCCCTGGAGCCTGCCAAACGACATTGTTTGGTCGACGGGACCCGGAGAAGGCCAACTCTGTGGGACCATATTGGTCGCTGGGATTTGTGCGGTAGCAGGCGGTTCCGGAGGTACTCTGGTCCAATGCCATGCAGGGCTTTAAAGGTCATAACCAACACTTTGAATTGTGACTGGAAACTGATCAGCAGCCAATGCAGGCCACGGAGTGTTGCAGAAACGTGGGCGAATCTAGGAAGCCCCACAATGGCTCTCGTGGCCGCGTTCTGCACGATCTGAAGTTTCCGAACACTTTTCAAAGGTAGCCCCCTGTAGAGAGCGTTGCAGTAATCGAACCTCGAGGTGATGAGGGCATGAATGACTGTGAGCAATGACTCCCTGTCCAAATAGGGCCGCAACTGGTGCACCAGGCGGACCTGGGCAAACGCCCTCCTCGCCACAGCCGAAAGATGATGTTCTAATATCCCAAGACTACAACAAGAACTCTTTCAGCAACAGGTGGTGCTACATTCGAGAGTCGGCCTATTTGCATAAAGGTGACTTTTCTCATGAGCTAGCAACTTTCGCAAATTTGTTTGAGGGTGCACGATTTCTGTTTTGTTCCTGCTTACCCCTCCGCTTTCATAACAAAAGGGTCAATGTGCTGCAAGGACTTTATTGCTCCAATGCATTTGAAGCTTGAATGCTTCACAATAGAGCTGTGCAGAACATGGCCTTGGAATGTATTAAATAAATACATGAATACAATCCGAAGCTATTTTTAACCTGGCCGTTGCAGCCAATCAGGGAAAACCCAACCTCGGTTAATTTTCTTTGGATTTCCCCTTGCAACAGAAGTGAAACTTCAGTTAAGGAACGTTACCAAGTCTGACCTATAACGGTTTCTGACCTTTGAATCCTCTAGCACAGTGGTTCTCAACGTTTCTAATGCCACGACCCCTTAATACAGGTCCCCAAAGGGTTAAATAAGGTTCAGGAGGGAAGTGTTTTTAATAGGAAAGTGAACACAAGAACAAGGGGACACAATCTGAAGTTAGTTGGGGGAAAGTTCAAAAGCAACGTGAGAAAATATTATTTCACTGAAAGAGTAGTAGATCCTTGGAACAAACTTCCAGCAGACGTGGTTGGTAAATCCACAGTAACTGAATTTAAACATGCCTGGGATAAACATATATCCATTGTAAGATAAAATACAAGAAATAGTATAAGGGCAGACTAGATGGACCATGAGGTCTTCTATGTTTCTATGTTTCATGTTGTGGTGATCCCCAACCATAAGTCTAGCGCCAATTCTTTTAAGCTGATTGGCAGGAAGGTCAGAGGGACACCCCCACTGTAAACGCCTGATTGGTCGGATTGTAAAAAATAAATGTGCGGTGTGGATGTTGGGTGGTTCAGGTGGGAAATTGTGGCAGGTTGAGCATGTTCTTTCAGATTGTTATGTATGTTGAGATTGGTTTTTGGTGTCATACGAATTTCGTTGCATTATACTGTGTACATACAATGACAATAAATTATTTATTTGTTTGTTTGTTTAAACACTGTTTCTCCAAAGCCAGCCTCTACTGCCCTTGACCTGTGGTCTACATTGGATTTTTTTGACAGGTTGGGCTGATCTGCTTCCACTCTTTACCCAAGACAGTCAGGTCTCTTGGCCTGGTATTTGCTGCCCTTCCCGGCCTTGCACAGGCCTAAAACAAAAATTCTATTAATCTCTTTCCATTCTTTCACGTTGGTTGGTTAACAGTTTTCTCAGGATTTGTTTTTATTACTATTGTGAGCCGCCCCGAGTCTTCGGAGAGTGGCAGCATACAAATCTAATAAATTATTATTATGGCATCGGACCAGAATATCTCCGAGACCGCCTTCTGCTGCACGAATCCCAGCGACCGATTAGGTCCCACAGAGTGGGCCTTCTCCGGGTCCCCTCAACTAAACAATGTCGCTTGGCGGGCCCCAGGGGAAGAGCCTTCTCTGTGGCGGCCCCGACTCTCTGGAACCAGCTCACCCCAGAGATCAGAACTGCCCCTACCCTCCTTGCCTTTCGTAAACTCCTCAAAACCCACCTTTGTCGTCAGGCATGGGGGAACTGAGATATCTCCCCTGGGCCTATATAATTTATGTATGGTATGTTTGTTTGTATGTATGTCTGTTTAATAATGGGGTTTTTAAAATATTTTACATTGTAAATTATTAGATTTGTCATGAACTGTTTTATTGTGTTGTGAGCCACCCCGAGTCTACGGAGAGGGGCGGCATACAAATCAAATCAAATCAAATCAAATCAAATCAAATCAAATCAAATCAAATCAATAAATAAGTATTAATTATTATTGTTGTTGTTGTTATTGTTGTTGTTATTATTATTATTATCTGGCTACAGTTCGTGGATTCTACCGGGAGCTTGAGTCATTCGCTTCGGACTTCTTGTAATGACCAAGGAACATCCTCAGAAAATTCAACCCACTCCATAGAGCTATTGGGGCTAGAAAAGTCCATCCTGGATTATTCCTTCGATTCTCGGGAAAAGGACATATCGGGTAAGAACCAATGCCCCTTTTGATTTGTTTCCCACATTAGACAGACATGGAAGCAGTAGTGGGCTCCCACCAGTACAGCTAATTTTGCGCAGCTCCGCGGTTCTGGAGCCCGAGTGCTTAGTCGAGCACAATTTTGCTCTCTGCACCTGTGCAGGTAGCAAAATCTCACATGCACGTACACAGAGAAGCAAAAAAACTTGCCAAAACCTGCATGCACGTATGCCTCTGTGCGAGATTTTGCTACCTGCACAGGTAGAGGAAGCAAAATTGTACTCAATCCCGTACTCACACTCCAGAACTTCGGAGCTGTGTGCAATTAGCCATACCGGCAGAAGCCCAAGACTGCACAGAAGGAATCGAACTGGGATTTTTTTGCACACAGAGCATCTGTTTTAGCTGTCACTTTAACTGAAAAAAGCTCCCTAAGGAAGCATCCCTAATTCCGTAGTTTTGCATCGTCTTCAAGATAGAAGACACAACACACACACATACACAGGCAGATGTGCCACAGCTAAGTCATTCTCACTGCAGGGATGTCCAAAGTTTTTTCATGGTTTTTTTTTTCCTTTTGCGGCCTGTTGCTATTCCCTTGGACGTATCTTCTGGACGGCAAAACAGAAGGAGAATTCATCTGCACTTGGCTGGCCAGCAGAGGCTTCTACCATTACGGCCCTCATCAGTTCCAGCTGTTTCTGCAAGACACGTGGCCCCGGAGAAATGCGATGCCCAGAGCTTGGCAAGAGGGGAAGGTGGCAATGAATGAGGCATTTTATCCATATTAACCACGTCTCCCAAGCAAGCAGCTGACAAGAGGGTTTCTGTCTACGCTCTGTGACCGACCGTGTCAAGAATAGCTGGGTTTTGTGGGTCTGTGGAGGCAGACAAAATTGTGCGCTTTGGTACAATCTCGTTCTCTCGCTTGCCACAATTTATCTGGCAATTTGCACCGCTCTGCTTAAAGACAGAACCTCCATCTCCCTGATAAAAGTTTTTCCTAGTTCATTGGGGCTTCGGTGAGGAAAGAAATTGCAATCTCTTTGCAAGTTAGAAACATAGAAGATTGACAGTGGAAAAAGGTCCATCTATTCTGCCCTTATACTATTTCCAGTATTTTATCTTAGGATGGATATATGTTTATCCCAGGCATGTTTAAATTCAGTTACTGTAGATTCACCAACCACATCTACTGGACATTTGTTCCAAGTATCTACTACTCTTTCAGTAAAATAATATTTTTTCAAACAACAGGCATACATCACACTATGTCAGCTGGAAACTATGGTCTAGTGACCCCAAGTCTGCCGGCATAGATGGGTTTTCAAGTTCTTAAGGAAGGCAAGTAGGGTGGGGGAAGTACGAATCTCTGGGGGGGGGAGATGATTCCAGAGGGCCGGAGCCCCCACAAAGAAGGCTCTTCCCCTAGGCCCCACCAAGCGACACTGTCTAGTGGATGGGACCTGGAGAAGGCCGACTCTGTGGGATCTGACCGGTCACTGGGACTTATGTGGCAGGAGGCGGTCCGGAAAGTAATCTTGTCTGATGCCATGCAGGGCTTTATAGATCATAACCAACACTTTGAATTGTGTCCGGAAATCAATCAGCAGCTAATGCAGTGCGCAGAGTGCTGGGGAAACATGGGCATGCCTTGGGAAGCCCATGACTGCTCACATGGCTGCATTCTGCACGATTTGCAGTTTCCAAACACTCTTCAAAGATAGCCCCATGTAGAGAGCATTACAGTAGTTGAACCTCAAGGTTATAAGGGCATGAATGACAGTCAGTAGTGACTCCCTGTCCAAACTTCACATGACATAGGTTCTCCATTGTGGACCTAGACCTTCCCGGAGTACATAGCGAATCTACAGAGAGGGGCGGCATACAAATCTAATAAAATAGAAACATAAAAACATAGAAAAATAGAAGATTGACAGCAGAAAAAGACCGCAGGGTTCATCTAGTCTACCCTTATACTATTTCCTGTATTTTATCTTACAATGGATATATGTTTATCCCAGGCATGCTTAAATTCAGTTACTGTGGATTTACCAACCACGTCTGCTGGAAGTTTGTTCCAAGGATCTACTACTCTTTCAGTCAAATAATACTTCCTCGTGTTGCTTCTGATCTTTCCCCCAACTCACCTCAGATTGTGCCCCCGTTGTTCTTGTGTTCACTTTCCTATTAAAAACACTTCCCTCCTGGACCTTATTTAACCCTTTAACA
Organism: Erythrolamprus reginae; assembly: GCF_031021105.1. NCBI lineage: Eukaryota > Metazoa > Chordata > Lepidosauria > Squamata > Dipsadidae > Erythrolamprus > Erythrolamprus reginae. The sequence continues at coordinate 21,510,438 of NC_091950.1, forward strand.
TATTTAAATGTTTCGATCATGTCCCCCCTTTTCCTTCTGTCCTCCAGACTATACAGATTGAGTTCCTTAAGTCTTTCCTGATACAGTACGTTTTATGCTTAAGACCTTCCACCATTCTTGTAGCCCGTCTTTGGACCCGTTCAATTTTTTCAATATCTTTTTGTAGGTGAGGTCTCCAGAACTGAACACAGTACTCCAAATGTGGTCTCACCAGCGCTCTATATAAGGAGATCACAATCTCCCTCTTCCTGCTTGTTATACCTCTAGCTATGCAGCCAAGCATCCTACTTGCTTCTCCTACCGCCCAACCACACTGCTCACCCATTTTGAGACTGTCAGAAATCACTACCCCTAAATCCTTCTCTTCTGAAGTTTTTGCTAACACAGAACTGCCAATGCAATTGGCATAAATAAATAAATAAATAAATAGCACTCCAAAACCTCAAGTTCTGTACTCTTGTTATATTCTCAAATCAAAGTAGATCCCTCCAGAAATGCTTTTTTTAAAAAATTGTTTGATAGAGCAGGGATCCTCAACTTCCAGGCCCATGGCCCACTGCAGCCCCTATGGAACCAGACAATGCAACTGGTGAGTGTACTCCTGATCAGTTGGAGGATGATGAAGATATTGAGGACTCGGATTCAGATAGTGTTTATGAAATAGTGGGGGGCCCGGTGTTACAGGTAGTAGAACAGGTGGGAGGCCAGCCACAGGATGGGGCTACGAGTTCAGGATCAAGCGAGGGAGAATCAGACGCTCGCTGGGTTAATCCTAAATTCAGAAGGATTCAGAAACGTAGAGAACAGAGGTCTGGAAGAAGATATTAAGGAGAGGAAAGGATTAAATATTGTAGTGAGGTAATTGGCACGTCAGGGGGCTAGTGGAGAAGAAGGGTGGAGTTTCAACGTTGATGAAAGGAAATATGGAGGTGCTTTCACCACGCTAAAGTAAGCCGAAGTATTTTGTATTGTATTTAGTCAGTGCTGCTGTCTTTTTTAAAGCTATGTAGTTAGGAAATAAATCTTGTCTAAGTGAAGCAGGAAAAGGAATGTGAGAAATGCGGCTAAGAGAGAGATAACAAACCGATTGATGTCTGGAATGTGTTGAAAATACAGGAGAGCAGAGAAATAAACGGAGTTGGCTTTATTCATGAAATGATGCATTTAATGAGAGTTATTTGTAATTACTAAACTTCTACCAGAAACCAGAACAGTGAGCAAGCACACATGTAGCTCCATTCGCATAAGCGGCGGTTGCTTGCGCTCAAAAGTCCATTCGCGCGACCAGTGGATGCGTGCACCCGCCTTTCACACAAATGAAATCAAGTGTGCGCTCATGTGCCTGACACTCCCATAGATCCACCCTCTCCCTCCCATGCCAGGCCACCAAGCCAGAACGTTCGGGGACTGCTGTGCTACAGTACACTATTTATTTTTTAAACAATCTGAAAGTTAATTACACAGCCTAATTCTACCCTGCACATCCATGGAAGTGGGGGGAAGGAATTTGTGCAGATGCTGTTTTATTTTATTAAAAGAAAACAAACTCCAGGTGTCTCTAAATCTAGATCTTTTTTAATGCCAAGCCCTGCGTCTTTAAGGGAAAGGAGAAAAATTCTGGGAAGACCCAAAAATTAAAACAATACATCTAGGAAACAAGACAGCTAATCAGTTTTAGACCGAGGGAAAATACTCATAGAAATGAGGTTAAACAACCAAGAAGAATCAGAATTGTATGAAATTTTGCAGAAAGTATATACTTGGTGGGAAACAAGGAAAAAGAGATGTGTGTTGTTATATTATCTTGCATATTTGAATTTAGTATTAGAACTGTATAAGATGGTAATTACAGTAATACCTTGTCTTACGAACCTAATTGGTTCCCGGGGGAGGTTCGTAAGGCAAAAAGTTCGTAAGGTGAAACATTGTTTCCCACAGGAAACAATGTAAAATGAATTAATCCGTGCAGGGGGGAAAAAAAACGCAAAAAAACGCCGCCATCCGGCTGTCACCTTTTGGAACAGCCAGGGGGGCTTCTCAGCATCCTCCTGAACCCGAACGCCAAACCCGAAATTCCGGGTTTGGCGTTCGGGAGGCCGCCGAGAAGCCCCCCGGCTGTTTCAAAAGACGATAGGTGGGCGGCGGGGCTTCTCGGCGGCCTCCCGAACACCGAACCCGGAAATTCGGCAAAAGTTTGGGTTCGGGAGGCCGCTGAGAAACCCCGCCACCCGACTGTCGTCTTTTGAAACAGCCGGGGGGCTTCTCGGCGGCCTCCCGAACGCCGAACCCGGAAGTTCGGGTTTGGCGTTCGGGTTCAGGAGGAGGCTGAGAAGCCCCCCGGCTGTTTCAAAAAGCGACAGCCGGGCGGCGGGGCTTCTCAGCGGCAGGGGATTCGTAAGACGGAAAACGTTCGTAATAAGAGGCAAAAAAGTTTTGAACCCCGGGTTCGTATCTCGGGTTGTTCGTATGTCGAGGGGTTCGTATCATGAGGTACCACTGTACTAGTATGAACATAAATTTTCTTTTCTTTTTTCTTCTCTGAAAACTCTTCTCTTTTTCACATACATTTATCTTGCATATTTGAATTTAGTATTTAGTATAAAAATGTCAATTTTAATATGATAAATCTAAATTTATATCAAATAGATTTGATATAGATTTAGATTTATTATATTAAAATTGACATTTTTATTTTACGTACCTATATGTATTTTATAGACAAAATTTTCTTTCTTTTTTTTTCATTATTATGATGACGACTTCTACTCTGAGCGGAGCGACTGTAGCTGTGTTGTATGTGTTGTTTGTTATGTTTGTTATTTTGAAAAAATCAATACAATATATTTTAAAAAAAGAAATCAGATTAAATACATTGACCATGACAGAATAGGCGTTGATTGCTTACCTGAACGCCTCTTCTCGTACGGTGAGTGGGTACAGCAGTCACATGGGTTGCTCCTGTCCAATCCGTTGGAACTGAGCCTAGTATTAAAAAAGACTGCTGGATCCGCCCCTTCCCCAGAATTCGCGAATCCATAGACTAGGCTCAGTAGTGAAGCTCTTTAATGTTCAACTCTCATGTGTTATAAGAAAATAGAATAGAAGGTAAAGAAGACCACACAAAGGGAGGGAAGTGACTGCTGTACCCACTCACCGTACGAGAAGAGGCGTTCAGGTAAGCAATCAACGCCTATTCTCCGTACTGAAGGAGTGGGTCCAGCAGTCACATGGGACATACCCAAGAGATAGGTCCCTAGGGTGGGAGTACCTTGCTATCGTGAGAGATAACGGATTGGAGTACTCTTCTGCCGAAGGCAGCGTCCGCTGATGCGTACGAATCGTTGATGAAGGAATTTGGCGAGGCCCAAGTGGCTGCTTTGCAGACTTCTACCAACGGAGCCTGAGTCGCCCAAGCGGCAGATGTGGCAGCACTTCTGGTGGAATGCGCTGTAATATTCCTTGGAATGGAAAGGGAAGCTGTCTCGTAGGCCTTAGAGATGGTCCCTCTGATCCAACGACCTATTACTGTAGAAGACACTCTGGATCCCAAGGATCTGGGATGGTAGGCTATGAAGAGTGCTTCAGACCTCCGGATGGATCTTGTGCGTTGGATATAAACCTTTAGCGCTCTAGTGAGATCCAGAGTGTGCCATCTAGTTGCCAGGGGATGCTCTCGTTGGAGGCAGAAGGAAGGTAATATGATATCCTGAGATCTGTGGGACATGGAACTGACCTTTGGTAGAAAGGTGGGGTCCAGTCGCAGAACCACCTTGTCCTGGTGAAACTGCCAGAGGTCCTGTCTGATAGAAAGGGCTGCCAACTCAGATATGCGTCGGGCGGATGTAATCGCCACCAGGAATGCTACCTTGAAGGATAGGTACCTGAGGGACGCAGAGTTCAGGGGTTCGTAAGGTGCCTGAGTAAGAGAGTGGAGAACCCGTGGCAAGTCCCAGGTGAGATATCTGTGGATTTTAGAAGGCCTGAGGTTGGCCACTCCTCTTAGAAATTCTTGGATTTCTGGAAGGGAGCGGAGGGGCTGCCTGCGAGGCCCCGCCAAGACGGAAGAGATGGCGGCCAGGTGTCGGCGGATGGTGCTGGTAGAGAGGCCTTGGTGGGAGCCTTTCATGAGGAAGGTGATTATCCTGTGGATGGGAAGACACAGGGGAGATAAGCCCTCCTGCAAGCACCACTGATGGAATTTGGACCAAGTATGGTCGTAGATCCGGTTGGTAGACCCTCTTCTAGACTTCAGGATGATTTCCACTGTGTCCGGGTCATACCCTCGCAGGTCTAAGTCCCTCCGGATAATAACCAGGCGGTGAGGTGGAACCACTCTGGGTCTGGATGGAAGGAGGCCCCCTGTCGCAACATATCCTCCGAAACGGGGAGTCGCCAGGGGTCCTGGACGGACATTGTTGGAGGTCCGCGAACCAGGGCCTGCGAGGCCAGTGAGGGGCAATCAGAATTACTCGGGCCTTCTCCAGGAGGATTTTGTTGATCACGTCTGGCAGAATTGGAATTGGAGGGAAGGCATACAATAGACCTGGAGGCCAAGGACTCCTGAGAGCAGTGATTGCCTCTGCTCCCGGAGACGGGAACCTGGAGATGAAGTGAGGGAGCTGGGCATTGGCTTTGGTCGCCAATAGATCCAACACTGGATGGCCGAACCTGAGGCAGATTTGGTGGAACAGTGACTGATGGAGATTCCACTCGCCTGGATCTATGGTCGCTCGCGAGAGCCAGTCCGCTTGGACGTTGAGGCTCCCCGAGATGTGGTCGGCTAGAAGCGACTGGAGATTCTTCTCTGCCCAAAGGCCTAACTTCAGGGCCTCCCTCCTGAGGGCCTAGGCTCTTGTGCCTCCCTGTCTGCAAATATGGCTTTTGGTGGCTATATTGTCGGTGAAAATCAGCACATGCTGGTTGGAGATGTGAGATTGGAATTGTTTTAGAGCTAGAGACACGGCTCTTAATTCTAATCAATTGACGGGCCTGGAAGCCTCCTCCAGTGACCATGTGCCCTGAGCTAAAAGACCCTGGGCGTGGGCTCCCCAGCCCGAGAGGCTGGCATCTGTGGTGACTACAACTGGTCGGGGCACTGGAAGGGAGATCCCTTGTCTAGGGCTGGAGAAGTCCACCACTTGAGGGATCTGCGAACCGTCGGTGGAATGGCGACGATTCGAGTAGCTGTGGCCCGATCTCTGGGAGGTAATAGAAGCCACTGTAGTTCCCTGGCGTGAAGACAGGGCCAGGGGACAATACCAATAGATGACACCATTTTACCCAAAGGGAAGATAGGGTGGCAATGGAGGTAGCTTGCTGGGGCAGGATGCGAGCAATGAGATCCAAAAAGCTGCGTTTTCTCTCAGTGGAGAGGAAAACCTGGGATAACTCAGAATTAATGATAGTTCCCAGATGCAGAATGGAAGTGGATGGATCAAGGTGGCTCCTTTTAAGATTTATGGAGAAACCATGATTCTGTAGAACCGACATGGTGAAAGAGAGGTCTGCCGCCACCCAGTTCTGGAATTTCCATGAATTAAAATGTCATCTAAATAACATAAAATATGAATGGGAGAAGCCCGGATATGAGCCGCCAAGGATCCCAAGAGTTTAGAGAAGACTCTGGGAGCTGAGTAGAGCCCAAATGGCATGGCCCTACACTGAAAATGCCTGCCTTGAAAGGCAAAGCGCAGAAATTTCCTATGGACCTTGACAATGGGGATATGGAGGAAGGCCTCCGTGAGGTCCAGAGACACCATAAAGTCTCCCCGATGTAGAGCTGCTAAAAATGGAAGATAAGGAATGCATTTTGAAAATCCTATATTTTATGAACCGGTTCAATTTTTTTTTTTAGATCTAAGATGGCTCTCCAGCCTCCAGAGGTCTTAGGGACCATGAAGAGGATGGGAGAAAGCCTAAACCTCTCTGGAGAGAGGGGACCGGTTGAATAGCTCTAATAGTCAACAAATGAGAAATAGCCTCCTCCATTCGGATACGAGATGGAGGGGAACTGGGAGAAGGACAAGAAATAAAACGGTTAGGGGGAGGTGAAATGAACTCTAACTTTAGGCTCCTTTGCACAGTGTCAATGACCCAGGGGTCTTTACAAGAACGGTGCCAGGCGGAAGAGAACCAGGCTAGGCGACCGCCTATGGGAAAGGAGGAAAACTTACCATCTGGCTCTTTTGGAAGCCCTGGTAGAAGAGGATCCTCTCTGATAACGGGAACCTCTGCCCCTGGTGGTTCTAGATTGGGATCGAAACCGAGGGGAATACTGACCTGGACTCCTTTGAAATGCGAAGCCCTGATCCTGTAGACGCCCTGTGCGCCGAAAGGGCTACGGTTTAGGGGCCTTCTTGGTGGTAGGTCCCAAGACCTTTTTCTTGTCTGTGGTCTCTGTAAGGAGAGGGTCCAGAAGGTCTCCGAAGAGGAGGTCACGTTTCAGCGGACCCATGGCTAACTGCCACTTCTGTCTTACTCCCGCCTGCCAAGGGCGGAGCCATAGAAGTCTTCTGGCCGTTGTGGAGGCTGCTACTGACCTGGCTGCAAATCTGGAAGATTGGAGGGTAGCATCTGCTACATATTGGGCAGCTGCGAAGATTTTGTTGAAATCCTGTTGGCCCCGTAAGTCATCTGGAGGCAGGTGTGGTTGGAGCTGACGAAGCCACAAGAGCATAGCTCTGGAAAAGAGGGATGCCGCTGCAGCACTCTTAAAGGCCCATGAGTCTGCAAGAAGACTCCTTTTGAGCATTGCTCAAGTCGTTTGTCCTCTGGCCGGAGGACCTCCTCTGCTTCGCCAGGTATGGCGGCAGTCGAGTGGAGAGTCTTCACTGGTTCATCTGGCTTGGGACATGTTAGGAGTTCCTCATAGACGGAGGAGAGCTTGTAGAGCTTCTTGTCCTTGGGAGTGGGAGTAAAGCCAGCAGTTGGGTGGTCCCACTGTTTAAGCAAGGCATCCTTAAACAACTTGGGCATAGGAATTACCTCATTGTCTTCCTGTTCTTTCATGAAATAAGGAAGATTATCCTCCGGAGGATCTGAGGAAGAAGTAGCCTGTTTTTCTTGCCCGGCTAGCCCCGTGGATACTCTAGCTTTAAGCAGGAGAGATTTGAAAAGCTGCGAAGGAAAGATAGCAGCTGGGGCTGGAATCTTAATCTGAGATTCCTCATCTTCCGACAGACGCTGAAAAGGGTCATCATCCTCTTCTGCGTCCCCATCCTCATCCTCTTCCTGAGAGGAGTCAGAGACCTCCATGGCTGGGGCTCTGAAGGAAGGAGAAGAACTCACGGGACGGGAGGAGCGTGGAGAGGGATGAGACAGAGAAGGCACATTGAAAGATGAGAGTTTAGCGTCAATGGTGTTAGTCAGAATAGTCAAGATAGACTGAAACTCCGGTGGCAAGGAAGAAATATCAGCCGGAAAAGCCGGAGGATCCCTGAGGGCCTGAGCAGGATCTGGCTGGGAGGAATCCTCGGTAAAATCTGGCTCCTCTGGACCTAAACCCCATAGGTTAGGTTGGGGTGGATTTAGGTTTGGCTCATCCAGGGATAGCACAGGAACCCCAGAAAGAGGCAGGTTAGAGGCCTCCGGGGGGGTTGGATTGATATGCACTTGGGCCTGCACCTTAAAAGTTTGGCTGGTTTATCATGTATTTTTTGTAGGGCTGGGTCCCTTCTCTTCTCAGCCCTGGAGGGCTTGGCTAAGGAATGGGTGCCTGAGGAAGAGGAGGAAGAGGCCTGGGGAACTTCAGTAGAATTACCAGTAGGCCTAACCTCTTTGGGACCTTTGGTAGTGCCTCTCTTGGGAAAAGAAGCCATAGTCTGACAATTAACAGAAGACAAGGCTGAGCCAATAACTGAATAATAAGGAGAAGAATTTCAAGGACTTCCCAAGAGGAATGGATCCTGCTTCGAGGCCTCGAAGCTGCTGAAACTTGAGGACAATCTGGGCAAACCCAGAGTTCGTGCCCCCAAACCCAGCGGGGCCAGCCTCCCTAAACTTTATAATTAAGTAAACCAAGGCACTCTGGTTGGAGGCTTAGCCGGTGGAGAATTTAGCCTGGGACCCCCAAGGCCCGCTCCGGGATCCACGCGGTGGACTGAGGCCTACACGGCTGGCAGGGGGCCAACACGAGAGGCCTAGATTTAAAAAGGGCGCGAAGGCCTTCGCGCCGAAAAAGATCGCTGCGTAAAATTTCTTAAAGGGGAAGCGATCGACTAAGTCCAGGAGACTAGAGGGCGTCTCACTCCGCAGGAGGTATTTCTTAAGCCCTTAAATATTTGTATACAATAAATAATCAATAATTCAATAGGTAAATACTTGCACCAGGACCTCCAGGCCAAAGGATTAGAAGAATCCACAAGCGGCCGCAGGAATCGTAACCGGCAAAACCGCCGGGGGAAAACGAAACCGCAACTTCTCCCAAGGAAAAAAGCCTAGCCGCTTTTTTTCTTTTTTTCTTTTAAACGGCTGGCGCAATTAGTGCAAGTAAATAGATAAAGACAATAAATCTTACTACTTTTTGAAGGAAAAGATCGAAGGGAAGGTGTTAGAATGTTGAACGAGCTATCACAATACAACCGCAGGATATGCGAACTGAGCGAATTCTGGGGAAGGGGCGGATCCAGCAGTCTTTTTTAATACTAGGCTCAGTTCCAACGGATTGGACAGGAGCAACCCATGTGACTGCTGGACCCACTCCTTCAGTACGGAGAAGGTGAGAGAACTCTGCCATAAAACATTCACTGGCATTCCAACAACTTCCAAAGCATCTCTTGATCCATCTTTAATGTCACTTAGTAAGCCTGCATCACATGTTAAACAGAATCTTCCACAGGGTTGAAATCGGATCACATTTCCCCATAATGGCACCAACCTCATGAAACAGCTTTTCTTTTCATGACGGACGGACTGAACAGTCCAGTGTTCGGAAACTTCAGGTCGTGCAGAATGCAGCTGCGAGAGCAATCATGGGCTTTCCCAAATATGCCCATGTTACACCAACACTCCGCAGTCTGCATTGGTTGCTGATCAGTTTCCGGTCACAATTCAAAGTGTTGGTTATGATCTATAAAGCCGTTCATGGCACCGGAGCAGATTATCTCAGGGACCGCCTTCTGCTGCACGAATCCCAGCGACCAGTTAGGTCCCACAGAGTGGGTCTTCTCCGGGTCCCGTCAACTAAACAATGTCGCATGGCGGGACCCAGGGGAAGAGCCTTCTCTGTGGCGGCCCCGGCCCTCTGGAACCAACTCCCCCCAGAGATTAGAATTGCCCCCACCCTCCTTGCCTTTCGTAAGCTGCTTAAAACCCACCTCTGACGCCAGGCATGGGGGAATTGACATACTCTTTCCCCCTAGGCCTTTACAATTCTATGCATGGTGTGTCTGTATGTATGTTTGTTTTTTATAATAATGGGTTTTTAACTGTTTTTAGTATTGGATTATTGTTATATAGTGTTTTATTATTGCTGTTAGCCGCCCCGAGTCTTTGGAGAGGGGTGGCATACAAATCCAATCAATCAATCAATCAATCAATCAATAAATAAAGCAATTGGCTGAGAAAGCTTGGCAGCTGATGATCATCGGTGATGTTTGCTATTAATGTTAATGAGCTGAGGTGCACAGCAGGTAGAGTGCGGTACTGCAGTTCACTAAAGCTGACTGCTAGATCTGCAGGCCAGCGGTTCAAATCTCATCACCGGCTCAAGATTGACTCAGCCTTCCATCCTTCTGAAGTGGGTAAAATGAGAACCCGGATGGTGGGGGCAATATCCTGGCTCTGTTAAAAAGTGCTATTGCTAACATGTTGTAAGCCGCCCTGAATCTAAGGAGAAGGGAGGCATAAAAAAATCGGATAGATTGATTGATTGATTGATAGATAGGTAGGTAGGTAGGTTAGGTACGTAGGTAGGTAGATCAGATAGATAGATAGATAGGTAGGTAGGTAGGTAGGTAGGTAGATAGATAGAGTCTATAATTGTTATTCACTTAACATTTCTTTTTTTTAATATTATTTGCAGTCATGATAGGCAGCCACTCCAGCACACCATTCTCAAAAATGTATACAAAACTTTATAAATCTAGTCCTTGACATATGACCAGTCACTTAGTGACTATTCAAAGTGGTGACAGACCCCACAAAAGATACATCAAGTTAGCGGCATACTATATATTTCCGGAGTGTAAGACGCATCCTTTCCCCCCATAAAAGAGGATGAAAATTTGGGTGAGTCTTATACTCCGAATGTAGCTTTTTTTTTTAAAGCTTTCTTCCCCAGCCCTAATGAGGTGCAAACAATCTTCCCCCAGCTCTTGCAGGCTTGCAGGCTTGTTTTCATTGCTACTCCCTCCTAAAAAGGTTTTTTTCAGCCCTAATAATTATCTTCTCGACTTGCAGGATTTTTTCATTACTATGCTAAAGTTTTTTTCCCCTACAAGGGAGTTTTTTCAGCCCTAACCAGGGGATAAAATCATGTGCTGAAGCTGATCAGACTAAGGACGCTAGGCAGATGAATACCTGGTAAGCAGATTCCCGCCCCCCCGCCCCCCCATTTTCCTTCTCCAAAACTAAAGTGCATATTATACTCTGAAAAAATATGGTAATAAAGAAGTGAGTAAGATGGTTCATCTGAGCTTGGGAGCAGGGAAGGTAAGGAGGCAAATGGCTTCATCACTGGGTTAACTTTGCTACAACTTCTACCTCAATCCTCAACTTTTGCATGCCATGAAATGACCAACATCAGCCCCACTACCCACTTTACGAAGACAACAATAACCAAAGTTAAGGGTTACTTGCCAGCAAACCTTCGGGACCGCCTTCAGCTGCACGAATCTCAGCGACCGATTAGATCCCACAGAGTTGGCCTTCTCCGGGTCCCGTCGACAAAACAATGCCGTCTGGCGGGACCCAGGGGAAGAGCCTTCTCTGCGGCGGCCCCGGCCCTCTGGAACCAACTCCCCCCCAGAGATTAGGACTGCCCCCACCCTCCTTGCCTTTCGCAAACTCCTAAAAACCCACCTTTGTCACCAGGCATGGGGAAATTGATTCCCCTCCGGCCGCTCAGTTTTATGTATAGTTTGTTTGGGTTGTATGAGTGTTTTTAATCAAGGGTTTTTAAGTGTTTTGCTTTTTAATCATTAGATTTGTATTTTGTATTCCTGTTGTGAGCCTCCCCGAGTCTTCGGAGAGGGGTGGCATACAAATCTAATAAATAAAATAAATAAATAAACAAAAAGTTGGTCGTGTTCCATTCAGCCGAGTTTTGTCTTCTCACTTGGAGATTGATTGATTGATTGATTGATTGATTTATATGCCGCCCCTCTCCGCAGACTCGGGGCAGCTAACAACAGTAATAAAACAGCATATAATAATAATCCAATACTAAAAACAGTTAAAAACCCATTATTATAAAACCAAACATACAGACAGACAGACATACCATGCATAAAATTCTAAAGGCCTAGGGGGAAAGAGTATCTCAATTCCCCCATGCCTGGTGGCAGAGGTGGGTTTTAAGCAGCTTACAAAAGGCAAGGAGGGTGGGGGCATTTTCTAATCTCTGGGAGGAGTTGGTTCCAGAGGGCCGGGGCCACCACAGAGAAGGCTCTTCCCCTAGGTCCCGCCAAGCGACATTGTTTAGTTGACAGGACCCGGAGAAGGCCAACTCTGTGGGACCTAACTGGTCTCTGGGATTCGTGCAGCAGAAGGCGGTCCCTGAGATATTCTGGTCCGATGCCATGAAGGGCTTTATAGATCATAACCAACACTTTGAATTGTGATCGGAAACTGATCGGCAACCAGTGCAGACTGCGGAGTGTTGGTGTAACATGGGCATATTTGGGAAAGCCCATGATTGCTCTCACAGCTGCATTCTGCACGATCTGAAGTTTCCAAACACTTTTCAAAGGTAGCCCCATGTAGAGAGCATTACAGTAGTCGAGCCTCGAGGTGATGAGGGCATGAGTGACTGTGAGCATTTAATTTACTAGATTTGTATGCCACCCCTCTCCGAAGACTCTCTCTCACTCTAACCACCCTCACTTTGCCATGGCACCTATACCGGGGGTCCTTGAGCTGCCATGAAACTCTAAGTCTGCCCACAACTGTCATAAGTTGTAACGCTCGTAAAACAGGTCAGCCCTGTGACTTTGCAACTTTATTTGCTGCATTACACAATCACAGTGATCATAAAACAAGCATCACGGTCATTAAACAAAGGTTGGCAGAGATCTCCAACCTTTCCAGCTCGCTAGACCAGTGGAGGCAACGGTGGTGGGTTGTGGGGCAGAGGGGAGAGGAGATGGTTTCGTGAATGCATGCGCACATGGCACTTTCACAGGTGTAGCTTTATGCATGCACACACCTATCACTTCCATGGCCCAGTTCCGTACACCCTGCGGCCCAGCACTGTATTGTGGACAGAGATTGTGGATCCCTGCCCTATGATAGAGTAGAGTACAGTAGAAACATAGAAGACTGACGGCAGAAAAAGACCTCATGGTCCATCTAGTCTGCCCTTATACTATTTCTTGTATTTTATCTTAGGATGTATATGTGTTTATCCCAGGCATGTTTAAATTCAGTTACTGTGGATTTACCAACCACGTCTGCTGGAAGTTTGTTCCAAGGATCTACTACTCTTTCAGTAAAATAATATTTTATCATGTTGCTTTTGTAGAGTAGAGTAGAGTAGAGTAGAGTAGAGTAGAGTAGAAACATAGAAGACTGACGGCAGAAAAAGACCTCATGGTCCATCTAGTCTGCCCTTATACTATTTCCTGTATTTTATCTTAGGATGGATATATGTTCATCCCAGGCATGTTTCAATTCAGTTACTGTGGATTTACCAACCACGTATGCTGGAAGTTTGTTCCAAGGATCTACTACTCTTTCAGTAAAATAATATTTTCTCATGTTGCTTTTGTAGAGTAGAGTAGAAACATAGAGGACTGATGGCAGAAAAGGACCTCATGGTCCATCTAGTCTGCCCTTATACTATTTCCTGTATTTTTATCTTAGGATGGATATATGTTTATTCCAGGCATGTTTAAATTCAGTTACTGTGGATTTACCAACCACGTCTGCTGGAAGTTTGTTCCAAGGATCTACTACTCTTTCAGTAAAATAATATTTTTCTCATGTTGCTTTTGTAGAGTAGAGTAGAGTAGAGTAGAGTAGAGTAGAATAGAATAGAATAGAATAGAATAGAATTCTTTATTGGCCAAGTGTGATTGGACACACAAGGAATATGTCTTTGGTGCTTATGCTCTCAGTGTACATAAAAGAAAAGAGACATTTTTCAAAAATCATGAGGGACAATACTTAATGATTGTCATAGGGGTCAAATAAGCCATGAGAAAACAACCAATACAGTAATAAAAATCTTAATTATACAAGCAATAAGTTACAGTCTTAGTCATAAGTGGGAGGAAATGGGTGATAGGAATGATGAGAAAAACAAATAGTAATAGTAGTGCGGACTTAGAAAATAATTTGACAGTGTTGAGGGAATTATTTGTTTAGCAGAGTGATGGCATTCGGGAAAAACCTGTTCTTGTGACTGATTGTCTTGGTGTGCAGTGCTCTATAGCATAGTTCCCTCTAAGCTGAGCAGTGAGCAATCGCTCACTTAAAAATCATCATCAACTCAGAGTTTTCCAAACCTGCCCAGAAGCCGAGAGGGAAAGAGTGAGAGGGAAGGAGAGAGAGAGGAAGAGAGGAAGAGAGAGAAACAGATAGAAAAAAGAGAGGAAGGAAAAGAGAAAGAAAAAGAATGGGAGTAAGGAAGAGAGAAAGAAAATCAAAATCTAGTTTGAAACTAGCTCAACTATTTAAGTGGCATTTTGATATTGATAAAGTTGCCCTATTATGAGCTCACTGTTATAGACACACAGTACAGTATTTTATTTTGAAATTCTCTGAGGCAAAACAGGGTGGGGTTTTTATTTGCTTGTTTGTTTGTTTTTTTGTTTATTTATTTATTATTGTGCCGCCCAGTCCCGAAGGGACTGCCGCTCAGACACTATACTTTTCCGCCCACCCCCCCCAAAAAATTAGAGGGAACACTGCTCTATAGTGACGTTTTGAGGAGTTGAAACAGGTTAGGTCCAGGATGGGAGGGGTCAGTAAATATTTTCCCCACCCTCTTTTTGACTCCTGCAGTATACAGTCCTCAATAGAAGGCCGGTTGTCAGCAATTGTTCTTTCTACAGTTCTGATTAACTACTACAGTGGTACCTCAAGATACGAACCCCTCGTCTTACGAACAACTCGTGATACGAACCCGGGGTTCAGAAAAAATTTGCCTCTTCTTACGAACTTTTTTCGAGTTACGAACCGGCGTTCGGAGACTGCTGGGAAGCCGCGCGGCTGTTTTAAAAGGTGACAGCCGGGCGGCGGGGCTTCCCAGAAGCCTCCCGAACGCCGGTTCGTAACTCGAACAAAGTTTGTAAGAAGAGGCAAAATTTTTCTGAACCCCGGGTTCGGGGTTTGGGAGGTTGCTGGGAAGCCCCCCAGGCCGGCTGCGACCTTTTAAAACACCCGCGCCGCTTCCCAGCTGTCTCCCGAAGCCGAACGCGGAAGTTCGGCTTTAGCGTTCGGCTTCGGGAGACAGCTGGGAAGCGGCGCGGCTGTTTTAAAAGGTCGCAGCCGGCCTGGGGGGCTTGCCAGCACCCCCCAAACCCCGAACCCGGGTTCAGGGGGGTGCTGGGAAGCCCCCCAGGCCGGCTGTCACTTTTTTAAAAAGCCGCGTGGCTTCCCAGCAGTCGCCGAAAGCCGTTTTTTTTGCAGGGGTTTTTTTGGTTGCACGGATTAATTGACTTTACATTGTTTCCTATGGGAAACAATGTTTCGTCTTACGAACCTTTCGTCTTACGAACCTCCTCCTTGCACCAATTAAGTTCGTATCATGAGGTATTACTATATTACTATAAGTTTTTTAAAGCCTGTGTTGGTCTTGTTGAGTTGCAGAACCAAACCAGACAGTTATAGAGGTGCAGATGAGAGACTCAATGATTCCTCTGGAGAACTTTATCAGCAGCTCCTGATGCAGTTTTGCCAAAAACCAGAAGTCTTGCTTTTTAGCTAAACTACCATAAAACCAGGGTAAAGTTACTGTGGGGCACTGCAAACAAACGTAAATGCAGCCATGGTTCCAAGTGCTGTGGGGCTTGGAATACAATACAGTGGAACCCCGACATAAGAGCTGCTCGACTTAAGAGCTACTCGAGATAAGAGCTGGGAGAGGAGAGACATTTTTTTATTTTATTTTATTTATTACTTGGATTTGTATGCCGCACCTCTCCGCGATACGAGCCGAGAAGAGCCGGGCTGGCTTACTTTCCTTCCTTCCCGCGCTGATGCAGAGCCACTCGAACAAAGCGTCGCGCCCCTCTGATGCTTTCGGCGGCTTCCGAAGCGACGCTGGGCTCTTTTGCCGCCAAAAGCGTCAGGGGGGCGTGACGCTTTGTTCGAGTGGCTCTGCATCAGCGCGGGAAGGAAGGAAAGTAAGCCAGCCCGGCTCTTCTCGGCTCGTATCCCGGCACTTGGTGAGTGGAGAGGCGGTCGCCTCCCCTGCCGCCCCACTCTGGGGGTCCTTGGCTTCTGCTGGGGGTGGGGGGATCCAAACGCTGTTTTGAATTTCACATTCCGAGTGGCCCAAACGCCAAAGGCGAACTTCCGCACCTCAGGAGTTAGCTCGCAAACGGCGCGGCTGTTTTAAAACATCGCTGCCGGCCTGGGGGGGGGGAGAGGGAATAGGCGTTGATTGCTTACCTGAACGCCTCTTCTCGTACGGTGAGCGGGTACAGCAGTCACATGGGTTGCTCATGTCCAATCCGGTGGAACTGAGCCTAGTATTAAAAAAGCTTGCCGGATCCGCCCCTTCCCCAGAATTCGCGAATCCATAGACTAGGCTCAGTTGTGAAGCTCTGTAGTGTTCAACTCTCATTGTTAGAGGAAGAAAGATATAGAAAGGTAAAGAAGACACATACAAGGGCGGGAAGTGACTGCTGTACCCGCTCACCGTACGAGAAGAGGCGTTCAGGTAAGCAATCAACGCCTATTCTCCGTACTGAAGGAGCGGGTCCAGCAGTCACATGGGACATACCCAATAGATGGTCCCTAGGGTGGGATTAGCTTGCTATCGTGTGAGATAACGGATTGGAGTACCCTTCTGCCGAAGGCAGCGTCCGCTGAAGCGTAAGAATCAATCTTGTAGTGCCTGATGAAGGAATTTGGCGAGGCCCAAGTGGCTGCTTTGCAGACCTCCTCCAACGGGGCTTGAGTCGCCCAAGCGGCCGAGGTGGCTGCGCTCCTGGTGGAATGCGCTGTGATGTTCCTTGGAACTGAGAGGGAGGCCGACTCATAGGCCTTAGATATAGTCCCTCTGATCCAACGGCCTATTACTGTTGAAGACACTTTGGCCCCCATGACTCTGGGATGATAGGCTACAAAAAGTGCTTCTGACCTCCGAAAGGGTCCTGTGCGTTGGATATAGATTCTCAGCGCTCTGGTGAGATCCAGGGTGTGCCATCTAATTGCCAAGGGATGGTCTCGTTGGAGGCAGAAGGAAGGTAGGACAATATCCTGAGATCTGTGGAACATGGAACTGACCTTGGGTAAGAAGGTGGGGTCCAGTCGCAAGACTACCTTGTCCTGATGGAATTGGCAAAGGTCCTGCCTGATTGAGAGGGCAGCCAGCTCCGAAATGCGTCGAGCAGAGGTAATAGCCACCAGGAATGCTACCTTAAAGGATAGGTACCTGAGGGACGCCGATTTTAGGGGTTCGTATGGTGCCTGCGTGAGGGAATGGAGAACCCGTGGCAAATCCCATGATGGGTACCTGTGGACCTTGGAAGGTCTGAGGTTGGCTATGCCCTTGAGGAATTCCTGAACTTCAGGGAAGGATCGGAGAGGCTGTCTGCGGGGACCTCCTAGGACAGATGAAATGGCTGCCAGATGACGCCGGAGGGTGCTGGTGGAAAGTCCTTTATGGAAGCCTTGCATAAGGAAGGAAATTATTCTGTGTATGGGGATGCACAGAGGGGAGAGACCTTCCTGTAGACACCACTGGTGAAACTTGGACCACGTGTGGTCGTAGATTCGATTGGTCGAACCCCTTCTGGCCTTTAAAATGACCTCCACTGAATCGGGGTCATGACCACGCAGCTCTAAATCTCTCCTGATAACAGCCAGGCGGTGAGGTGGAACCACTCCGGGTCTGGATGGAAGGAGGCCCCCTGCCGCAGCATATCCCCCGAAACGGGGAGTCGCCAAGGGTCCTGGACGGACAGCTGTTGGAGATCCGCGAACCAGGGCCGGCGGGGCCAGTGAGGGGCGATTAGGATTACTCGGGCCCTCTCGGTGAGGACCTTGTGAATCACGTCCGGGAGGATTGGAATTGGAGGAAATGCGTAGAGTAGGCCTGGAGGCCATGGACTCCGGAGGGCATTGATTGCTTCCGCTCCCGGGGATGGAAATCTGGAATAGAAGCGAGGGAGTCGGGCGTTCGCATTGGTCGCGAAGAGATCCAGAATTGGTAGGCCGAATCTGAGGGTGATTTGATGGAACAGGTCTTGATGGAGGTTCCACTCTCCTGGGTCTATCGTTGCCCGGGATAGCCAATCCGCCTGGACGTTGAGACTCCCCGAGATGTGGTCGGCTAGGAGCGACTGGAGATGTTTTTCCGCCCAAAGGCCCAGCTTGAGGGCCTCCCTCATGAGAGCCTTGGATCTCGTGCCCCCCTGTCTGCAAATGTGGCTTTTCGTGGCAATGTTGTCGGTGAGAATGAGAACGTGCCGGTTGGGAATGCGAGGAGAGAAATGCTTCAGAGCCAGGGAAACGGCTCTTAACTCTAGCCAATTGATTGGCCTGGAAGCTTCCTCCGGGGACCACGTGCCCTGGGCTATCATCCCCTGGGCGTGGGCACCCCATCCCGATAGACTGGCATCTGTGGTGATGACAAATTGATCCGGGCACCTGAACGGGGATCCTCTGTCCATGGCCGGAGACTTCCACCACTTGAAGGATCTGCGAACACTCAGTGGGATGACAATGCGTCGATTTGAGTTGCTGTGCCCTGATCTCTGAAAAGGTAACAGGAGCCACTGGAGTTCCCTAGCATGAAGGCGAGCCCAGGGAATGATGCCTATGCACGACACCATCTTCCCCAAAAGGGAAGATAGAGTGACTATGGAAACTGAAGAATTTGATAAAATGCTAGAAATTAACTCCACTATACTGAGTTTTCTCTCGGGAGAGAGAAAAACCTGGGAGGATTCTGTATCAATAATGGATCCCAGGTGAGAAATGGATGTGGAGGGTTGGAGGTGGCTTTTATCAAAGTTGATGGAAAATCCATGGTCCTGAAGGACTGACATGGTGACAGAAAGGTCTGTTTTCACTTTCTCTAGGGAGTTCCCATGAATCAAAATATCATCAAGATAACATAAAATGTGGATGGGAAACGCCCTGATATAGGCCGCCAGGGACCCCAAGAGCTTTGTAAAGACCCGAGGGGCCGAGGAAAGGCCAAATGGCATCGCCCTATACTGGAAATGCCTGCCTTGAAAGGAAAAACGTAAAAATTTTCTGTGGCATTTGGCTATAGGAATGTGAAGGTAGGCCTCAGTGAGGTCTAAGGAGACCATGAAATCTCCCGAGTGAATGGCGGCCAAAATAGAAGACAAGGAGTGCATCTTAAACTTCCTATATTTGATGAATAAATTTAGTTTCTTTAAATCCAAAATAGCTCTCCAACCTCCGGAGGACTTTGGAACCATAAATAGGATGGAGTAAAAACCTAGGCCCTTCTGACCGGAAGGGACCGGTTGAATGGCTCTGATGGACAAAGGATGAGAAATGGCCTCCTCCATACGGTTACAATCTGAGGATGACCTGGGAGAAGGGCAGGAAATAAAACGTTTAGGGGGAGGAGAAATAAATTCTAAAAGAAGGCCTGTTTGAACAGTGTCAATGACCCAAGGGTCCTTGGAGGTGAGACGCCAATTAGAGGCGAAATGAGCTAGGCGACCCCCTATGGCAATAGAGGTAGGATTACCATCTAGGTTTTTTTGAAGCCCTGTTAGAGGAAGCTCCCCTTTGGAAGCGAAACCCTCTACCCCTGGAGTTCCTACCTTGGGAACGAAAGCGGGGGGAATACTGACCTGGAGATCTCTGGTAGGAAGCCGCTTGATCTTGCTGGCGCCCTGGGCGACGAAAGGACTGCGTTTTGGTAGCCTTTTTTGTGGTTGGACCCAAAACTTTCTTCTTGTCCGTGGTTTCCGTGAGGAGTGGATCCAGAAGATCACCGAAGAGAAGGTCGCGCTTTAAGGGACCCTGGGATAACTGCCACTTTTGGCGAACTCCCGCTTGCCAAGGGCGAATCCATAGGAGTCTTCTTGCCGTAGTAGAAGCTGCAATAGACTTAGCAGAAAATCTAGTAGATTGCAAGGTGGCATCAGCCACGTACTGGGCAGCTGCAAAGACCTTGTTGAAGTCTTGTTGACCTCTCAAGTCATCGGGAGGAATATGCTGTTGAAGTTGGCGAAGCCACAGCAGCATGGCTCTGGAGAAAAAGGAAGCCGCTGCAGAGCTTTTAGTGGCCCAGGAATCAGCGGTGAATCCTCTTTTGAGCATTTGCTCAATGCGCTTGTCCTCTGGACGGAGGACTTCCTCCGCCTCGCCTGGCACAGCCGCTGCCGAGTGAAGAATCTTGACAGGTTCATCCGGTTTGGGAAAGGATAGAAGCTCTTCATAGGAAGAGGAAAGTTTGTACAACTTTCTGTCCTTGGTGGAGGGATTAAGGCCAGAGGCTGGAAATTCCCACTGTTTGAGTAAAGCATCTTTAAACAACTTAGGCATAGGAATTACCTCGTTATCCTCCTGTTCCTCTGTGAAGTAAGGTAAATTCTCCTCCGGGGGATCAGTGGAAGTGGAGGCTTGTTTCTCCTGGGCCGCTAATCCCGTAGAAATTCTAGCTTTGAGGAGGAGAGATTTGAATAATTGAGAAGGAAAAATAGTAATAGGAGGAGGAACCTTTATTTGGGATTCCTCATCATCTGATAGGCCTTGAAAGGCATCCTCATCATCCTCTATATCCTCATATTCATCCTGGGAGGAATCTGAATCATCCTGAATAGGAGCTCTGACCGCTGGGGGAGAACCCAAGGGGCGGGAGGAGCGAGAAGGAGGAAGAGGTAAGGGAAGCTCATTGATGGTGGAGAGTTTGGCATCAATGGCTTTGGACAACACAGCAAAAATAGACTGGAACTCAGGAGGTAAACTGGAAATGTCAGCAGAAATGGCAGAAGAATCCCTAAAGGCCTGGGAGGATCCTGGCTGGGGGGAATCTTCAATAATATCTGGTTCCTCTGGACCTATGCCCCATAGGTTAGGTTGGGGTCTGTCTAGGTTTGGCTCATCCAGAGATAACACAGGGACCCCAGAAGGAGGCAGACTAGAAGCCTCTGGGGGGTCTTGACTACTGATTACTTGGGCCTGCACTTTCAAACGTTTTGCTGATTTGTCATGGATTTTTTGTAGGGCTAGGTCCCTTCTCTTCTCGGCCCTGGTGACCTTGGTCGAGGGGCGGGCCCCTGGAGAAGAGGAGGAAGAGGCCTGGGGGATACTAGTAATCTCATCGCCTGTAGGCCTGGCCTCTCTGGGACCTTTAGTTGTGCCTCTCTTGGGAAAAGTAGCCATAGTCTGACAATTAACAGAAGACAAGGCTGAGCCAATAACTGAATAATAAGGAGAAGAATTTCAAGGACTTCCCAAGAGGAATGGATCCTGCTTCGAGGCCTCGAAGCTGCTGAAACTTGAGGACAATCTGGGCAAACCCAGAGTTCGTGCCCCCAAACCCAGCGGGGCCAGCCTCCCTAAACTTTATAATTAAGTAAACCAAGGCACTCTGGTTGGAGGCTTAGCCGGTGGAGAATTTAGCCTGGGACCCCCAAGGCCCGCTCCGGGATCCACGCGGTGGACTGAGGCCTACACGGCTGGCAGGGGGCCAACACGAGAGGCCTAGATTTAAAAAGGGCGCGAAGGCCTTCGCGCCGAAAAAAATCGCTCCGTAAAATTTCTTAAAGGGAAAGCGATCGACTAAGTCCAGGAGACTAGAAGGCGTCTCACTCCGCAGGAGGTATTTCTTAAGCCCTTAAATATTTTTGTATACAATAAATAATCAATAGATAAATACTTGCACCAGGACCTCCAGGCCAAAGGATTAGAAGAATCCACAAGCGGCCGCAGGAATCGTAACCGGCAAAACCGCCGGGGGAAAACGAAACCGCAACTTCTCCCAAGGAAAAAAGCCTAGCCGCTTTTTTTCTTTTTTTCTTTAAAACGGCTGGCGCAATTAGTGCAAGTAAATAATTAAAGACAATAAATCTTACTACTTTTTGAAGGAAAAGATCGAAGGGTTGAACACTACAGAGCTTCACAACTGAGCCTAGTCTATGGATTCGCGAATTCTGGGGAAGGGGCGGATCCGGCAAGCTTTTTTAATACTAGGCTCAGTTCCACCGGATTGGACATGAGCAACCCATGTGACTGCTGGACCCGCTCCTTCAGTACGGAGAAAGGGGGGAGAGGGGGGAGAGAAAGAGAGAGGGAGAGAGAGAGAGAGAGAGAGAGAGTGAGAGATGCTCAGTGAGCCTTTCTTTGAAGTTGCCTTTCTTTCTTTCTTTCTCTCTCTCTTTCTTTTTCTCTCTTGCTCTCTTGCTCTTTCATTCTTTTTTCTTTCTCTTTCTTTCTTTCTTTCTCTTTCTTTCTTTCTCTTTCTTTCTTTCTCTTGCTTTCTCTCCTTCCTTCCCTCCTTCCATTTCTTTCATTCTCCCTCTCTATTTTTATTTCTCTTTCATTTTCTTTCTTTCTCTCTTGCTTGCTTTCTTTCTTGCTCTTTTTCTTTCTCTCTTTTACCTTCCCTTCCTCTATTTCTTGCTTTCCTTTTCCTTCCTCCCTTCTTTCCTCCCTCTACAGGATTGGGTGGCAGTGAAGTTACTCTCCCCTTTCATAAGTTTCTTTGCTTCCTTCCTCTGTTCCTGTCCCTTCACCCTTTCTTTCTTCCTTTCTTTCTTTCTTCCTTTCTTTCTTTCTTTCCTTCCTTCCTTTCCTCCCTCCATTTCTTGCTTTCCTTTTCCTTCCTCCCTTCTTTCCTCCCTCTACAGGATTGGGTGGCAGTGAAGTTGAATAAATAACTACAGTTTAATGAATAAAAATAAAAGTTTGCCATGTTGATTGTTTTGGGTAAAAAGAGGAAGGGAAGGGAAGCTCTCAGCTTATCATCTTATTAATAAGTAAAGTTACATTTATTCTTGCAATGTCTTTTTGCATAATTTAGACTAACTTTGTGAGTTTTTTGAGGGCTGGAACCAATTAAAATTATTTACATTAATTCCTATGGGGAAAAGTCATTCGAGATAAGAGCTGCTCGACTTAAGAGCGCAGGTCCGGAACGAATTAAACTCGTATCTCGAGGTACCACTGTACAACCGAAATGTAACAATACAACCGAAAGACAGGACTTGTGATCCAGATCTGCCAGAACTTCAGATCTGGGTCACAAGTCATAGAAACATAGAAGACTGATGGCAGAAAAAGACCTCATGGTCCATCTAGTCTGCCCTTGTACTATTTCCTGTATTTTATCGTAGGGTGGATATATGTTTATCCCAGGCATGTTTAAATTCAGTTACTGTGGATTTACCAACCACGTCTGCTGGAAGTTTGTTCCAAGGATCTACTACTCTTTCAGTAAAATAATATTTTCTCATGTTGCTTTTGATCTTTCCCCCAACTAACTTCAGATTGTGTCCCCTTGTTCTTGTGTTCACTTTCCTATTAAAAACACTTCCATCCTGGACCTTATTTAACCCTTTAACATATTTAAATGTTTCGATCATGTCCCCCCTTTTCCTTCTGTCCTCCAGACTATACAGATTGAGTTCATTAAGTCTTTCCTGATAAGTTTTATGCTTAAGACCTTCCACCATTCTTGTAGCCCGTCTTTGGACCCGTTCAATTTTGTCAATATCTTTTTGTAGGTGAGGTCTCCAGAACTGAACACAGTATTCCAAATGTGGTCTCACCAGCGCTCTATATAAGGGGATCCCAATCTCCCTCTTCCTGCTTGTTATACCTCTAGCTATGCAGCCAAGCATCCTACTTGCCTTTCCTACCGCCCGACCACACTGCTCACCCATTTTGAGACTGTCAGAAATCACTACCCCAAAATCCTTCTCTTCTGAAGTTTTTGCTAACACAGAACTGCCAATGCAATACTCAGATTGAGGATTCCTTTTCCACCATTCTCTCTTTCTGTTGTATTGTTAAGTTCAAACGTTTGTTAAGTGGCCACTCATAGGTCAAGGACTACCTGTGTGCTATTTCTTGCTATGACAGCTTCAAAGCAGCTGGTGATAGCCTAACCAGGCCTTTGGGAAGAGGAAGTTTACCTATTTTTAGCACACACAAAAAAATATCCCCCAAAAAGGGTGGGTTGATACTTCGTGCGGAGTTGAACTACTGGTTTACATATCTCCATCAAGCCAAAATAAACATTGCTGCTCCTGGTAAATTAAGTGATGTCATGGCTGTCTCATCCCAGTGACTGGAGCCTGTAGGGCAGGGGTCCCCAAACTTGGGAACTTTAAGACCTGTGGACTTCAACTCCCAGAATTCTCCAGCCAGCACAGCTGGCTGGAGAATTCTGGGAGTTGAAGTCCACAGGTCTTAAAGTTCCCAAGTTTGAAGACCTCTGCTGTAGGGGGTCTGGATGGGAAAGAACAGACTTCAGTGAACCCTGGCAAGATGGAGTGGCTTTGGAATTGGGGCCTTCTTGTCAGGATCAGAAGTATAGAAAGCTTAGAACGACGCCGCCTAAAACAGGATCTAAGTATTGCCCACAAAATCATATGCTGCAACGTCCTGCCTGTCAATGAGTACTTCAGCTTCAACCGCAACAACACAAGAGCACGCAACAAATTCAAACCTCCAAGCTTGACTGTAAAAAATATGACTTTTGCAATCGAGTTGTCGAAGCGTGGAACTCATTACCGGACTCAGTAATGTCAACCCCTAACCCCCAACATTTCTCCCTTAGACTATCCACGATTGACCTCTCCAGGTTCCTAAGAGGTCAGTAAGGGGCGTACATAAGTGCACTAGCCTGCCTTTCGTCCCCCGTCCAATTGTCTCTCCTTATCTCATATATCATATATCTTTTCTTCCTTTCATATATCTTATCCCCTACTTTTACATCTTTTCTTTATATATAATACTTCATGTCTATCCTCTTCAATATGTATTGTGTATTGGACAAAATAAATAAATAAATAAATATATGCAATGCTCAAAAAAAAAAATAAAGGGAACACTCAAAGAACGCAACCTAGATCTGAATGAATGAAATATTCTCATTGAATACAGTAATCCCTTGCTACTTCGCGGTTCATCTTTTGCGGATTTGCTATTTCACAGGTTTTTGCAAAGGGAAAGAACGCAGGGGCAGGAACGGCTTGTGGGGGGGGGGGGACTGCAACGGCGGCCTCCTTCAGCCCACGCAGTAGCTGAGAGAAGCTGACCGCTGAGAGAGACCATCAGCAGTGGGTTGTTAACAATATGGCGGGACCCAGGGAAAGAGCCTTCTCTGTGGCGGCCCCGACCCTCTTGAACCAGCTTCCCCCAGAGATTAGGACTGCCCCCACCCTCCTTGCCTTTCGTAAACTTCTTAAAACCCACCTCTGCCGTCAGGCATGGGGGAACTGAGACATCTCCCCCTTGCCTATGTAGTTTTATGTATGATATGTTGTGTGTATGTTTTTTATATGCTGGGGTTTTTAGACTTTTTAATGTAAATTGTCATTTTAAATTTTAATATTAGATTTGTTACTATATATTGTTTTTATCAATGCTGTGAGCCGTCCCGAGTCTGCGGAGAGGGGCGACATACAAATCTAATTAATAATGATGATGATAATAATAATAATAATAATAATAATAATAATAATAATAATAATAATAATAATATAGGGAGGGTTTAAAAGTCCATATACTTGTTAAATACATACAAAAACAGCATTCCTCTACTTTGCGGAAATTCGTTTTTCGTGGGTGGTCTTGGAACACATCCCCCGCGAAAAATGAGGTATCACTGTACTTTGTTCTGTACAAAGTTGAATGTGCACAACAGCATGTGAAATTGGTTGTTAATCAGTGTTGCTTCCTAAGCAGACTGTTTTGATTTCACAGAGGTTTGGTTTATTTGGAGTTATATTGTGCTGTTGAAGTGTTCCCTTTATTTTTTAATTTTTTTGAGCAGTGTAAGGCACCTTTGCATAGGTGTGGCTTGTGGCTTGGCTTGAAGGTATTGTGGCTCAGTATGGTTTAGAGTGGCTTGTGAATTAGTATGGCTTGTGGTGGCTGAAGACTTGTAGTTAAATATTGTAACTGAGAATAGTAGATAATGTATGTATGTATGTATGAATGTATGTATGTATGTATGTATGTATGTATGTATGTATGTATGTGACTTTTAATTGTGAGTACTTTGTATAGTAACTGCTAGGAGGATAACTACAGTGTAAGTAGTGTAGGTTTGCCATGAAAGAAGTAAACATTTTCCTAAGAAACTCTGCAGTACGTGCCTTCAATTATCTTCAAGATAAAGGTTCCTGATATACTGGTCTGAGGCAGGCTGGTTAGCTGCTTTGGCTATCTGAGTGGGCTAGCTTCTGCAAAATGTTACTCCAACACTTCTGGTTCTAAGGACAGACTATCTATCTATCTATCTATCTATCTATCTATCTATCTATCTATCTATCTATCTATCTATCTATCTATCTATTAGATTTGTGTGCCACCCCTCTCCGGAGACTCGGAGTGGCTCACAACAAAAACAACAATGTGACAAATCCAATATATTTAGTTTTAATTAATTGGATTTCTATTTTATTGTTCTTTTTCATATGTCGTAAGCCGCCCCGATTCCTCAGAGGGGTGGCATATAAACCCAATAAATAAATAAATAAATAAACAAATAAACAAACAAACAAACAAACTCTATTTCATTGAGGGCACGTCAGGGTAGTGTTTGACCTTGGCGGAGGGGAGCGGGGATGGGGCGTGGCCAGGGTGGGCATCGCCAGCTCAACATCACTCATATCGGGGGCGCCTGTGGACCCAAGCGCTCTGTTTTCAGCTTCGACAGCCTCCTGTAATCCCACCACTGAAAATGGAGGTCAGGAGGGCCGGCCGCAGCCCTGGCGAGCTCCGTTTTCACTGGCGGAGGCACTGCGGGCTGGTCCTTCACTCTTTCCAGGGTGGAACTCCCAAGCCAGATCTTAGCACCCCGTGGGTCAGATCCAGCCTTGAGCACAAATCCCAGCGGCCGATAAGGTCCCACAGAGTTGACCTTCTCCAGGTCCTGTCGACCAAACAATGTCGTCTGATGGGACCTGGAAGAGCCTTCTCTGGTCATATGACTGACCTGTTTTACAATCATTCCAACTTGTGATCATTATGGTCATATGTCAAGGACTACTACTACTTATATATGTCAGGAGATTTAAAAATAAGGATTAGAATCACAAAGGTATTACATCTGAACAGCAAAAGAGGAAGAAAAGGAGCAGAAATGTTAATGAGTATTACTGTCAAATCATTGGCTATTTCATGTAATTTAAGAATGGTAAATGTAGTAAGCTTATCCTTTTGAGCGAATTCATTAATTTCCTGGAGAGTTAAGAGCATTTTCTCGTCTAGAAATAGAAACATAGAAGATTTACGGCAGAAAAAGACCTCATGGTCCATCTAGTCTGCCCTTATACTATTTCCTGTATTTTATCTTAGGATGGATATACAGTATGTTTATCCCAGACATGTTTAAATTCCAACCTTGGCAACATTTAAGACTTGTGGACTTCAACTCCCAGAATTCCTTAGTCAGCTTTGCTCGCTAAGGGTTAAAGATTTGCTAGCTGAGGAATTCTGGGAGGTGAAGTCCACAAGTCTTAAAGTTGCCAAGGTTGGAGACCAGTGGCTTTTGGGCCCCAGGTACTGTTCTATAGAAAGAGGTTTTCCTGCATGGCCCAATTTCTGGTATGCCACAGACCAGGAGTTGGAGTCTACAAGTCTTAAAGTTGCTAAATTTTGAAGACCTGAGGTAAATGATATGCAAAAATCACGGCTGGCTGAGGAATTCTGGGAGTTGAAGTCCACAAGTCTTAAAAGTTGCCCAGTTGGAGGATCCCTGCTCTAAACACTAAAGTTGTATCTCTGTTTTGTTGGGGTGTAGGTATGTGCAAACCATAACAGCCACGACTTCTATAAAAGTGGTGGTGGTTACATTGCTTGAATCAAATTTAATGCCCCCTCATTTCCTGATGAATGAAGCGAAATCTAGGACCTCAGATTAATAATAATAATAATAATAATTATTATTATTATTATTATTATTTATTAGATTTATATGCCACCCCTCTCCGCAGACTCGGGGCGGCTCACAATAACAATAAACAATGCAGTACAAATCCAATAATTAAAACTAAAGCTAAAAACCCACTATCATTTTAAAAACAGTCAATACTACCCAATCATAACCACACATAAATCTTACTAGCCAAATTCCTGATCATCTGCAGTTTTACGCATATAACAGAAGTTAAGATTATAAATTGAAGTCCTGTTTGTGCAGTGGGCACAGAATTGCCTTTGGAGATGAGGTTATGAATCAGTTTGCAAATGCAATATTTATCTGCGTTAGGAAAACCAACAAAAAATGAATAGCATCCTTTGTTATAAGGGGCAGGGGAGTAGTTGCTTTTATTACAAATGTTAGCAGGGTAAGAGGGACCTTGTAGTCTAGCCGCCTGCTACAGCAGGAAGCCCTTTATCATTACTGAATTGCAGTTATTGAACTATGGTTATAACTAGTGATGGCTTGCTCCCAGAATGGTAACGGGCTACAAAAATGGTGGAAGGTCTTAAGCATAAAACGTATCAGGAAAGACTTAATGAACTCAATCTGTATAGTCTGGAGGACAGAAGGAAAAGGGGGACATGATCGAAACATTTAAATATGTGAAAGGATTAAATAAGGTTCAGGAGGGAAGTGTTTTTAATAGGAAAGTGAACACAAGAACAAGGGGGCACAATGTGAGGTTAATTGGGGAAAAGATCAGAAGAAACGTGAGAAAATATTATTTTCCTGAAAGAGTAGTAGATGCTTGGAACAAACTTCCAGATGTGGTTGGTAAATCCACAGTAACTGAATTTAAACATGCCAGGGATAAACATGTCCCCCCTTTTTCTTCTGTCCTCCAGACTATACAGATTGAGTTCATTAAGTCTTTCCTGATACGTTTTATGCTTAAGACCTTCCACCATTCTTGTAGCCCGTCTTTGGACCCGTTCAATTTTGTCAATATCTTTTTGAAGGTGAGGTCTCCAGAACTGAACACAGTATTCCAAATGTGGTCTCACCAGCGCTCTATATAGCGGGATCACAATCTCCCTCTTCCTAGATAGATTAGATAGATAGATAGATAGATAGATAGATAGATAGATAGATAGATAGATAGATAGATAGATAGATAGATAGATAGATAGATAGTGTGTTAGAGCCTGGCCCCTTATCCACAGCATCTTAAAAAAAAAAATCAAAACTCCCTGGGGGAAAAAAATAGATAACCTTGAAAAAAGCAAGACAGCAGCACAATTCACTACACAATGACTTGGAGCTCTATGTTGTTCCACCCCATGCTGAAAAAAACTATTCCTTGAAATAATGACTGAAATCTTTCCCTGCTGCCAACATTTGCTCTGTATTTATTAGCCCATGCCATTAGACTCTGCACTGAAACTAGTGGGAGGCAGGCATGGAATTTACCAGGAACATTCAACTCAGACGGTCTGTTCCTATTAGGCTGTTCTGAACAGCGGGCGCTGTGCAGCAGATAGAGAGACAGATATAGCCCTGAAATACACAGGTGCAGCTGAAACAGAAGGAGCAGGCAGGGCCTTTCCAAGAAAGTGCAGGCAACCATCGCGATGGGAAGGAGCTTTATCCCTCCCCAGGAGATCCTTGGCCTATTGCTACTAGCACGCCAGCCAAAAAACTCCGTATGTCGTTCGCTTTGCCACTGCCGGCTGGCAGAACAGAGAAAGGAGCCCTGGTCGGCCATCTGTTTTGCCAAACCGTGCTGCCAAATTTCTCTGAAAAAGGGGCCCACCCTCTTCCTCCCGGCTCCTCTGCCAGGTTGCAAATTTTGGAATCTAGCAGCGGGGCTAGATTGGAGTCCATTTTGCTTTGCTCCCTGCTCCAAATCAGAGCGTTTTAACTTTTCTGCACTGTGTTACTACTACCACGAGCCGTTTCCCTATTGCAGAGGGGGCATCTTATACCCCGAATAATACGGTACATGCTGGTTGCCAAGCGTTCAAATTTTGATGACATGATTACGATCTGCAATGGTCGTTAAGTGTGAAAAAGTGTGAAGATGGATATACAGTGTTCCCTCGATTTTCACGGGGGATGCGTTCCGAGACCTCCCGCAAAAGTGGAATTTCCGCAAAGTAGAGATGCGGAAGTAAATACACTATTTTTGGCTATGAACAGTATCCCAAGCCTCCCCTTAACACTTTAAACCCCTAAACTGCAATTTCTCATTCCCTTAGCAACCATTTAGATTATTACTCACCATGTTTATTTATTAAAGTTTATTAAAAAAAATTCATTAAAGGCGGACAAAAGTTTGGCGATGATGTATGACATCATCGGGCGGGGAAAACCGTGGTATAGGGGGGGAAACCGCAAAGTATTTTTTAATTTATATTTTTGAAAAACCGTGCTATAGCCGTTTCGCGAAGTTTGAACCCACGAAAATCGAGGGACTACTGTATATGCATATAAGTCACTTTCAATGCTGTAGTAACTTCAAATGGTCACTGAACAAGTGATTGTAAGTCAAGGACTACCTGATCCAGTATTAAGGCTTATGAAAAATTACAGTTAAGACTCTATCTGGCAGCCCCAAAATAGCCACCAGAGAGCTAACAAATCTCTTGTGAGAAGGAACCATCTCTCTGCTTATCATCTACTGTATTTTTCAGAGTATAAGATTCATCTTTTTCCTCCCTAAAAGAAGCTGAAAATTCGGGTGCATCTTGAATGTAACTTTTTTCATAGCTTTTTTCTCCAGCCCTAACTAGGTGCCAACGATCTTCTCAGCTCTTACCTTGCAGATTCTTTCATGTTGGGAGAAAGATCAAAAGCAACATGAGAAAATATTATTTTACTGAAAGAGTAGTAGATCCTTGGAACAAACTTCCAGCAGACATGGTAGATAAATCCACAGTAACTGAATTTAAACATGCCTGGGATAAACACATATCCATCCTAAGATAAAATACAGAAAATAGTATAAGGGCAGACTAGATGGACCAGGAGGTCTTTTTCTGCCGTCAGACTTCTATGTTTCTATGTTACTCTCTACAAAGAATGTTTTCCAAGCCCTAAGTCTTTGCAGGGTTTTTCCATTGCTCTAACTTGCTCTAAATGTTTCTTTCTGGCTCTACCCAGGTGCTAACAATGTTCCCAGCTCTTACTTGCTTGCAAGCTCTTTCCTTGTTACTCTCTTTCAAGAATGTTTTCCAAACCATGTCTTTGTAGGGGGTTTTTATTCTTCTTGCTCCAAATGTTTCTTTCCAGCCCTAACCAGGTGCTAACAATTTTCCCAGCTCTTACCGGCTTGCAAGTTCTTTCATTGTTACTCTTTGCGAAGAATGTTTTCCAAGCCCTAAGCCTTTCAGGTTTTTTTTTCATTGCTCTAACTTGCTCCAAATGTTTCTTTCCAGCCCTAACCAGGTGCTAGTTTCAAGTTTCAAATCTATTGGATTTATATGCCGCCCCTCTCCGAAAACTCGGGGTGGCTAACAACAATCATGAACAATATACAATAAAATCCAATACTAAAAGCAAATTAAAACCCCTTAATATATAAAAACCAAACATACATACAAACATACCATGTATACAGTTAACTATGTTCCCAGCTCTTACCAGATTGCAAGCTCTTGCATTGTTACTCTCTCTGAGTAAAGTTTTTTTAAAGCCTTAACCAGGGGATAAAATAATGTGCTGAAGCTGACCAGACTAAGAACGCTAGATAGATGAATATCTGGTAAGCAAATTATTTTTCCTATTTTCCTCCCCAAAAACTAAGGTGCAACTTATACTTCGGTGCATCTTATACTCTGAAAAATACGGTACTTATCTTAGTTTTTAAGCACGCTATTATTACAGGTAGTCCCCACCTAGTGACTACAATTGGCACCGGCCCTTCCATTGTTAACCCTGCTGTTCTGTCGGGTCGTATGTGACCCGAAACCAAGTTTGAGTCCCTGTAAAACATTTTCCCTGCATGTCTGAAACTTGAAATTCCATGAGTTTTCATCATTTCAGGGGTTCTCTCTATGAGAATTTTTTTTGGGGGGTGGGGGGTTTCTTTCTTGCTGAAAAAAAAAACCTCCCTAATGTTATGTTCCCGGGTCTATTTGACCCGGACTGCAAATTGATCATTTTAGGTACTTATATTTGGTCTTTTTGAAAGCTTTTTTCACCTGGAAACAGGTTTGAACATTTCTGCACACAATGATATGAAAATTGAAATGAAAAAAGTAAATCTTATTGGTTTATTTCGTGGATATAATGCATGCCCCCCCCCCCCGTTTTTGTGAATTTTTGTCAATTTTTCCAGTTCAATTTTCATATCATTATGTTCAGAAATGTTCAAGCTACCAATCCCACACCAACTTTAGTAAAATAGAATGGATTTTGCTAGCAAAACTATCCATAAAGTGAAGACTATTTCAAAAAAACGGAGGGGCATGCATTTCATCAACAAAATAAACCAATATGCATCAATTTTTCCAGTTCAATTTTCATATCATTATGTTCAGAAATGTTCAAGCTACCAATCCCACACCAACTTTAATAAAATAGAATGGATTTTGCAAGCAAAACTATCCATAAATTGAAAAAATTCACAAAAACGGGGGGGCATGCAATATATCCGCAAAATAAACCAATAAGATTTACTTTTTTCATTTCAATTTTCATATCATTGTGTGCAGAAATGTTCAGACTACTTTCCAAGTGAAAAAAGTTTTCAAATTGACCAAACATAAGCACTTCAAATGAAGAGTTTTTGGTCCGGGTCGTATGTGACCCGAACATAACATTAGGAAGTTTTTTCGAACAGAACAGCAGGGTTAAATGGAAAATAACATTACAGCAGCAAGGGTACATCACTTACTGCCATCACAATCATTAAGCAGGACATCATGCAACCATAATTTGTGGTTTTACTTTTGTGCGCTCCATTAATTCAGCTTGGCAGAAACCAGTTGTGAATGTGCACCAGTTGTGAAGCACCTATATGGCAATCCCGTGCCCATGGGATGTTGCAACTGTCTTAAATGTGAGGACTGGTCACAAATCTGTTTTTTTAAACACCAAGGCATTCAGGAAGCAAAGACTACCTGTATAACCAGGGAAGGTATCATAGACGGGGTTGTTCTTTTTCTATATTTAAAGCCTGAAAAGAAATAAAAGTGTAACAAGTGGTTTTTTTTTCTCAAGTTGCCTGGAGCAGTGATTTTCAACCTTTTTTGAGCCACGTCACATTTTTTACATTTACAAAACCCTGGGGCACATTGAGCGGGGCCAGAGGAGGGGGGGGGCTAAAAAAAGTTTGGACAAAGAAATTCTCTCTCTTCCTCCCTTTCACTCTATTTCTCTCTCCCTCTTTCTCTCCCTTCCTTCCTTTCTCTCTCTGCATCCCTTTCTTTCTCTTCCTTCCTTCCTCTCTTTTTTGCTCTCTTTCTCTCTCCCTCCCTACCTCCCTCTATGTCTTTCCCTCTCTTTCCTTCCCTCTCTCACTCGCTCTTTCCCTCTCTTGCTTTCTCTCTCTCTCTTTTGCTTTCTTTCTCTTTCTTTCTCTCTCTCTTGCTTTCTTTCTCTCTCTGAGCGTCGCGGCACACCTGACCATGTCTCACGGGCACACTGGTTGAAAAACACTGGCCTAGAGCAGTGCATTCGCTGGCTGGGGAATTCTGGGAGTTGAAGTCCAGATATCTTCAAGTTGCCAAGGTTGGGAAGCACTAGCCTAGAGGAATATTTTTTTTACAGATTTTCAATTAGTTACTTGGTATTATTTGATTTATCTCTTGCCCTCCTAGCCAAAGGGCACTTGGCTAACAAAAAAAAAATAATCATCTGATAACAGATAAAATTATAGTAATAAATATTAATAATAAGGATTAATTAGAAGATTAATGCTGAGAAAGATTGAAGGCAAAAGAAGAAGGGGGCAACAGAGAATGAGACGGCTGGATGGAGTCGCTGAAGCAGTCAGAGTGAGCTAAAATGGACTCCAGAGGATGGTAGAGAACAGTAGTGGCAAACCTGTGGCCCACGGAGCCATATTGGAGGGCAAGTGAGGCATTGCTCTATGTCAGCTCCAGCATTGGGACGACCGTTTCACCCTCTGGAGGCTTCAGGTTGAAACTGCACCCGAAGCAGTTTCCCTGAAGGCTCCAGAGTGCAAAAAACAGCACAATGGGCTAACCGGAAGTCAACTTTTCCTAACTTCCGGTTTGGCCATTTTTTCACCATAGAAACATAGAAGACTGACGGTAGAAAAAGACCTCATGGTCCATCTAGTCTGCCCTTATACTATTTCCTGTGTTTTATCTTAGGATGGATATATGTTTATCCCAGGCATGTTTAAATTCAATTACTGTGGATTTACCAACCACGTCTGCTGGAAGTTTGTTCCAAGGATCTACTACTCTTTCAGTAAAATAATATTTTCTCACGTTGCTTCTGATCTTTCCCCCCAACCAAGCTCAGATTGTGCCCCCTTGTTCTTGGGTTCACTTTCCTATTAAAAACACTTCCTTCCTGAAGCTTATTTAACCCTTTATTTATTTATTGTATTTTATTTATTTATTGGATTTGTATGCCGCCCCTCTCCGCAGACTCGGGGCGGCTAACAACAATGATAAAAACAGTATGTAGAAATCCAATTAATAAAACAACTAAAAAGCCTTATAATAAAACCAAACATACACACAAACATGCCATGCATAACTTGTAATGGCCTAGGGGGAAGGAATATCTTAACTCCCCCATGCCTGGCGGCATAAATGAGTCTTGAGTAGTTTACGAAAGACAGGGAGGGTGGGGGCAGTTCTAATCTCCGGGGGGAGTTGGTTCCAGAGGGCCAGGGCCGCCACAGAGAAGGCTCTTCCCCTGGGGCCCGCCAAACGCCATTGTTTAGTCGACGGGACCCGGAGAAGGCCAACTCTGTGGGACCTTATCGGTCGCTGGGATTCGTGCGGTAGCAGGCGGTTCCGGAGGTAATCTTGTCCCATGCCATGTAGGGCTTTAAAGGTCATGACCAACACTTTGAATTGTGACCGGAAACTGATCGGCAGCCAATGCAAGCCACGGAGTGTTGAAGAAACGTGGGCGAATCTTGGAAGCCCCATGATGGCTCTCACGGCTGCGTTCTGCACGATCTGAAGTTTCCGAACACTTTTCAAAGGTAGCCCCATGTAGAGAGCGTTGCAATAATCGAACCTCGAGGTGATAAGGGCATGAGTGACTGTGAGCAATGACTCCCTCTCCAAATAAGGCCGCAACTGGTGCACCAGGCGAACCTGGGCAAACGTCCTCCTCGCCACAGTCGAAAGATGATGTTCCAATGTCAGCTGTCGATCGAGGAGGACGCCCAAGTTGCGAACCCTCTCTGAGGGGGTCAGTAGTTCCCCCCCCCCCAGGGTAATGGACGGACAGATGGAATTGTCCTTGGGAGGCAAGACCCACAGCCACTCCGTTTTGTCTGGGTTGAGTTTGACTTTGTTCACACTCATCCAGGCCCCAACAACCTCCAGGCACCAGCACATCACTTCCACTGCTTCATTGACTGGACATATTTAAATGTTTAAATGTTTCGATCATGTCCCCCCTTTTCCTTCTGTCCTCCAGACTATACAGATTGAGTACAGACCTTCCCAGGCTTCAGTGAGCCTTGTGTGCATGCGGGGGACAGGGAAGGGGGATTGCACACATGTGCAGAGGGCAGCATGAGGGTGCGCATGTGTGGGGGGAGGGAATGGATGTGGGCATGTGCACGCATGCTAGAACATACACGCACACCCTTTTGGCACATGAAGCAAAAAAGATTCGCCATCAATGGCTGGAGGAACGTTGTCCATGGAGTTGCGATGGATCAGACACAACTTTGCAACTAACAACAACGAGAAGTTTAAGAGCTCTTGCAGGCCACATGTATAACTGGAGAAATTTATATTCCTTCTCCCCCCAATCTGCAAATGAAAGAAACAGGGAGTTCTAAGCTCTATTTTAATGCTCTGGGTGCAGTTTTTTGGCTGATCCATAGCTTATCATCTATCCTTTCTCTGTACGGACAGTGAAACAATGCTGATCGATTTAACTGTTTGATTTTGTACTCTCCAGTCTCCAATAGCATCCTTTATTATTCCCTTTTGGCGGAACGAGCAACATTAACTCCAATGTCCACAGGCGATCAATCTAACACCTGAATTTACAACCCACCCCCAAACCTGTTGGACTCAAAGGCGACAAACACCCAAAAACCAGACATTAACCAAGCAAAAAGATAGAAATTGCAATACAGTGCAAAGAAGGAAAACGCAAACACAATTCAAATTCCCTGTAATAGCACCCGCAATCAATTAGAGCTAAAGGCACATCGGAACAATGCCGCTTTGATTTTCTTTGCGTGATGCAAGGGGGCAGTAAGGCCAAATTAATTCCAGGGCAGGGACTTTCAGGGAATGGGGGGGGGGGGGAGATTGGAGTTAACCTTGGAGATCTACCACTCAGCTCCCAAGTTATGTAAATTAGAAAGGGTGGGTGGATTCTCTTATAATAAACTTTATTGATTTTGTCACTAAAAAAAACACAGACATACAAACATTTAAACATGTAGTAGGGGTTACAATTACCCCTCTCTTCTTAGAAGTTAATTTTAAATACAGAAAAAGAATATATTCTTAGTTCATTAAGTCAACATATTAGGTGTTGGATGAAGGTGGTGCCGTGGATATTGCCTACCTGGACTTCAGCAAAGCCTTTGATATGGTTCCACATAAAGAGCTGATAGATAAATTAGTGAAGATTGGACTTAATCCCTGGATAGTTCAATGGATTTGCAGCTGGCTGAAGCATAGACATCAGAGAGTTATTGTTAATGGCGAGTATTCTGAGCAGAGTCAGGTTACAAGCGGTGTGCCACAAGGGTCTGTTCTGGGTCCTATTCTTTTTAATATGTTTGTGAGTGACATAGGGGAAGGTTTGGTGGGGAAAGTTTGCCTATTTGCCGATGACTCTAAAGTGTGCAATAGGGTTGATATTCCTGGAGGGGTCTGTAATATGGTAAATTATTTAGCTTTACTAGATAAATGGTCAAAGCAATGGAAACTGCAGTTTAATGTTTCCAAATGTAAAATAATGCACTTGGGGAAAAGGAATCCTCAATCTGAGTATTGTATTGACAGTTCTGTGTTAGCAAATACTTCAAAAGAAAAGGATTTAGGGGTAATGATTTCTGACAATCTCAAAATGGGTGAACAGTGCAGTCAGGCGGTAGGGAAAGCAAGTAGGATGCTTGGCTGCATAGCTAGAGGTATAACAAGCAGGAAGAGGGAGATTATGATCCCGCTATATAGAATGCTGGTGAGACCACATTTGGAATACTGTGTTCAGTTCTGGAGACCTCACCTACAAAAAGATATTGACAAAATTGAACGGGTCCAAAGACGGGCTACAAGAATGGTGGAAGGTCTTAAGCATAAAACGTATCAGGAAAGACTTAATGAACTCAATCTGTATAGTCTGGAGGACAGAAGGAAAAGGGGGGACATGATCGAAACATTTAAATATATTAAAGGGTTAAATAAGGTTCAGGAGGGAAGTGTTTTTAATAGGAAAGTGAACACAAGAACAAGGGGACACAATCTGAAGTTAGTTGGGGGAAAGATCAAAAGCAACATGAGAAAATATTATTTTACTGAAAGAGTAGTAGATCCTTGGAACAAACTTCCAGCAGACGTGGTAGATAAATCCACAGTAACTGAATTTAAACATGCCTGGGATAAACATATATCCATCCTAAGATAAAATACAGAAAATAGGCGTTGATTGCTTACCTGAACGCCTCTTCTCGTACGGTGAGCGGGTACAGCAGTCACATGGGTTGCTCATGTCCAATCCGGTGGAACTGAGCCTAGTGTTAAAAAAGCTTGCCGGATCCGCCCCTTCCCCAGAATTCGCGAATCCATAGACTAGGCTCAGCTGTGAAGCTCTGTAGTGTTCAACTCTCATTGTTAGAGGAAGAAAGGTTATAGGAAGATAAGGAAGACACATACAAGGGCGGGAAGTGACTGCTGTACCCGCTCACCGTACGAGAAGAGGCGTTCAGGTAAGCAATCAACGCCTATTCTCCGTACTGAAGGAGCGGGTCCAGCAGTCACATGGGACATACCCAATAGATGGTCCCTAGGGTGGGATTAGATTGCTATCGTGAGAGATAACGGATTGGAGTACCCTTCTGCCGAAGGCAGCGTCCGCTGAAGCGTATGAATCAATCTTGTAGTGCCTGATGAAGGAATTTGGCGAGGCCCAAGTGGCTGCTTTGCAGACCTCCTCCAACGGGGCTTGAGTTGCCCAAGCGGCCGAAGTGGCTGCGCTCCTGGTGGAATGCGCTGTGATGTTCCTTGGAACTGAGAGGGAGGCCGACTCATAGGCCTTAGATATAGTCCCTCTGATCCAACGGCCTATCACTGTTGAAGACACTTTGGCACCCATGACTCTGGGGTGATAGGCTATAAAAAGTGCTTCTGACCTCCGAAAGGGTCCTGTGCGTTGGATATAGATTCTCAGCGCTCTAATGAGATCCAGGGTGTGCCATCTAATTGCCAAGGGATGGTCTCGTTGGAGGCAGAAGGAAGGTAGGACAATATCCTGAGTTCTGTGGAACATGGAACTGACCTTGGGTAAGAAGGTGGGGTCCAGTCGCAAGACTACCTTGTCCTGATGGAATTGACAAAGGTCCTGTCTGATTGAGAGGGCAGCCAGCTCCGAAATGCATCGGGCAGAGGTAATAGCCACCAGAAATGCTACTTTAAAGGATAGGTACCTGAGGGACGCCGATTTTAGGGGTTCGTATGGTGCCTGCGTGAGGGAATGGAGAACCCGTGGCAAATCCCAGGATGGATACCTGTGGACCTTGGAAGGTCTGAGGTTGGCTATGCCCTTGAGGAATTCCTGAACCTCTGGGAAGGATCGGAGAGGCTGTCTGCGGTGGCCCCCTAGGACAGAGGAAATTGCCGCCAGATGACGCCGGAGGGTGCTGGTGGAAAGTCCTTTATGGAAACCTTGCATAAGGAAGGAAATGATTCTGTGTATGGGAATGCACAGGGGAGAAAGGCCTTCCTGTAGACACCACTGGTGAAACTTGGACCACGTGTGGTCGTAGATTCGATTGGTCGAACCCCTTCTGGCCTTTAAAATGACCTCCACTGTATCGGGGTCGTGACCACGCAGTTCTAAGTCTCTCCTGATAACAGCCAGGCGGTGAGGTGGAACCACTCCGGGTCTGGATGGAATGAGGCCCCCTGCCGCAGCATATCCCCCGAAACGGGGAGTCGCCAAGGGTCCTGGACGGACAACTGTTGGAGATCCGCGAACCAGGGCCGGCGGGGCCAATGAGGGGCGATTAAGATTACTCGGGCCCTCTCGGTGAGGACCTTGTGAATCACATCCGGGAGAATTGGAATTGGAGGGAATGCGTAGAGTAGGCCTGGAGGCCATGGGCTCCGGAGGGCATTGATTGCTTCCGCTCCCGGGGATGGAAATCTGGAAAAGAAGCGAGGGAGTTGGGCGTTCGCATTGGTCGCGAAGAGATCCAGGACTGGTAGGCCGAATCTGAGGCTGATTTGATGGAACAGGTCCTGATGGAGGTTCCACTCTCCTGGGTCTATCGTTGCTCGAGATAGCCAGTCCGCCTGGACGTTGAGGCTCCCCGAGATGTGGTCGGCTAGGAGCGACCGAAGATGTTTTTCCGCCCAAAGGCCTAACTTGAGGGCCTCCCTCATGAGGGCTTTGGATCTCGTGCCCCCCTGTCTGCAGATATGGCTTTTTGTGGCAATGTTGTCGGTGAGAATGAGAACGTGCCGGTTGGGAATGCGAGGAGAGAAATGCTTCAGAGCCAGGGAAACGGCTCTTAACTCTAGCCAATTGATTGGCTTGGAAGCTTCCTCCGGGGACCACGTGCCCTGGGCTATCATCCCCTGGGCGTGGGCGCCCCATCCCGATAGACTGGCATCTGTGGTGATGACAAATTGATCCGGGCACCTGAACGGGGATCCTTTGTCCATGGCCGGAGACTTCCACCACTTGAAGGATCTGCGAACCCTTGGAGGGATGACAATGCGACGATTTGAGTTGCTGTGCCCCGATCTCTGAAAGGGTAATAGGAGCCACTGTAGTTCCCTAGCATGAAGGCGAGCCCAGGGAATGATGCCTATGCATGACACCATCTTCCCCAAAAGGGAAGACAGGGATACTATGGATACTGAAGGTTTAGATAGAATGCAAGAAATTAACTCCCCTATACTGAATTTTCTCTCGGGAGAGAGAAAGACCTGGGAGGATTCTGAATTAATAATGGATCCCAGGTGTAAAATGTATGTGGAAGGTTGGAGATGACTTTTATCAAAGTTGATGGAAAATCCATGGTCCTGAAGGACTGACATGATGACAGAAAGGTCTGTTTTCACTTTCTCTAGGGAGTTCCCATGAATCAAAATATCATCAAGATAACATAAAATGTGAATGGGAGACGCCCGGATATAGGCCGCCAGGGACCCCAAGAGCTTTGTAAAAACCCGAGGGGCCGAGGAAAGGCCAAATGGCATCGCCCTATACTGGAAATGCCTGCCTTGAAAGGAGAAACGCAAAAATTTTCTGTGGCATTTGGCTATAGGAATGTGGAGGTAAGCCTCAGTAAGGTCTAAAGAGACCATGAAATCTCCCGTGTGGATGGCGGCCAAAATAGATGATAAGGAGTGCATCTTAAACTTCCTATATTTGATGAATAGGTTCAGCTTCTTTAAATCCAAAATAGCTCTCCAACCTCCGGAGGATTTTGGAACCATAAATAGGATGGAGTAAAAACCTAGACCCTTCTGACCGGGAGGAACCGGTTGGATGGCTCTGATGGACAATAAGTGGGAGATGGCCTCCTCCATACGGTTACAATCTGAGGAGGACCTGGGAGAAGGGCAGGAAATGAAACGTTTCGGGGGGGGAGAGATAAATTCTAAAAGAAGGCCTGTTTGAACAGTGTCAATGACCCAGGGGTCCTTGGAGGTGAGACGCCAATTAGAGGCGAAATGGGCCAGGCGACCACCTATGGGAATTGAGGAAAAATTACCATCTAGGTTTCTTTGAAGCCCTGTTAGAGGACGCTCCCCTTTGGAAGCGAAACCCTCTGCCCCTGGAGTTCCTACCTTGGGAACGAAAACGGGGGGAATACTGACCTGGAGATCTCTGATAGGAAGCCGCTTGGTCTTGCTGACGCCCTGGGCGACGAAAGGACTGCGTTTTGGTAGCCTTTTTGGTGGTTGGACCCAAAACTTTCTTCTTGTCCGTGGTTTCCGTGAGGAGTGGATCCAGAAGATCACCGAAAAGAAGGTCGCGCTTTAAGGGTCCCAGGGATAACTGCCACTTCTGGCGTACTCCCGCTTGCCAAGGGCGAATCCATAGGAGTCTTCTT
This sequence comes from Erythrolamprus reginae, assembly GCF_031021105.1. Classification (NCBI taxonomy): domain Eukaryota; kingdom Metazoa; phylum Chordata; class Lepidosauria; order Squamata; family Dipsadidae; genus Erythrolamprus; species Erythrolamprus reginae. The sequence continues at coordinate 21,551,327 of NC_091950.1, forward strand.
GCCGTTGTAGAAGCTGCAATAGACTTAGCAGAAAATCTAGTAGATTGTAAAGTGGCATCAGCCACGTACTGAGCAGCTGCAAAGACCTTGTTGAAGTCTTGTTGACCTCTCAAGTCATCGGGAGGAATATGCTGTTGAAGTTGGCGAAGCCAGAGAAGCATGGCTCTGGAGAAAAAGGAAGCCGCTGCAGAACTTTTAATGGCCCAGGAATCTGCGGTGAATCCTCTTTTGAGCATTTGTTCAATCCGCTTGTCCTCTGGGCGGAGGACTTCCTCTGCTTCGCCTGGCACAGCAGCCGCCGAGTGAAGGATCTTGACCGGTTCATCCGGTTTTGGAAAAGATAGGAGCTCCTCATAGGAAGAGGAAAGTTTGTACAATTTTCTATCCTTGGTTGAGGGATTAAGCCCAGAGGCTGGGAAATCCCACTGCTTAAGTAAGGCATCTTTAAACAATTTAGGCATAGGAATTACCTCGTTATCCTCCTGTTCCTCTGTGAAGTAAGGTAAGTTCTCCTCCGGGGGGTCAGTGGATGTGGAGGCCTGTTTCTCCTGGGCCGCCAATCCCGTAGAAATTCTAGCTTTGAGGAGGAGAGATTTGAACAATTGAGAAGGAAAAATAGTAATTGGAGAAGGCACCTTTATTTGGGATTCCTCATCATCTGAGAGGCCTTGAAAAGGATCCTCATCCTCCTCCATATCCTCATATTCGTCCTGAGAGGAATCTGAATCATCCTGAATAGGAGCTCTAACCGCTGGGGAAGAACCCAAGGGGCGGGAGGGACGAGGAGGTGGAGGAGGTAAGGGAAGCTCATTGATGGTAGAGAGTTTAGCATCAATGGCCTTGGACAACACAGAAAAAATAGATTGGAATTCAGGAGATAAAGTAGAAATATCAGCAGGAATGGCAGAAGAATCCCTGAAGGCCTGGGAGGATCCTGGCTGGGGGGAATCTTCAATAATATCTGGTTCCTCTGGACCTATTCCCCATAGGTTAGGTTGGGGTCTGTCTAGGTTTGGCTCATCCAGAGATAACACAGGGACCCCAGAAGGAGGCAGACTAGAAGCCTCTGGGGGGTCTTGACTACTGAGTACTTGGGCCTGTACTTTCAAACGCTTTGCTGATTTATCATGGATTCTTTGTAGGGCTAGGTCCCTTCTCTTCTCAGCCCTGGTGACCTTGGTCGAGGGGCGGGCCCCTGAAGAAGAGGAGGTCGAGGCCTGGGGGATACTGGTAATCTCATCGCCTGTAGGCCTGGCCTCTCTGGGACCTTTAGTTGTGCCTCTCTTGGGAAAGGTAGCCATAGTCTGACAATTAGCAGAAGACCAGGCTGAGCCAAATAACTGAATAATTAGGGAGAAGAATTTCAAAGGCTTCCCAAGAGGAATGGATCCTGCTCCGAGGCCTCGGAGCTGCTGAGACTTGAGGACAATCTGGGCAAACCCAGAGTTCGTGCCCCCAAATACAGCGTGGCCAGCCTCCCTAAACTTTAATTAAAGTAACCAAGGCACTCTGGTTGGAGGCTTAGCCGGTGGAGAATTAAGCCTGAGCGTCCCAAAGCCCACTCCGGGATCCACGCGGTGGACTGAGGCCTACGCGGCTGGCAGGAGGCCAACACGAGAGACCTAATTTTAAAAAGGGCGCGAAGGCCTTCGCGCCGAAAAATCGCTCCGTAATGGAATTTCTTAAAGGGGAAGCGATCGACTAAGTCCAGGAGACTAGAACAAGCGTCTCACTCCGCAGGAGGTATTTCTTAAGCCCTTTATCAATAATACAATAATTTAGCAATGAATCAATACTTGCACCAAGACCTCCAGGCCAAAGGATTAAAAGAATCCACAAGCGGCAGCGGGGATCGTACACGGCAAGACAGCCGGGGGAAAACGAAACCGCAACTTCTCCCAAGAAAAAAAGCCGAGCCACAAACGGCTGGCGCTATTAGTGCAAGTAAATAAATAAGAACAAATAAATCTTACTACTTTTGAAGGGAAAGATCGAAGGGAAGGTGTTAGAATGTTGAACGAGCTATCACAATACAACCGCAGGATATGCGAACTGAGCGAATTCTGGGGAAGGGGCGGATCCGGCAAGCTTTTTTAACACTAGGCTCAGTTCCACCGGATTGGACATGAGCAACCCATGTGACTGCTGGACCCGCTCCTTCAGTACGGAGAATAGTATAAGGGCAGACTAGATGGACCATGAGGTCTTTTTCTGCCGTCAGTCTTCTATGTTTCTATTAATCTAGATGAAAAGAAGAATTTTGTTTATATATTCTAATAAACATAAAATTGAATTAATCAAAAGAAAAAAAATTCTAAAGTCATTTCAATATATTCATACATTTCTCATAACATTTAATTTTTATTTTTATCTATCCACTTATAAACTATATTCCAAATAATATAAAAATCAGCCTTCTTGTCATCATATCCATCTCTGCACAGTCCAAATTTTTTTTATCTACGTCTTCTTTTTTTGGGATACTTTCCCCCTTCAAATTTTGTGCGTAGACTATCCTGGCCGCTGTTAAAATATGTACAACTAAATAAAATATATATATTTTATATTTCTGCTTGGTTATGCCTAACAAATAAAATTCTGGAGTTTTTTCTATCTTTTGTAATGTAATCTCTTTTAACATTTTTTCTATCATTTTCCAATATGTCTTGACTTTATTGCAGGTCCACCATTGATGATAGTAGGAACCTATTTCCTTTTTACATTTCCAGCATTTTGGGGGGGTGTTTGGAAACATTTTGGCAATTCTATTTGGTGGGTGGATTCTCAACAGGCCCTTTCTGAAATACCCAACCTGGATTCAGATTCATTTTCGGCAGTCCTCCTGTCAAGCTGGTGCAGAAGTTGGAGATAAATTAAAGGCTTGCCACACTATTGAAGGCCTGACGTTTATGAGAACTTGGGAGGGGGGATTTCCATGAGAAAATAGAGGCAGCCACAAAGCATTCTTTCGAGGGGTTCAAGGATATCCTATGCTCCTCCACCTGGACAGAAGCAGAGGAAGGTCTTGCCACGCTGACACGATCCGAGTGGGGAACATGACAAATTTGTGGGTGGGAGACGAGAGCTGTGAACTTTCAACTGAGTGGGAAACTTAGATTCAGGTTTCCTAGTGTAGGTGCCGGGATGGCTCCGGAAATAAATTGGTAGTTTGACTCGGACTCTGGTTTAGTTCGTGTGTTACCTGGAACCTTGACGACCCCCCTGCAAATATAGGATCGACAAGTAGTCCTTAACTTATGACCACAATTCACTGTTGCTAAGTGAAAGTTAAGTGAGTTTTGACCCTTTTTATGACCTTTCTTGCCACAGTTGTTTTAGTAAGACAGTTGTTAAATCAATTTGGCTCCCCCCCATTGACTTGGCTTGTCAGGAGGTAACAAAAGGTGATCACATGACCCTGGGACGCTGCAACCGTCATAAGTATGAGTCCGTTGCCAAATGTCTGATTTTTGATCACATGGCCATGGGGATGCTACAACATCCGCCTCCTCCCTCACACCTCGCTGCGGCCAGTAAGGACCCACAGAGTTGGCCTTTTGCAGGTCCCATCCATCAAACAATGTCTCCTGGCGGGACGTCAGGGAAGAGCCTTATCTGTGGTGGCTCTGACCCTTTGGAACCAGCTGCCTCCAGAGATCTAGATGATCTCCACCCTACCAGTCTTCCGGAAAGCTGTTAAGACCTGGCTTTTCCAGCAGGCCTGGAATTAGGCTGATTGTAAGCATGCATGTTTTTTATATTATTGTTATTATTGATTTTTATTATTAGATTTTAACTGTTTTTATTGTGGTATTTATTCTGATCGTTAGCCACTCAGAATCCTTTTGGAGTGAGTGGCATATATATATATATATAAAGCTGAAGGGATCAGATCTGGTGGCCTAGAGGTTAATTCTCTGCCTTACAAGGCAGAAGCCCCAGGATCAAATACCAGTAAGGGTATGGCTAGCTGATGAGGCCAGAACAAGGCCGAAATAGTGCTATCCTAGTCTCCCTTAATTTTAAATATTCAGCAAAAAACATGTGATACATACAGAATATAGTTGTTGGCTATGAATAAATTAACTGCCTTGAAATGGCCCTGGGTTGGGTCTAGAGGCAAAAAGGAGCTGTGACGTTCCTTCAATATACCAGGGTGATCCGACATAAAAAACATATAGCTCCTCCCTGGTACAGAGCTGAAGGGATCAGGTCTGGTGGCTCAGCTTGTTAATTCTCTGCCTTACAAGGCAGAAGCTGCCAGATCAAATCCCAGTAAGGGTGTGGCTAGCTGATGAGGCCAGAACAAGGCCGAAATGGTGCCATCCTAGTCTCCCTTAATTTTAAAAATTCAGCAAAAAACATGTGATATATACAATCTGTGACCAGACACAAGAGTTTTTAAAGTATTTAGACCAATAGTTCACAACCTGTGGCTTACGACCCCTTTGGGGATCGAACGACTCTTTCACAGGGATCACCCAAGACTGTCGAAAAACACATATTTCCGATGGTCTTAGGAACTGAGACACCGCTCCTCTATCTGGATCTAGATCCAGACTGCCCCCATCCTTCTGGCCTTCCGAAAAGCTGTAAAGACCTGGCTCTTGCAACAGGCTTGGGTATGCATGGCTGTTCCTAATTGTTTGTTAGTTGTTTTTAGATTGTTTCATTGTTTTTAGGAGCTTTTATGTTATTTTTAGCTGTATTTGGCTGTGAGCCACCCAGAGTCCTCTGGGAGTGGGGCAGCATATAAGTCCAAATAATAAATAAATAAATAAAATCTGTCTCCAGGCGGGTCCATCCACATGCAAATAGACTACTATAAAAAATAAATAAATAAAAATATGTATCATGGGAACTTCTGAGCATGCACAGAAGCTGAATTTCCAGCATAGAATGCAGCTGCGAGAGCAGTCATGGGCTTCCCAAGGTATGCCCATGTTACACCAACACTCCGCAGTCTGCTTTGGTTGCCGATCAGTTTCCGGTCACAATTCAACGTGTTGGTTATGACCTATAAAGCCCTTCATGGCATTGGACCAGATTATCTCCGGGACCGCCTTCTGCCGCACGAATCCCAGCAACCAGTTAGGTCCCACAGAGTGGGCCTTCTCCGGGTCCCATCAACTAAACAATGTCGTTTGGCGGGACCTAGGAGAAGAGCCTTCTCTGTGGTGGCCCCGGCCCTCTGGAACCAACTTCCCCCAGAGATTAGAATAGCCCCCACCCTCCTTGCCTTTCGTAAGCTTCTTAAAACCCACCTCTGTTGTCAGGCATGGGGGAACTGAGATATTCCTTCCCCCTAGGCTTCTACAATTTATGTATGGTATGTTTGTGTGTATGTTTTCTTTTTAATAAGAAGCTTTTAGTGACTTTTAATTATTAGATTTGTTATATATTGTGTTATTGTTGTTGTGAGCCGCCCCGAGTCTACGGAGAGGGGCAGCATACAAATCTAATAATAATTAATAATAATAATAATTTATTGCATTTGTATGCCGCCCCTCTCCGCAGACTCGGGGTGGCTAACAACAATAATAAACACAACATGTACAGTCCAATAATAAAAAACAACTAAAAACCCCTATTATAAAACCAAACATACACACAAACATACCATTATTAATAATAATAACAACAACAACAACATTAACAGCCCTTCCCCTCTTGATTTGACCAACAAACTTTCTACTAACTTTCAGTATTTGGCCAGGGGAGGGCCAGAAACTGTAATCTAATCTAACCCAGAGGTCCCCAACCGCCGGTCCGCGGACCGGGACCGGGCCGTTGGAGCTTTTCAGCCGGTCCGCGGCGCCAGGGCCCCCTCGGCCTTTCCGCATCACCAGCGGCGCTCCCCCCGCCAGCCAGCCAAGCCCCGCGCCCGCCGGAACCGGCTCCTCGCTCTCCCCCCGCCGCCCGCCGCGTTTGCAGGAGGTGGGGAGGGTTGGGCGGCCCGCCAAGGCCAGGAGGGACGCCGCTGCCTCCCCCCTCCTTCCCTCTCTCCGCCCGCCACTGCGCCTCCTTGACAACGAGAGGAAATGCCGGCAAAGGCTTTCCTCAGCGGAGGCCGGCGAAGGTGATATTGAATGTCGGGGGAGAACGGGTATTTGCACGCGCTCCCTATCTCCCTGCTAGCCCACTCGGAATATTCAAAATAAGAAAAACCTTTGCCGGCGAAGGCTTTTCTTATTTTGAATATTCCGAGTGGGCTAGCAGGGGGATAGGGAGCGCTTGCAGCCGCCCGTTCTCCCCCGACATTCAATATCACCTTCGCCGGCCCCGCCTCTCCTGCAAACCCCCTTGCTGAGAGCCCGGGGCGAAAGTGCTCTCGCAAAGGTGAGGCGGGCAGGGCGTGCGCGCGTCATCGCTGAGAAGAATGGAGAGAGAACGAGAGTGAGTGAGAGCAACAGACAGCAAGATAGAGAGAAAGTGAGAAAGAGAGAGTGAGAAAGGGGGGGGGAGAGAAAGAGATAGCAAGAGAGAACAAGAGAGAGAAAGAGCGTGAGAAAGAAAACAAGAAAGAGTGAGAGAGAGAGAAAGCAAAAGAGACAGAAAGAAAACAAGAGAGAGAAAGTGAGAAGAAGAGAGAGAAAGAGGGGGAGAGAGAGAGAAAGAGAGAGGGGGGAGAGAGAGAAAGAGAGGGAGAGGGAGAAAGAGAGAGGGAGAGGGGGGAGAGATAGCAAGAGAGGGAGAGAGGGAAAGGGGGAGAGAGGGGGAGAGAAAGAGAGAGGGAGAGAGAGAGGAGATAAAGGAAGAGGAGAGAGAGAAAGGAAGAGAAAGAAAGAAAGAGGGATAGAAAGAGAGAGAGAGTGAGAGATGCTCAGTGAGCCTTTCTTTGAAGTTGCCTTTCTTTCTTTCTCTTTCTTGCTTTCTTTCTTGCTCTTTTTCTTTCTCTCTTTTACCTTCCCTTCCTCTATTTCTTCTTTTCTTTCTCCTTCCTACCTTCTTCCCTTACTCTCCCCTTTCATAAGTTTCCTTGCTTCCTTCCTCTGTTCCTGTCCCTTCCCCCTTTCTTTCTTTCTTTCTTTCCTTCCTTTCCTCCCTCCATTTCTTGCTTTCCTTTTCCTTCCTCCCTTCCTTCCTCCCTCATTCCCTTCTTTCACTCCTTCCTCTCTTACTCTCCCCTTTCACACCTTTCCTTGCTTCCTTTGCACCCTTCTTTTGTTCCTGTCCCTTCCCTCTTTCCTTCCTTCCTTCCCACCCTCCGTCCATTCATTCACCCATTCCTCTCTTGATCGCCCCTTTTACGGCGCCGCTGACAGCTAGCTCTCCCCCCCCCCCACCGGGCCATGGAAAACTGGTCTAGCTTAAAGCCGGTCCCTGGTGCAAAAAAGGTTGGGGACCTCTGATCTAACCCATTGAAGCATCAATTCCATACGGAAACATTCAATAGGAAGGATAACAAGTCTGGACTTGTCCTTTAAACTTCTAGCTTGGGAACTGCTTTTCTAAAGCACAAGGATGCGTAGATGCTTACTGAGTTCAGAAAAAAAACCTACATCTTAACTAGATATATTTTTTAAAGAGGCAGTTACCGTAACTAATATAAGACAGAGAAACAGTTGGCTAAACGGAGTTCATATATTCAATCGCAGCGTAATCTGCTTGTTCAACAGATGCAGAAAAGACCTTTAAATTATTGCTTTACAGCTTGAGTTTGTTCCAGTACGGAGGAAAGCAATATAAATATAAGATCTTTGCCCTCTTGCAGCTCTCCCATTCAAAAGCAGCATGTCTCTGTTGCTAATACAGGCAAGTCCTCATTTAGTGACAACAGCCAGGACTAGCCATTCAATCATTGAGGCAGTCCCTATATGAAACCATCTATATCAGTGGTTCTCAACCTTTCTAATGCCACTACCCTTTAATACAGTTTTTCATATTGTGGTGACCCCCAACCATAAGTCTAGCGCGAATGCTCCCAACAGAGCTTTAAGCTGATTGGCTAGAAGATCAGAGGGACACCTCCACTGTAAACACCTGTTTGGTCGGATTGTAAAAATATGTTCCAAGGCGCCAGAATGGAAGCTTTAGTTCCTATGGGAAATTTGTCTTTTCCCAGGGTCTTAGGCAGCCCCTGTGAAACGGTAGTTCGATTCCCAAATGGGTTCAGACCCCCGAGTTGAGAACCACTGATAAATAATCTTGCTTCAGCTTCCTTTTGCTTTATAGCTGTGCAAAGGTCATAAATGCAAGAATTGGCAAACTTACTTTTCCATCAATGTCATAGAGCGATCAACCACTGGAACGGCTTGCCTGCAGAGGTGGTGAAGGCTCCAACACTAGAGACTTTAAAGAAAAGACTGAACTGCTATTGGACTAGTGTGGTGTAGGGTCTCCTGCACCAGCAGGGGGTTGGACTAGATGACCTGCAAGGTCCCTTCCAACTCTAATAATAAAATAAAAAAAATAAAATAAAATATCTCTGAATGGTTGCTTAATGAAGGAGTTGCTAAATGAGGAGTATCTATATCCAAAAAGGAAGAGCTACTACCTTGCCTTGTTATTGGAAACACCTTGGCTCAATTGATGATGTACATTAGATTAGAGAAACATCTCTCAGCTGTGGCGAGGGAGGCGTTTGCCCAGGTTCGCCTGGTGCACCAGTTACGGCCCTATCTGGACCTGGAGTCACTGCTCACAGTCACTCATGCCCTCATCACCTCGAGGCTCGACTACTGTAACGCTCTCTACATGGGGCTACTTTTGAAAAGTGTTCGGAAACTCCAGATCGTGCAGAATGCAGCTGCGAGAGCAATCATGGGCTTCCCTAAATATGCCCATGTCACACCAACACTCCGCAGTCTGCATTGGTTGCCGATCAGTTTCCGGTCACAATTCAAAGTGTTGGTTATGACCTATAAAGCCCTTCATGGCACCGGACCAGATTATCTCCGGGACCGCCTTCTGCCGCACGAATCCCAGCGAGTGGGCCTTCTCCGGGTCCCGTCAACTAAACAATGTCGTTTGGCGGGACCTAGAGGAAGAGCCTTCTCTGTGGCGGCCCCAGCCCTCTGGAACCAACTCCCCCCAGAGATCAGAATTGCCCCCACCCTCCTTTCGTAAGCTCCTTAAAACCCACCTCTGCCGTCAGGCATGGGGGAACTGAGATATTCTTTCCCCTAGGCCTCTACAATTTATGCATGGTATGTCTGGTTTTATAATCAGGGTTTTTAGTTGTTTTAGTATTGGATTGCTGCATGATGTTTTTATCACTGTTGTTAGCCGCCCCGAGTCCACGGAGAGGGGCAGCATACAAATCCAATAAATAATAATAATAATAATAATAACAACAACAACAACAACAACATCAGAGGTCTTCAAACTTGGCAACTTTAAGACTTCAACTACCAGAATTCTCCAGCCAGCATACCCCGATGTACATAGTTAAGGAATGAGCCAGGAGCTAATTTCTTTGCTTCCTGGAGGAACAGGAATCTGTTGCTCTTTTGAATGCAGTTTTCTCAATTCATGACCACAGGTTAGTTGGGGCTGATGGGAATTGTTGTCCAATATTTGCTAATAAGGAACAGTAGCTTTCTACTTAGAACAAAATTCCTTGGTGCATTCAACCATTTGCTGAGTCACTTATTTTTTTTAACTCCTGCAACGACATTTGCACAGCTCGTTTTGTCTAAAGCAGATTTTTTTTAAAAGAAGAAAGTTCTATATTATTCCTGCAGACAGGTGGAGAGGAATGTTTTCCATAAGAGGAAAGAAGAGTTGGAAAATGAATTTAGTTCTGCAATTATTGCACCGGTCCCAAAATTAAGGACCACATATTTATATGGTTCAATGAATTAAAAAAAAAACATTTGTTGTGGCCAGTATTTCTAAGGCAACATTTTTCTCATATTTTAGTCCTCTATTGTGATTTTAAACATTCTTTCTAAATGAGAGACATTTAAAAAGCATCCTCTCGTATCCTGGATGGCCCTGGGCAATTTTGTCACACCTCACCCTACATGAACCAAAACTGCATTTAAGCCACTTACGTGCCACTCACATCAATGCCTTGCAAAGAAAGATCAATCACGGCTGACGAGTTCTGTTTAAAGAAAACCTGTATCTCAGCACTAATTCTGCTCACCAAAGATCAGCAAATAATATACAAAGTGTGCAATAGGGTTGATATTCCTGGAGGGGTCTGTAATATGGTAAATGATTTAGCTTTACTAGATAAATGGTCAAAGCAATGGAAACTGCAGTTTAATGTTTCCAAATGTAAAATAATGCACTTGGGGAAAAGGAATCCTCAATCTGAGTATTGCATTGGCAGTTCTGTGTTAGCAAAAACTTCAGAAGAGAAGGATTTAGGGGTAGTGATTTCTGACAGTCTCAAAATGGGTGAGCAGTGCGGTCGGGCAGTAGGGAAAGCAAATAGGATGCTTGGCTGCATAGCTAGAGGTATAACAAGCAGGAAGAGGGAGATTGTGATCCCCTTATATAGAGCGCTGGTGAGACCACATTTGGAATACTGTGTTCAGTTCTGGAGACCTCACCTACAAAAATATATTGATAAAATTCGGGTCCAAAGATGGGCTACAAGAATGGTGGAAGGTCTTAAGCATAAAACGTATCAGGAAAGACTTCATGAACTCAACCTGTATAGTCTGGAGGACAGAAGGAAAAAGGGGGACATGATGGAAACATTTAAATATGTTAAAGGGTTAAATAAGGTTCAGGAGGGAAGTGTTTTTAATAGGAAAGTGAACACAAGAACAAGGGGACACAATCTGAAGTGAGTTGGGGGAAAGATCAAAAGCAACGTGAGAAAATATTATTTCACTGAAAGAGTAGTAGATGCTTGGAACAAACTTCCAGCAGACGTGGTTGGTAAATCGACAGTAACTGAATTTAAACATGCCTGTATATTCATCCTAAGATAAAATACAGGAAATAGTATAAGGGCAGACTAGATGGAGCATGAGGTCTTTTTCTGCCGTCAGTCTTCTATGTTTCTATGTTTCTAATATTATCTAGATGTCCCAGGACGCAAATGCGAAAATCAAGAGTCCAAATAGCAGTAGCACTGTGACATTGGTGAGGAACACAACAGCTATTTAACACTGGCCTTTTACGTCCCATGACAGTAATATATATTTTTTTCCAAGATAGCTTCAGGAGAAAAAGGGAACCAAGCAGGAAAGTTAATTGATAATAACACCCACATGTTTCCTGCCATCTTCCTCGCTCTCCCAAAATGGTAAAAACATTAGATTTTCTGTCTTAGTCAACTAACAGGAACAATTAAAAAATATGATGGAGGGGGATTCCCCCCCACCCACAATTGTTCCAGGAAAGCTGCTGCTTTCACGAGAATGCACCTTTTTAAGTTTCTTTATTGAAGAAAGCACAACACCACAATATATACGTGTCTACTACATGTACAAATCACAAGAGAGAAATTTGAGCATGAGGAATCTAAAAACAAATACAAACATATAATTAAACCTCTTCCGTAATAGGTAGTTAATGTCTTCATTGAATAAAAAGGAGAGAACAGAACAGCACATTGATAAAAAAAAATTAAAGGTAAAGAAGAGTTAAAGAAGAGAAGAGAAACAGAAACATAGAAACATAGAAGTCTGACGGCAGAAAAAAGACCTCATGGTCCATCTAGTCTGCCCTTATAGTATTTTCTGTATTTTATCTTAGGATGGATATACAGTATGTTTATCCCAGGCATGTTTAATTTCAGTTACTGTGGATTTATCTACCACGTCTGCTGGAAGTTTGTTCCAAGGATCTACTACTCTTTCAGTAAAATAATATTTTCTCATGTTGCTTTTGATCTTTCCCCCAACTCACTTCAGATTGTGTCCCCTTGTTCTTGTCTTCACTTTCCCATTAAAAACACTTCCCTTCTGGACCTTATTTAACCCTTTAACATATTTAAATGTTTCGATCACGTCCCCCCTTTTCCTTCTGTCCTCCACACTATACACATTGAGTTCATTAAGTCTTTCCTGATACGTTTGATGCTTAAGACCTTCCACCATTCTTGTAGCCCGTCTTTGGACCCGTTCAATTTTGTCAATATCTTTTTGTAGGTGAGGTCTCCAGAACTGAACACAGTATTCCAAATGTGGTCTCACCAGGGCTCTATATAAGGGGATCATAATCTCCCTTTTCCTGCTTGTTATACCTCTAGCTATGCAGCCAAGCATCCTACTTGCTTTCCCTACCGGAAGGAGAAAGAAAAGAAGAAAGAAAAAGAGAAGGAAACTCTACATATAAGCAACAGAGACAAGTCAACCTCTTTGTTGACTGTCATGTCTCACAGCCTTTCTCAAATATAAACCAAAAAAATAAAAGCGAACAAAGACCGATTATGTTTTATTTCCTACTTTTTATATCAACCAGTCTGTTAAATAATTAGTTTGTCACAGACAGCCATATGACAGGGAGCCCTGAGAAGCATATGCGATATTACCGCAGCCTCCCTAGGATGGCGTGCATGCTTAAAATGGTCACTGTACCGTAGCTGCCATACGTGCCATACTGACGGTTACCAAGGGTTGCCTAGGAATTCTGGGAGTTGTAAACGGGCACACTTGATTTATGCTTTAGCAGCAGCTGACTAGAGTGTCACATTTCCCAGTGTCTTTCTCAGTGTGCAAATATGCATTGGAGGGAAATCCTCTCCTGGAGACACGCAAAGGTTAACAGCCGAGTCACGGCACACTCTTTCCTGCCCGCAGAACTGATGCGCCCTACTGCACATGCCAGCAGCGACTACTAGGTGGTTTGAGATCAAAGACCTAGTGCAACCAGAAAGTTAACGCCTGACAGGCTCACCTGGTTTTAAATAAACTCAGTCCATCTGTAACTATCCCAACAACAGAAAAACTTACACGGATTCCTTCTACACCTGAAGCTTTTAAGTCAGGTACCTCTCAGTCTAAATCGATCATATCTCAGAGACAGAAACAAAGAGGGCGAAGCCCTAAGACCCTCATCAACTAGAAACATAGAAGATTGACGGCAGAAAAAGACCTCATGGTCCATCTAGTCTGCCCTTATACTATTTCCTGTATTTTATCTTAGGATACATGCTGTTTTGTACTACTGTTGTTAGCCACCCCGAGTCTACGGAGAGGGGCGGCATACAAATCCAATTAATAATAATAATAATAATAATAATAATAATAATAATAATAATAATAATAATAATAATGGATACTGTATATGTTTATCCCAGGCATGTTTAAATTCAGTTACTGTGGATTTACCAACCACGTCTGCTGGAGGTTTGTTCCAAGGATCTACTACTCTTTCAGTAAAATAATATTTTCCCATGTTGCTTCTGATCTTTCCCCCAACTAACCTCAGATTGTGTCCCCTTGTTCTTGTGTTCACTTTCCTATTAAAAACACCTCTCCTGAACCTTATTCAACCCTTTCACATATTTCAATGTTTTGACCATGTCCCCCCTTTTCCTTCTGTCCTCCAGACTATACAGATTGAGTTCATTAAGTCTTTCCTGATACGTTTTATGCTTAAGACCTTCCACCATTCTTGTAGCCCGTCTTTGGACCCCTTCAATTTTGTCAATATCTTTGTGTAGGTGAGGTCTCCAGAATTGAACACAGTATTATTCCAAATGGGGTCTCACCAGCGCTCTATACAGCGGGATCACAATCTCCCTCTTCCTGCTTGTTATACCTCTAGCTATGCAGCCAAGCATCCTATTTGCTTTTCCTACCGCCTGACTGCACGGTTCACCCATTTTGAGACTGTCAGAAATCACTACCCCTAAATCTAAATTCTGGGTAGGGGATGGAGTTGGATTTGCGTGGAGAAAGCAAAAAGGAAGCAAAATAACATTTTGTTTTATGTTTGCCTCTCAGACTTGGCACACGTATTGAATTCCCTCATCTTAATTAAACAAGACTGTTCCCATATGTCCTTATTCTGTAACTTCAGAATTTCCTCCCTGTTTTATTTTTAAAAGCTAACCTTTAGCATTCTTTGCAGAGAAAGCGGGGGTGAGGGAAACCTTATGTATTTCCTGGTCTGTAGTTCCTTTGGCAAAGGGTTTCACACGCTTTCAATTTCAGATCTAGAAAGACCTGAAATAAATAAGGGCAAGAAACTGGCCTTTATGAATACAATTACAGACAAACACCTTTTGGAATGGGGGGAGGGGCCCGCAATATCCAACTATATCAACTTTCATAGCAGTCAAGCATAACTTCGCTTAAATTGGTTTGGTTGATAAGTTTTTCTTTTAATTGTTTTTAAATTGTAGTATTAATTGGATCTACATTATTGTTCTGCTTTTTATATATGCTGTGAGCCGCCCCGAGTCCTCGGAGAGGGGCGGCATACAAATCCAATTAGATAGATAGATAGATAGATAGATAGATAGATAGATAGATAGATAGATAGATAGATAGATAGATAGATAGATAAATTGATTTGGGCAAATTAAAAATATAGACACCAAATACAGAACAATCTATAATCTGGGGAAAATCAAAGAACCACAGAAGATAAAGAAGTTATGGGGAAAGTCTTTAATCCTGAAAAACATTCTAGTTTTCCACATTCTGGAATTAAATCATACACTTTTGTACCGAAAAAAATAAAGTATTTATTCTGCCTATACTTAGTGCAACTACTGTATTTTCAACTGCCATGCAAAACTGGATCTAATCTACAAATATTTGCATCTCCCGAAACCACTTTCTAATGTACAACTCAGGTTGAACAAAACAAGCCACAGGTTTTGAGGAGGGGGTAGAAAGCACAAAGGCTTTGTGGTTGCTGCATGGAATTCCCCTGCTTAAAATACAAAAAAATACATCACAAAAAGGACTGCAATAAAAAAAACAGGGGCGGGAGAGGTGGGGGGTAATACCATATAAAACACTGGCTGTGCCTGAAGGACCAGAAGTTAAATCTTCATGCTTATGTGTGAATAAAAAGAAGGAAAACTGGAAGAAAAACAGAAGGTTTGATTCAATTGGGTCCAAGATACCTATTCCATAAAGGAGAATAATTAAATATAACCCCATCTCTCCTCCACTCCCCAAATTGCACCCATCTTAAGTTTATGAATATCATGCCAATCAATCAGGCACAAAAACCTTCGACAGAACGGTATGCCTCCTCTTTTTCTTCCTTTTCCACAAACACGCCCTGATTATAGAGATTAATAATAATTTGTTTAGAAGTATAGAGAGACCAACCAGGGTGGGAAAGCTGGTTACCAATGGAAAACTTAAGGGAGGGGGGGGGCACTTGAGGAAAACTAGGGCTCAAACAAGCAACTTAAGATGCAAGGAAGCCCAGAAGCTCTAACCACCTGCCTCAATCCATTTTTTAAAATTTATTTTTGTAAAAAAAGATTTTTGAACAAATAAACAACTTGGTATATATGTATGTGTGCAACGTAAGGGTATGGCTAGCTGATGCAAGTAAAACAGTTTGAAATAGATCTATACCAGTCTCCCTTCCTTTTCATTATCATCAACAATGTTACATACACAAACACACACACACACACGTATGTATGTATGTATGTATGTATATGTTTTTCCCCCCCGTAGAATGACCCTGGCAAGCCTAAATATGGGAGGGAGCATACTGCTTCCTTTTTTCCTTACAGGCAGACTCCCCAGGTTCAAATCCAGGTAAGGGCATGGCTAGCTGATGAGAGCAAAATAGCTTGAAATAGATCTATACTAGTCTCCCTTTCTTTTCATTATCAGCAAAAATATGTTAACACACACACACTTGATTCTATACATACACACACTTATTATTATTATTATTATTTATTAGACTTGTATGCCACCTTTCTCCAAAGACTCGGGGCAGCTCACAGGATATACATGCATATATACATATATACAGTATATATATATTAATTCTCTGCCTTACAAGGCAAAGGTTGCAGGTTCAAGTCCCAGTGAGGGTATGGCTAGCTGATGAGGCTAAAATAAGGCCGAAATAGATCTATCCTAGTCTCCCTTAATTTTCAAATTCAGCAAAAACATGTAACACATACAAAATATAGTTTGTCCGCTATGGCCCTGGGTTGGGCTGAGAGGCAAAAGAGAAGCTGTGATGTTCCTTCAATATACCAGGGTGATTGACAGAAAAAACATGTAACCCTTCCCTGGTACAGAGCCTAGAGGTTAATTCTCTGCCTTACAAGGCAAAAGTTGTAGGTTCAAGTCCCAGTGGGTATGGCTAGCTGATGAGGCCAAAATATGCCGAAATAGATCTATCCTACTCTCCCTTAATTTTAACAATTCAGCAAAAACATGATATACTGTATATATATATAGGGAGCAGCAGCATGCTAGGCCTATACTTGATTTTATACATATATTATTTATATATGTCTATATATATTGTATGTATAAAATCAAGTATAGGCCTAGCATGCTGTTGCTCCCTTTCCATTGCAAAGGCTCACAAAAGCAAAACAAAAACCCTCCACCTCCAAGAGCACAACCTCCTCCTTCCAAACCCTCCCATACTCCAAATTCAGGTGTTTTTTCCCCCCCAGTTTTGAAGCCCTTCGAGATATTGGAAGAAGGTTACATAAATCTCGCTGCCTGTGAACCAAGGCAAAGCACCCAATTCACGCTTCCACGCATCCCATAAATGCAGAGAAGCGAGAAAGAAGGCAAAAAAAGCCGACTGGGCTTCTTTTAGGAGGGGGGGGGGGAGAAACCTGTGGGGGTTACCCACCCGTCCACCCCCCACCCTCCCTCCATCTTTCTCCTCAGCATCCCTTCCACCAAAACTAGGTTGAGGAGGAGGAGGAGGGAGGGGGGGAGGAAGGAAGCAACAGGAAGGCCTTCCAAGCCAAACCCTCCTCCTCTTTGAAGCTTCCTCGTTTCTCCATTCTTTCCGAGCTCCCCCCCCCTCCCCCCTTCCATAAAACGCGAAGGAAAAAAAGTGCGGGGCAGAGCGAGGGGAGGTTGCAACTAAACTTTGCTCCGTTAAACAGAGTCAAGAGTCATAATAGTCCTTGCAAAATGTTAAAGTGGGGGGGGGGGAACCCTCTTCCTTCTCCTTCCAGCATTGCAAACTGAAACTTCAACCCCCTTCTTTGCTCTCTTTCCGCCACCAGAGGCTCCCCATATTGGGGGACATCATGCATTGGGGAGCATGCATTGGGGCGCCCCCCCCACTCCCACATTTGGTGCAAGAGAATCCCCCCTTCTTACAAAATAACCCCCCAGGGGTAAAAAGCCGCCGCCTCTTACTCCGTCGCTACTCACCTGAGCTTCTTTCTTCCCCCCGCGTTCAAGGGCGAGGAGCCGAAGATCTCTTCCCCTCCAGCCCCTCCATGGCTCGCTGTTGTCTCTTTAAGCCTCTTTCGGTCCCTCTCTCTCTCCTCCCCACCAGCAGGCAAAAGAAGCAACGCCTTTGCGCCAGCGGCGTAAAGCCCACGGGCGCCCTATGGCATTGACGTCAGGGCGGCGGCGCAAACGGCGTTGGGGAATAGCGAGCTCCGCTTCGGGAGCTTAGGAAGAGACTCTCGCCGCCTTCTCTCTAAGTCTGGCCATCCGCGGGAAGGGAGGGGGGGCGGACGCCCTTAGAAGGGTTCTCGGCGCATGCGCCGAAGAGATGGAAAGGGGGGGAAAGAAAGAAAAAGGAGAGGGCGCAGGCGGGAAGAAGACACAGAAAGGAGCGTAGAGTTGACGACGCGGTGGGTGCCTGGAGAGGACTTCCGGCTTTCTGGAGGATGCTGGCCGGGTCGCCCACGTGAAGGGAAAGAACCGTGCAAATTCTCAGGCACTCATGCAGAATGCTGGGAGCGTCCTAGCCACTAATAAAATCATGCCTATGGTGGTTTTGAATTAGGCCCCGATGAAATTTATTGTTCTGATTGAGATTTGGGGATTCATACAATTGCAGTGACCATGCGTCCTTTCTTTGTAATAAAGAACAGACCTTTCTTTCATAAAGCTGCTCTTCAATTTGCATTATTTACCTGTTTTTATTCATGTTCTTGTAAACAAAGGATTTTTAAAAAAAAACCAGTTTCTAAATCTGAGATTTTTCAGACTTTCCCCTTTCTCAGGTTTTTTCCCTGTTTTGAACCCCCCCCCCCCAAAGAAAATATCCCTGTAAGGATAATGTATTTGTACTGGATAATAACACCTGGGTTTAGGCCCAGCTGACTATGAAATCAATCTGCGCTAGAATGCATTGAAATGACCTCTTAACTATATTTTTCTATATTTTATTTATTACAGTATTTGGATTTCTGGGCCGCCCTTCTCCATAGACTCAGGGCGGCTTACAAAACGGATAAATACAAAAAGGAATATGTAAGAAACCCAAAAGTTTAAACTAAATTTAATCTAAAAACCCCAATTTATTTCAAAACAATCATCTGCATTCTTTCCATTCCATTTTACATTATTTCATAATATAAAAGATAAGGATGCAAAAGGTGGACAAGCAATAAAATACAACTAGAATAAGAAAATGATTTAATGATTTAAACAATTTAAAAGACAAGATTTTCCAACTATTCAGCATTTAAATATTTTTATTGACTTGCTATGTGCTATCAAGTTTTAGGAGCTTAATGTTATATTTTTATGAGTTTGGCTGTGTCCCACCCAGAGTCCTGGGACTGTGACTGCGTATAAATCCAAATAATTAAGTACAGTAAGTAAGTAAGTAAGTAAGTAAGTAAATTGTTTCCGTCTCCTAGCAACTACCTACCACATATACATTACAATATTTTATAAGAATCATAAAAATATTTTATAGGAATCATACTTTTATTGTCAAAACATTTTAAAATTGCAATACCATGCTGCTATGCATATAAAAATATTTTTAAAAGAACAGGAAGAGATTAAGTCTATATTTCTGTCATCCACAGCTTTGAAAGATATAATATAGTCTCTGTCAGCCCCGGAAGCCATCTTTCCTTTTGGATCTTCAGGGCTGCCAGAAAGTGGGAGGGGTGGTGGTGGATGGAGTTGTAAACAAATTTAGCCCTAATAACATTCTTTTCTCTGAGAGTCAAGGACATTCAGCCTGCACCTGGAGTGGAGTGACTGGGAGACATCTCCAGCTGGGACGGTGTATCGATTGGCACATGTGATAGACATGTGGGTGCAGTGGAATGGACTTTGACTTTCTTTGGGGTGAGGAAAACCTGGGAATTTTCCGATTCGGGTTTTCCCAGATGTGTGCCAATATTACATCTCTAATAAAATGGATCTTTGAGGAATTGCTTGTCTCTGAGTCTTCCTTGGTTGGGGGTGTTACTTGGCACCGTGGCACTAGCTCTCAAGGTAAATCGACTTGTGCCACTTCAAACCACTGAAATGACCAAATTTTTCTCAGTTTGTGAAACTTTTTCTGGATGCAAGAAACCTCTAATTACACAAAACAGTTGTTTGTGCTACAGCCCTGCAGTCTGAAGTGATAATACCCTACAAAGCCACATCAAAAACCTGTTTCCAGTCAACTATACAGTACAACTTACAACCACAATTGAGCCCAAAATTTGCTGCTGAGTGAGACATTTGTTAAGTGAGTTTTGCCCCATTTTATGACCTTGCTTGCCACCGTTGGTAAGTGAATCACTGCAGATGTTAAGTGAATAACATGATTATTAAGTGAATCTGGTTTCTCCATTGACTTTGCTTGTCAGAAGATCAACAAAAGATGATCACTGGACTCCAGAGACTGCAGCCACCATAAATAGAAACATAGAAGATTGACGGCAGAAAAAAACCTCATGGTCCATCTAGTCTGCCCTTATACTGTACTATTTCCTGTATTTTATCTTAGGATGGATATGTTTATCCCAAACATGTTTAAATTCAGTTACTGTGGATTTAACAACCACGTCTGCTGGAAGTTTGTTCCAAGCATCTACTCCTCTTTCAGTAAAATATTTTCTCATGTTGCTTCTGATCTTTCCCCCAACTAACCTCAGATTGTGCTCCCATGTTCTTGTGTTCACTTTCGTATTAAAAACATTTCCCTCCTGAACCTTATTTAACCCTTTAACATATTTAAATGTTTCGATCATGTCCTTCCTTTCCCTTCTGTCCTCCAGACTATACAGATTGAGTTCATGAAGTCTTTCCTGATAAGTTTTATGCTTAAGACCTTCCACCATTCTTGTAGCCCATCTTTGGACCCGTTCAATTTTGTCAATATCTTTTTGTAGGTGAGGTCTCCAGAACTGAACACAGTATTCCAAATGTGGTCTCACCAGTGCTCTATACAGCGGGATCACAATCTCCCTCTTCCTGCTTGTTATACCTCTATACAGCGGGATCACAATCTCCCTCTTCCTGCTTGTTATACCTTATGCAGCCAAGTATTCTACTTATTTATTTATTTATTTATTTATCTATCTATGTATTTATTTTATTTTATTATTTTATTTTATTATTTTATTATTTTATTTTTATTTTTTTATTTTATTTTTTTATTTTATTTTATTTAAAAAAAATATTTTATTTTATTTTATTTTTATGCTGCCCTTCTCCTTAGACTCAGGGCGGCTTACAACATTTTAGCAATAGCACTTTTTAACAGAGCCAGCATATTGCCCCCACAATCCAGGTTGCTTTCCTACCGCCTGACTGCACTATGAGTCTGTTGCCAAGCATCTGAATTTTGTGGCCATCCAAGTGATAAGTCCCTTTTGTCAGGGCCATTGTAACTTTAAATGTTCACTAAAGGAACTGTTGTAATTCAAGGACTACCTGCACTGTATTTCTAAAGAGAGTGAAAGTAGGAGGGGAAAGGGGCAGTGAAGTCATAGATACAGGTAAGATCAGTATTGGGTTGCCTAACCCAGGGTTTCCCAACCTTGGCAACTTGAAGATATCTGGACTTCAACTCCCAGAATTCCCCAGCCAGCAAATGCTGGCTGGGGAATTCTGGGAGTTGAAGTCCAAATATCTTCAAGTTGCCAAGGTTGGGAAACACTGGCCTAACCGGTATGGGCCACACTGCGCACCGGGAGCAAAAATGGAGCTGCCTGCGTAACTCCTGGTGACTGGAGGGTGCGCACATGCCTCCCAGGGAGATTTTGCTTGTGAGGGGATGCACGCATGAGAGAGATTTCGGTTATTTTATTTTGCTTCCACGCATGCCTGCCAGGCACCCGGAGCTTAATCTGCATTCATCCATCCATCCATCAGGTCCCACAGAGTGTACCTTCTCCAGGTCCCGTCAACTAAACAATGCCGTTTGGCGGGACCCAGGGGAAGAGCCTTCTCTGTGGCAGCCCCGGCCCTCTGGAATCAACTCCCCTCGGAGATTCGAATAGTCCCCACTCTTCCCGCCTTCAGCAAGATGTTGAAGACCTATCTATGTCGCCGGGCATGGGGGGACTAACTATCTCTTCTCCCACCACCACCTTTTTTCTGACTGTAATACATGAGAATGGTGTGATTGAGCAGTAACGAATTTTTTTAATGTTTATGGGTTTTAAATTTAGCTTTTTATGTAATATTGGATTTGTATTCTGTATATTGTATTGTTGTTGTGAGCCGCCCCAAGTCTTCGGAGAGAGGCGGTATACAAATCTAATAAATATAAATAAAAAATAATATTAATATCAATATCAATATCCATCCATCCATCCACCCATTCATTCATTCATCCATTCATTTATATTTCTATCCCACCCAATCCTGAAGGACTGAGGGTGACATTGAACTGGTAGCAGCGGGAATAGCCACCCCTGCCTGGATAACATCAAACCTCCTTTGTAACGGCTGGAAGAATTGTGTATGCGCAACAATGGAAGAACTCACAGATACCCGACGATAAGGAAGTAATTAACAAAGTATATGAATGCGCAGAAATTGACAGATTTACTATGGAGTTAAATGATAAAAAAAAAAAGTCTGATTATTATTCAATTTGGACAAAGTGGTACACATGGATGCAAAAAAGAAATGTGGATTTAAGAGATGGAATAGTATATCCTATCCACAAATGTATAATTGTAGAAAATATTGAGACGAATGTAAATATATGCTGTTGATCCACCTGTAAGCATTAACAGGTAATATTTTTTTTTTTAAAAATTAATACATATTTTTCAAACCTCCTTTGAATCAAGTGTGGGGACTGATGACAGAATATACTTTTTAAGGGTGCAATTCAATCTGTGATAGTTGCAATTAAGTGTTCTGATTCATAGCTCTGATTTTCTGATGTTCTAATAATCTAACATGAGCATTTACAGATCTGACCTAAACTTTTTGAAATCAACTAAAGTTAGCAATGTACTGCCATCTAGTGTTATCCAAGAACCACTCTCAGAGATATACAGTACTGCTTTCTAACATCAGAGATAATAGATGGCCAAGCATCTTGCAAAAATTAAATCACTTTCGACAATAAGGGGGAAAAAAGATATTACAGCCCTTGGCCAATCAGAAATATCTTTTGACGCCCTTTGGAAAACAATGTTTTCTTAAGTAAACAAGTAAATCAGTATTGTGGGCTATTTAAAATATGCCCTCTGAAAGAAGTTCTCCATTTGGAAAATGACCCCCAGGGATGTTGATGTCCAATTAACATGGAAAACGACTCCATCAATGTTGCTGTCAAGTTATGTAAATAAATGATTTCATAATTATCTCCGCAACCACATTTTCAGTGATGGGCTGCCAAAAATTTTACTGCCACTCTGTGGGCATTGCTTTTTATGGGTGTGGTTTGGTTAATAATAATAATAAGACTCAGAGCGGCTCACAACAACAGAACACAGTACAAAACCAATAGTTAAAAACAATTTTAAACCCTTACTATAAAACAGTCATACATCCCAGACAAACCATGCATAAAACGGAGCGGCCCGGGGTAATCAATTTCTCCATGCCTGATGGCAGAGGTGGGTTTTAAGGAGTTTGCAAAAGGCAAGGAGGTTGTGGGCAGTCCTGATCTCTGGGGGGAGTTGATTCCAGATGGTCGGGGCCGCCACAGAGAAGGCTCTTCCCCTAGGTCCCGCCAGATGAAATTGTTTCGTCGACGGGACCCGGAGAAGGCCAACTCTGTGGGACCTAATTGGTCACTGGGATTCGTGCGGTAGAAGGCAGTCCCAGAGATATTCTGGTCCGATGCCATGAAGGGCTTTATAGGTCATAACCAACATTTTGAATTGTGACCGGAAACTGATCAGCAACCAATGCAGACTGCGGCGTGTTGGTGTGACATGGGCAAATCTGGGAAAGCCTATGATTCCTCTCGCAGCTGCATTCTGCACGATTTGAAGTTTCCGAACACTCTTCAAAGGTAAAAGGATATCAACAAGAAAGATGTAAAATAAGGAAAAAATTGTCATGTTAAATAGGAATAACTTCAATAGTGTACTTCACAATGGGTCTAGGTAACTATGTGAACAACAGAAACTCTGTTTACATATTGGGTGTGTTCAATGATTCCATGAACCTTAAGTACATTATTCACATTTTAACCTCCCATTATGTATAAAGCAAGCCCACGGAACTAGCTTATGAATTTGTGTATTGTTTCAACCCAGGAAAATGGTCATATTTGGAAAGCCACCATTAACTTAAACATGGGTATGTGCTATGAACCCAACCAATGTGTTAAACCATTTTTTTCCAACTGTAGTTTGTCTAATAAACAACAGATATCTGAGTGATAGCTGGGTTGGAACCGCACATGAAGTTCATATATTGTGGATACCCAGTAAGTCAAAATACTAGACCATCTTTAGGAGAAGAGCTGGCCAAGATGGAAAGTAGGGTTAAACATATCATCATCTTGGAATCATTGCATTGCCACAAGAGACCAAGTCCAGCCCCTGTGAATTACGTTGATCCTTATTTAGAGCCAATTTAGCTTGGACTGTAAGTTAACTAGATTCTTGTATAGAGGTACTGTAACAATAATAAACTCTTGTGCTATGAACTCAACAAATGCTCCTGGTTATTTATGACTGACACCATCTAACTCACGGGTGATGGTTCTTGAGCTGCTGCAACTAATGCCTTAAGACCCTTGATCTGGGTAAATGATCCAGTTGGATTTTTATTGTGAGCATTGTGTCCTTTCCTGAAGCTTGCTGATTCATACAGTATGAAATCCCTTGCCAAATCTACTCAGGGATTAAGAGGAATAAGAGAAATAATGAAAACCCAATCAATTATTTCTGAGACCATATGGCCTTTCCCAGCCCTAATAGATACCGTAACTAAACATTTTTAATGTATTGTCATTATTGACCAACTAACCTATATTGGAAAACCATAAGGTAACTGATAAAACAATGAACTGATAAAGCTCGTTTATGTTTGCTAAAATTTACAAACTGTAAAACAAAATGTTGCAGCATGCAAAGAACTAGATGGATTTCTACCAAAAAAGCAAATACATGTAAAACAAATCTGAAAGCTAATATGAGGCTGCATTTCTTCATAGTTGCAGCAGGAAAATCTTCCAGCCCTGCTGGGGATTGAACTTCAGTATGCACAGAACAAACTGTTGGTGATCTATCTATCTATCTATCTATCTATCTATCTATCTATCTATCTATCTATCTATCTATCATCTATCTTATCTATCATCCATCCATCCACCCACCCACCCATCATCTATCTATCTATCTGACTATCTATCTATAATCTACCTATCCATCTATCAATCCATCCATCCATTTATCTACCTACCTACCCACCCATCCACCCATCATCTATCATCTATCTATCTATAATCTATCTATCCATCCATCCATCTATTTATCTACCTATCTTCAGGTTGCTAAGATTGAAAAATACTGCTGCACAATATGTCTCTAATATCCGAAGTTTCCCATTCGTTCTGTCTTTCCACCACTCATATGGACGCATCTGTCGGATCCGGAAGTCAAGGTCCTTTTAGAACGATTGCTGCTTCCTCTTCCCCTTTTCCTTCAAAACCTGGCCTCTAGGGGGATGTAACGCGTGTTTGAAAATCTGGCAGCCGGAGCGGGAAAGTGGTTTTTGCGACAGCAAGAGGGATAGTTTTACGACAGTGGCAGGACAACGTTCTTTTAACTCTTTCCTCTCCGGGTATTTCCCCCTCAATTTTTGTCCCAAGACAAGAGGTTTCAAGAGCCGGACTCAACTTATTTCATCTTTGCCATTTCCAAATATATATATGGGGAGAGGTTTTTGGGGGTTTTGGGTGAGCTTTCTGGGTAATATATATACAGTATATATATATGTAGATTGTTCTGAATTCGGGTTTTGCTCAGAACAATCTACATACATACTCAGAACATACATACATACTCAATCTACATACATACTCAGAACATACACACATACTCAATCTACATACATACTCAGAACATACATACATACTCAATCTACATACATACTCAGAACAATCTACATACATATACCCGTGAAAATCTACGAAAACCAATATATATATACAGTATATATATTACCCAGAAAGTTCACCAAAAAACCCCAAAAACCTCTCCCCATTTGGTTTCTCTTTACAATGATTTTATGGAAGTAGTCACACAACTTGTGTCAGCGAGTTCCAATACCTTTTTTAAAAATTTGAGGGAAAAAAGATTGAGCTACTCCATTCTCCCCCACCATCCATTCCTTTACATTTTATTTATTTATTTTATTTTTATTTGTTTGTTTTGTTAAGTACTATTGGTGGTATGCAAGAATATAATAATATTAATATACATGATACTAGTAAAAGAGAAACATTAGGACGGGGGACAGAAGGCATTCTGGTGCACTTATACACCTCCCTTTTCAAAAAGCAGAAAACTTCTATTGGTTAGCCAAGGATGCATCATAATAATCGTATCCAGAATTTAGATATGGACTAATACAGGACTAACCAGGTTCATTTAAGAATTTAATTTAATTTATTAAATGTATAACCGTCCCACTCCTTACGGACTCTGGATGGCATACAACAAATAAAAACAATATTAAAACAACATAAATTGTTTTAAAACTTAAAATATTAAAACATAAAAATAATGTTAAAATAAGTCCACGTGCAGAAGAATAGACTTTAGTCCTGCTGCTTTGCAGCGCTGATACTTGGTGGAGGCAACATTCCCACAAGTGAAGAAATAGCGCAAAGCCTCCATAATTTTCTCTAACTCCTTTAAAAATTAATCTAAATCACATATGATAGCTATAAAGGCTACAATTTATATCTTCATTCAAAATATGTTCCCTTCCAATACATTTCCAAAACCAAAGCAGTTTCATTTGTTTTTATTATATCGGCTTCTACTTACCTTCAGCTTTAAATTTATATCCTGCTGTTCATCCAGGAGATAAGGTTCCATATACAGACTTGGAAGGGACCTTGAAGGTCTTTTAATTCAACCCCGTCCCAAGACAGTAGTCCTCATGCCATCTCAGACAAATGGTTAGAGGAAGTTAACGTTAAGAGTGTCTGCCTCTATAGGTAGTTTGTGTTTAAAAAATGCGGAAGAGAAACAAGTTTTTAGGAAAAAATCAAGACTAATCTGAAAGTGGATTTAAAAATGGCAGGCTACAAGATGCTCCATTGGATAAACAAAAGAAGCCAGTTGATATATTAATAATTAAAAGGGGTCTAAATATAATAAACCAAAGAGTGACCTGGATAATTTTCCTATATTGGATTTACAAAAGAGAGGGATTAAAGCTTTGAAGAATTTTATTAGAAGGTCAAGGATAAAATAAAGTTCTAGGATAGTGTTTGTAAGGACTAAAGAAAGAAGAAGAAAGGAATATAACACTGATTTATCTAATCAAGGTTAACATAGTTATGGTATGTTGTTATCTCTGGTAATCCATAATCGACTTTTGCAAATCAGGACTGAAATAACTAGGTTTTAAATGTCTATGAAGATCCTCAGTCATCCAGGTTATGGTTGTCCCAAAGGTGCTTTTTCAACAGACAACTGGATTTTGCTTTAAGAGGTTTCACTTCTCATCGAAGAAGCTTGTTCAGTTCCTTCCGGAATGAATAGAATTATTTTATTGGCCAAGTGTGATTGGACCCACAAGGAATTTGTTTTGGTGCATATGCTATCAGAATACATAAAAGAAAATATAGATTTGTCAAGAATCTGACATAGATTGTTATAGATTCTATGATTGTCCTAGAATCATGACAATGAAGAAGAAGACAGGTTTAAGGACTTGTTTATAGATCCAAAAAGGGAACTGGAATGAAAACATAATTAGCTCTTTTTAAGAGAAGATGACAAGTTACTAAAATTGTTTAAATTTGTGATGAAGGGGAAGTCATTTCTTTACATATTTTTAGTTTACTATATTCCTATTTTTTCCTTTTTTCCCCCTGCACCCTTTATTTTTTGTCATATTTTGCAAAAACTTCAGAAGAGAAGGATTTAGGGGTAGTGATTTCTGACAGTCTCAAAATGGGTGAACAGTGTGGTTGGGCGGTAGGAAAAGCAAGTAGGATGCTTGGGTGCATAACTAGAGGTATAACAAGCAGGAAGAGGGAGATTGTGATCCCACTGTATAGAGCGCTGGTGAGACCACATTTGGAATACTGTGTTCTGGAGACCACCTACAAAAAGATATTGACAAAATTGAACGGGTCCAAAGACAGGCTACAAGAATGGTGGAAGGTCTTAAGCATAAAGCTTATCAGGAAAGACTTAATGAACTCAATCTGTATAGTCTGGAGCAGTGTTTCCCAACCTTGGCAACTTGAAGATGTCTGGACTTCAACTCCCAGAATTCCCCAGCCAGCATTCGCTGGCTAGGGAATTCTGGGAATTGAAGTCTAAATATCTTCAAGTTGCCAAGGTTGGGAAACACTGGTCTGGAGGACAGAAGGAAAAGGGGGAACATAATCGAAACATTTAAATAAGTTAAAGGGTTAAATAAGGTTCAGGAAGGAAGTGTTTTTAATAGAAAAGTGAACACAAGAACAAAGAGACACAATCTGAAGTTACTTGGGGGAAAAGATCAAAAGCAACACGAGAAAATATTATTTAACTGAAAGAGTAGTAGATCCTTGGAACAAACTTCCAGCAGACATGGTTGGTAAATCCACAGTAACTGAATTTAAACATGCCTGGGATAAACATATATCCATCCTAAGATAAAATACAGGAAATACTATAAGGGCAGACTAGATGGACCATGAGGTCTTTTTCTGCCGTCAATCTTCTATGTTTCTATGTCATTTTTTTAGTTTAGTGTTTATTATTTTAATTTTTAATGAAATTGCCTTTAAAATTAGAAGCTGACATTGCGTGGGGAGTAAAAGCTAGCACACGACCTAGAGAGACGAGATCCGCTTTCGTTTTCCCATCCTAGCTGAAGGCAGCTGCCTTTTCGAACCATTGACCTTCTGGCGTCCCATCTGTGCACAATGCAAACTCCTAACTGAAATCCAGATGGCAGATGGCAAAGAGACGCTGTGTGCACATTGAACATCCAAATACTCCAATTCTCCTGATGTAGATCCACGAGAGCGGCGTCTACTTTCCCTTATCATCACTAGTAAGGAGGGTGATGGGAGGGTGTAGCTTGGGTTGGTGGGCCATCATAAGCTTTCTTCCACTTGGCACTCAAAAATGGGAGGTGCAACCCTTTCGGTTTATCTCTGATAAGCTGCTTGGAGAAAGCCCCGTCTCTTTCTGATGAGAAATGGGCTGTGAAAGAACTCAATTATTTCAGAGCTTTAATCAACCTGAATAAGATAAATGAAGCAGATGGATGCACGGGGTTTCCTTTTATTTATTTAATTTTATTCATTTACTTATATATTAGACTTTAATGCTGCCCTTCTCAACCGACTCAGGGCGGCATACATAATAAATGCAATGCAATACAACGTGTAGAAATCTAATGTAAAAAATACTACAAAGCTAAAAAATATATTTAAAAAACCCATCTATCAGACACATTCATCCAATCCAGTCACTCACAGCATCGGCCGGAGCCAATCTGAATGCTCACGGCCTCCAACGCCCCCCCCCCCCCGGCAGATATAGGTCTTCAAAAGGTTTTCGAAAGACCAGGAGGGAAGGGGCGGTACGTATTTCCGGAAGGAGTTCGTTCCAAAGGGCCGGGGCCACCACAGAGAAGGTTCTTCTCCTAGGTCCCACCAGATGACATTGTCTGGTTGATGGGACCCGTAGAAGGGCGACCCTGTGGGCTCTAACCAGTCGATGGGATGCAGGAGGCAGAAGACGGTCCTGTAGGTAATCTGGTCCTAAACCATGTACGGCTTTATAGGTCATAGCCAACACTTTGAATTGTGCCCGGAGACCAATAGGCAACTAATGCAGCTCATGGAGTGATGTTGAAATGTGGGCAGATCTTGGAGGCCCTACAATGACTTGCGCGGCTGCATTTTTCACATTATTATTATTATTATTATTATTATTATTATTATTATTATTATTATTATAATACATCACGCAGTCCTAGGTGCTTGGGAAGCGCCCGACTGGTGATGAAATATGAAATCCAGCATAGTGATCTCATTTGCTGAGTTGTATTGACATAATAATAATAATAATTTATTAGATGATGATGATAATGATTATTATTATTATTTGGATTTCTATGCCGCCCCTCTCCGAAGAACTTGGGATGGCTCACAACATATAAAAAACAGCAGTCTCCGAACACTCTTCAAAGGCAGCCCCATGTAGAGACCATTGTAGTAGTCAAACCTCGAGGTGATAAGGGCATGAATGACTTTGAAAGAGAAGTCAAATAGTATTTAAGATTTAGATTCATTTTGCAAGGTTACTCTAAATGTGACTATTTCAGGGATTTTGTCAATTTATTTATTTATTTATTATTTGGATTTGTATGCCGCCCCTTTCCGAAGACTCGGGGCGCAGGGGGTCTTCAACATTGGCAAATTTAAGACTTGTGGATTTCAACTCCCAGAATTCTCCAGCCAACAGCCTTAGTAACCCAAGCAACACAAGTCTTAACGTTGTCAAGTCTGAATACCTCTAATCTATCTATATACACCTCTCAAAAAAAGAAAGGGAACACTCAAAGAACACCTCCTAGATCTGAATGAATGAAATATTCTCATTGAATACTTTGTTCTGTACAAAGTTGGATGTGCACAACAGCATGTGAAATTGATTGTCAGTGTTGCTTCCTAAGTGGACAGTTTGATTTCACAGAAGTTTGATTTACTTGGAGTAAATATTGTGTTGTTTAAGTGTTCCCTTTATTTTTTTTTTGAGCAGTATATTTACTTATAGAGGTTGCCTGACTTCAAACAACCCTGGGTAGATTATTATTTTAAAAAGGATGCCGACAGAATATAAAGAAATAAAACATATGTATCCAGAACGCAATCCCACCAGACAGAAAAAGAGAGGTTTTCAATTATTTTCTGAATGACATCAGCTACCATGTTCAAATCTCTGGGCAGAGGCCATTCCAGAAGGCAGGCATTGTGATAGAAAAGGCCCCCTTCCTAGGGGCCTAATAAATACAGCTAGTCCTTGAGTTACAACTACAATTGAGCCCCACAGTGGTGGGCTACTAGCAGGAATGCTAAATTGGGCTCGCCGCCGCGGCTTGTGACTGCTCGTATGCCCAGTGCAATTTTGCTTCTGCACCTGTGGAGTTAGTAAAATTGCACATGAAGCCACAGGTATGCCAATGTTTTGGCATGCGTGGAAGCAAAAAACCTTCGCCGAAATGTGGGCGCAATTGCGGCTCATTGCGCGATTTTGCTACCTCCACAGGTGCAGAAGCAAAATCCCGCTGGTCCCGCAAGTACTTCCGAGTTGTGGCGGTGAGCCCAATTTAGCGTTCTGGATAGTAGCTCACCGCTGGGTCCCCAACTCCCGGGCTGAGGACCACTACATTTCAGACAAATGGCTGTTCAATCTCTTCTTTAAAATCTCCACCCACTTCTGGAGGCAAATTGTTCCAATTGATTAATTGTTCTCACTGACAGCAAATGTCTCCTTAATTCCAGGTTGGAGCTGCCTTTAATACGATCCCATTCTTTGACTTCTTGTCCTGCCCTCAATGTAAATGACCATTTTTTAAATTGAAGGGACTGAGTGCATTCATAGAAACATAGAAGATTGACGGCAGAAAAAGACCTCATGGTCCATCTAGTCTGCCCTTATACTATTTTGTGTATTTTATCTTAGGATGGATATATGTTTATCCCAGACATGTTTAAATTCAGTTGCTGTGGATTTACCAACCACATCTGCTGGAAGTTTGTTCCAAGGATCTACTACTCTTTCATGTTACCCTCTTTATTGGACGGACAGAAAGGATTGGGAGAGTGGCTAGTTTCCTGGCCTTATTGTATTGCTTGGAGAGGGCTTTATCCAGTAGTTGCTACATAATCCCCACAGATAACCCTTTGGGTGGAGAAGAAGTCCACTTTCATTGTGTACAGAATAACAATTCATAATTATTTTCAAAATAAAAGCAGACTGAGCCGGGTCTAGGACATTTAGCCTTCTCCGCTTGGCCGAGCCTGTTCCGTCCCCAGGCATTGGGTGCTGCTTTTACTCCTTGACCCTTTCTCACCGAACGGGTCTCAAAAGCACTTTTGCCCTGGCCTTTTGGACGCAAGGGACGCCACTGGCCAAACAGAGGATTCATTACTTTTCATTCCCTTCTATTCTGCCTGCTTTTTAGGAGGAGCAGGAGTTTTATATTTTAATGTAATCTCAGCTGTTTATTTCATTCCGATTGGAGTTGTCTCTCCCTCCTCCTCCTCCTCGCTTGTTCCAGGTTTCCCCCCCCCCACTCAATGTGTCCCTGCCTTCCTTTCCCCTCCACCCCACCACGATCTATTCCCAACAGCTTCCTCTTCCTTATGAGCTCAATGTGTCCCTGCCTTCCTTCGAAGTAGTCGTTGACCGGAAGGACGTTGTAGCAGGTGATTTTATGGGCTATGCTTAGGTCATGTTTAAGGCTTTCTAAACCTACGATTGGAAGTCTAGTTGCATAGGGTATTCTGTTGCGAGTGGAGGGCTCTTCTAGTACATTTTCTAGAGTGTTTATGTCTGAAATGTGGTGTGGGTTCCAGACAGATGAGCTGTATTGAAGGATTGGTCTGGCAAAAGTTTTGTATGCTATGATTATTACTGCCAGTCATCCTCTTCTTTTTCCTTCTGCCTTTTTCAGCATTAGAGCTTTTCATGACCTTTAAAGCCCTACATGGCAATGGACCAGATTACCTCCGGAACCGCCTGCTACCGCACAAATCCCAGCAACCAATAAGGTCCCACAGAGTCGGCCTTCTCCGGGTCCCGTTGACTAAACAATGTCGTTTGGCAGACCCCAGGGGAAGAGCCTTCTCTGTGGCGGCCCCGGCCCTCTGGAACCAACTCCCCCCGGATATTAGAACTGCCCCCACCCTCCCTGTCTTTCGTAAACTACTCAAGACTCATTTATACCGCCAGGCATGGGGGAGTTGAGATAGCTATTCCCCCTAGGCCATTACAAGTTATGCATGGTATGTTTGTGTGTATATTTGGTTTTATAATAAGGGTTTTTAGTTGTTTTTTATTATTGGATTGTACATGTTGTGTTTATTATTGTTGTTAGCCGCCCCGAGTCTGCAGAGAGGGGCGGCATACAAATCCAATAAATTATTATTATTATTATTATTATTATTATTATTATTATTATTATTTTCAGAGAGCTGGTTCATCTTTTACAATGAGAAACAGATTTAACATGCAAATCAGGGAGAGAATAAACCTTTTAAATCATGCCTTGTGCTAAATTAATTTGGGCACTATTTTCCACCTTGCAAAGACTTACCGGGAGTTCCGATAAAAACAGCCTTTCTTCTCCACTCCTAGATGTAAAACAGACAGGTTGAACTTGTTGAGCTGCCAATAAAGCTGGCACTGTTACCCTCAAATGAAGGGGATTTAAATTAATTCTAGTCTAAATTGTGAGTAAGCTCCATAGTTCTTTAAGCACAGTTTAAATCGGTATTTCCCCAAAGGGGTTGTGCTGCCTCCTGTGGGACAGTTTTGTAGTTTAAGAGAATAGTAGAAACTAAGAAGACATTGAGAAACATCTTCGAGTCTCTCTCGCGCTCTCTTTTTTTGGCAACTAAAAAGGCATAATAGGAAAGAACAGCACAGTGGCCTAGTGGTGAAGACGCCCGCCTCTCACTCAGGAGGTCGAGAGTTCAGTCCTAGGTAGGGGCACTTGTTTCTCTCCTAGGGTGCAAAGAAATAAAATATCTGCTGTGAACTCAACGACTTAACCCAAGTAGACTTCACTGAAGACCAAGTTGAAAAAGCATTATGTGACCTTAAACCTTCTCTATCAGTCGGACCAGATGATCTATGTGCATACTTCCTAAAAAAAGCTCTCTTCTGCCATAGCTGAACCATTAAGCATAATTTTTGAAAAATCCTTCAGAACCAGCACACTTCCTAAGCAATGGTCGAAAGCAATGGTCATCCCCATCTTCAAAAAAGGAGACCCCTCTCTTGTAGATAACTACAGACCAATTTCACTATGCTGCGTCCCATGCAAAGTCATGGAATCAATTATAAACAAATCAATTACTCTCCATTTAGAAACTAATAATTTGCTCTCTAACAAACAATTTGGTTTTAGAAAAAAACTATCTTGCAACCTGCAGCTCCTCCACTGCAAAAATATATGGACAACTCATCTAGATCAATGGAAATCTACAGATGCAATTTATATTGACTTCTGCAAAGCCTTTGATTCAGTGGTCCACGACAAACTACTCCTAAAACTCAAATCCTATGGTATCTCAGGATCCCTCCACAGATGGATTACAGTACAGCATTCCTGTCAAACAGACAACAAGTGGTCAAAAAAGGAAGCACCATATCCACCCCCGTCCCAGTTAAAAGCGGTGTTCCCCAAGGTAGTGTACTGGGACCAACGCTCATGGAAAGGGAGGTAAATAGGAAGGAACTTTATAAATCAGTTACTTGTAAAGAATTTCATTAAGGCTGTAGCAATGACTATAAACATAACATGTTCTTGAAGTAGTGAACACTTATAATTTTTCCCCAAGTGCCATCACTCTGCTAAACAAATAATTCCCTCAACACTGTCAAACTAAGTCTGCACTATTACTACTAGTTTTTTTCTCCTCATTCTTATCACCCATTTCCTCCCACTTATGACTGTAACTTGTTGCTTGTATCCTTAAGATTTTTAGTAATATTGTTTCCTGATTGCTTATTTATACCCTATGACAATAAGTAAGTATTGTACCTCATGATTCTTGACAAATATATTTTTATGTACAGAGAGCAAATGCACCAAAGACAAATTCCTTGTGTCCAATCACACTTGGCCAATAAAGAATTCTATTCTATTCTATTCGTATTGTGTTAACCACGAAGCGAGATGATTTGGGTAACGGTATCTGTTATTTATCTGCTGATGGATATCTGATAGATAGACAGACAGACAGACAGACAGACAGACAGACAGATAAGAGACAAAAAGATATTGACAAAATTGAACGGGTCCAAAGACGGGCTACAAGAATGGTGGAAGGTCTTAAGCATAAAATGTATCAGGAAAGACTTAATGAACTCAATCTGTAGAGTCTGGAGGACAGAAGGAAAAGGGGGGACATGATCGAAATATTTAAATATGTTAAAGGGTTAAATAAGGTTCAGGAGGGAAGTGTTTTTAATACGAAAGTGAACACAAGAACAAGGGGACACAATCTGAAGTTAGTTGGGGAAAGATCAAAAGCAACATGAGAAAATATTATTTTCCTGAAAGAGGAGTAGATCCTTGGAACAAACTTCCAGCAGACGTGGTTGGTAAATCCACTAACTGAATTTAAACATGCCTGGGATAAACATATATCCATCCTAAGATAAAATACAGAAAATAGTACAGTATAAGGGCAGACTAGATGGATCATGAGGTCTTTTTCTGCCGTCAGTCTTCTATGTTTCTATGATATTTGTCTGTGATATATTATATTATATAATACCACTACAGTTCATCTCTGTCTGCCAAATGTTCAGACTGAATTTGGCATTTTTATCCTCCTGTCGAGTCCTTCTTAAGAACCTGGGATAGGCAGAAGTGGATGTTGTAGAGGTATTGCCGCAGGATGTAAGCTATTCCAAGTAAAGCTGTCTTTTGCATTTGACAGTTTGTCAATGCCAATGATGTTCAAGTGGTGTGCCAGTTGTTTTGGGACTCCACTGAAGCTGCCATAAATACATACCAGTTGCCAAGTGCTCAACTATAATTTATTTATGACCATGTATTATTATTATTATTATTATTTATTAGATTTGTATGCCGCCCCTCTCCATAGACTCGGGGCGGCTCACAGCAATATTGATCGTGTGACCATGGGATGCTGCAATGGTTATTAAGTGTGAAAACTGGGGATTAAATCTTGTTTCCCACTTCTGTTGTAACTTCAAGGTGGCGCAGTGGGTAGAGTGAAGTACGGCAGGCCACTAAAGCTGACTGCTAGATCTGTAGGTCAGCAGTTCAAATCTCATCACCGGCTCAAGGTTGACTCATCCTTCCATCCTTCCAAGGTGGGTAAAATGAGGACCCGGATTGTGGGGGCAATATGTAGGCTCTGTTAAAAAGTGCTATTGCTAACATGTTTTAAGCCGCCCTGAGTCTAAGGAGAAGAGTGGTATAAAAAAAAATCAAATAAATAAATAAACAAACAAACAAATGGTTGTAAATTGAGGGCTTGCTGTATATTGTGTCTTTTGCTATTGGTGGTCTTTTGGTAACGTATATGCAACCTACTTATTCAATTTTATTACTTATGAATTAGCCTTTCCATACCCACAAGAATTAGACTACTCATGTAATAGTCCATGACTTTGCTATGCATTTTATATTTATATTTTTTATTATGTATTTATATATAAATGCATAAAATATATTTACCTCAGGCCTCTGAATCCAGTTAGATAAAGTCCCCTTTTTGTCTGTCTAATTATCCAATGCACTTGCAGTTTTATATTATATGCAGTGATACCTCGTCTTACAAACGCCTCATCATACAAACTTTTCAAGATACAAACCCGGGGTTTAAGATTTTTTTGCCTCTTCTTACAAACTATTTTCACCTTACAAACCCACCGCCGCCACTGGGATGCCCCGCCTCCGGACTTCTGTTGCCAGAAAAGCACTCGTTTAAACGGGTTTTTGCAATGCTGCAATTTCACTGATGCTCCCTTCGCTGGGAAACCCCACTTCCAGACTTCCATTGCCAGCAAAGTGCCCATTTTTGTGATGCTGGGATTTCCCTGCTGCATCGCAAAAACACAGAAGTCGGAGGTGGGGTTTCCCATGGAGGGGAGCCACAGGGAAATCCCAGCAGCGCAAAAAAGGGTGCTTCGGCTGGCAAAAGGGGTGAATTTTGGGCTTGCACGCATTAATTGCTTTTCCATTGATTCCTATGGGAAACATTGTTTCGTCTTACAAACTTTTCACCTTAAGAACCTCGTCCCGGAACCAATTAAGTTTGTAAGATGAGGTATCACTGTATATTGGATTCTGTTTTTTAACTAGGATTAGCAATCCTGTTTACACAAATATCCTATTTTCATCTAAAATTAGGCAGAGGAATTTGAAAAAACAGTGAAACTCTGTATCACAAGGCATCACTATGAATGTTGTACTTTTTATAAAAGGTCTTTTAAGATGGCAAATATTATGTGTAGTTTCCCAAAAGAGTGTTCCAAAAACGTTGAAATAGGCCATCTAATGTGCAACTTCTTATTCTGAAGAATTTTTCAATCCTAAAACCTTTATCCAAACGACTGAACAGAGTATTACATCTGACATTACATAAACACAGCTTCTACTTCCAGTAGCCAAGCTTCATTTATTTTTAAAGGGAAAAAAACCCAACAACAACTCTGAATGAATTAACGCCACGCCACATCACAATGCAAACAAATGAATCTACAACATGATGCAGAATAAGAATAGTAGAGTTAATTCTCCACAACATCCATCTCTTGACCCAAACCCATGTTATTTGTTTCCCTTAGGAATAATGTAAACATTTACAAAAAAATTTAAGTGTTATAAGTACATTATATTAAGACAATGGCGGACATGATACATTGGCAAGCAATCTCAAAACGTTGTTCTGAAGGACAGCGCGATTTGAGGAAGAAAGCTAAGAGCGCCAGAACAGAAACTGCAGCGGGAGATCGTGGTTGGCGGGAGTGCGCAGAGCGATGGCACGGAAACGAGGTGGTCCCGTGAGATACCCTCACCCAAATAATTTGCCAAGACCCTTGGCTACAGTTTTCTGCTCGGATAATTTGATTGTGCAGATCTCTCCTAGGGCTTTTTCTTCCCTGGTATTAAGAATTCCCGCTAGATACCGGAGAGAACAGCTGGCCTGCACGACAAGACCACTCCCCCCCTTCTGCAAAATAACCCAACAGGTGCAACATTTGCTGCTGCTGCTGTTTAACTGGCATCAGAACTTGAGGGGTCTTTGCTGACTCCTGCAGAAGGAACAGAAACCCCTCCGCAAATTTGGCAAGAAGTTTTGGTCCCACTTCGCCCCGCTTTTGAGAAAGCGACCATCCATATTGGGAGTCCCACCGAGATGCTTTTAAGGCAGCGTTGTACCCAGGAGTTGCCTGCCTGGGTATCCTGAGTTTCAAGAACCAGTCAGCTCATTTCTCTCCCCAGCAGCCAAACTGGGAAATCCAAAAGTGCAGGGTACCAAAAAAAATAAAAATAAAAAAGCAATTGGTGGTACTGAGGAAATCTTCAGCAGGGGGTTCCTCTAAGGAAATGCCTATAATAGAGACCCTGCAAGGGCAGCTATTAGCTAGGCAGCAATCCATCCCCCAACTCTTTTATTTTTTTTTAAAGCAATAAAGGTGAAGGCAGAGGAAGTAAAGCTCATGCAATGATGTCAGCAAGGCAATTTTAAAGCGGCGGCTCCCTGGCACTTTGGAACAAGTGTAATGCATTTTAAAATGGCAGATACCGTGTGTGGGTTTTGTTTGTTTTCAAAGCTCACATTTGGAATGTATCAAGAAATCTCACAAGGAGAAAGAGGGCGGGAGGCTCATTTTCATGAATCTAGTCCCAAAGAAAGGCCAGTAGAGGGGGTTTTTTGGCCTCTAGCATGAACTGCTTTCATGTTTTTGGCTCACTTGTTAACATATCCTTGAGGGTGGGGGAAGAACTGGGCCCTTATATTTGCAAAACAGGCAGTTTCCCAATAAACTATGGAGAGAATCCTTTCAGAGTCACTAAATATGCAAAAAGGGGGGTGGGTGGGTTGGGATTTGGGGGTGAGGGAAACAGACCCGAGTAGGTAAAATCGGATAAGGCACATATTACAACCCACTTCTCTGTCCTAACCCTAGTCTCCATTCTGTCTTTTCACATTTTTTGGGATAAACCCACCATATTTCCCCAAAAAGTAGTGTATTTTTGTAAAGGAGAAAGTGTGTGTGTGTGTGGAAACCAGGGCAAGCCTGCTTCCCAGAAAGCAAATAAAAGTAATGGCTTGAAAAAGGCAGCTAATTGCTGAACAAGGGAGGTATGGTCCAGATAACGTAACAGCTATCTTATGTCCAAGATTTGGGAGTCTGAATGTTTTGAGGCAGCTGGGCCACATCTGGCCACTTCCAGATATATGGGGAGAACATGCCGTGAAGACCCTCACCAGCAGAGCTAAGGAGCAGCTGCCCCAGTGTGTTGGATCAGATTGGACAAGACTGCCTGAGGTAGCACGATAACTGGTACTTTCCACAAAAGCATCCTTGGATAAGGAATTGGCTCAAGTTCTCGGGAGGATTTGACCTGCCAGGATGCCAGAATTAGACTCACACAGGTGAGAAGAAGAGCACTGACTGATCGGGTGCCCCAAAGCCACAGGACACCCACAATCATTGAAAAGTTGTGGGGGAGATAGGTGAGAACTGCTGAAATGTCGAACAGGCTCAGCCACAGCGATGTTTCTCCACCTCAGCAATTTTAAGAGGTGGGGACTTCAACTCCCAGAATTCCACAGCCAGCGTGGCTGACTGGGGAATTCTGGGAGTTGAAGTCCATGCCTCTTAACATTGCCGAGGGTGAGAAAGACCGGTATAAGGTCTATTTGTCATTCAATGGCTATTAGACACCCCTCAAAAACAAACAAAGAAAAACCTGAGGTAAGAAATACTCGTAGATGCCGCCTGATTGTGGCTCTTGACATTTTGCAGAATTCTCACCCATCCACTTTTGAGGTAAAGTGGAATAATCGAACCGAATTTGATCGGTCAGTACCAGCAATGAGAAAGGGGTTTGTAGTTTAACTATGGGGAATAAATCTTTCCAAGAGGGACAGATTCAGACCAGGCCACAGTCACCTTCCAAGTTTCTATTTCAGCAAGCAAGTTAATAGCCAGCAAGGTAGGAAGGGAAGCACAAAGCAATACACTCTAAACCAGTGTTTCCCAACCTTGGCAACTTGAAGATATTTGGACTTCAACTCCCAGAATTCCCCAGCCAGCGAATGCTGGCTGGGGGATTCTGGGAGTTGAAGTCCAAATATCTTCAAGTTGCCAAGGTTGGGAAACACTGCTCTAAACAAAACAAATAAGCGAAACAAAGGCCTGTTAACAGGTCAAAACTTCCAGAAATGGGTCCTATTTTAGGAGAGCAGGGGGGGGGGGCTATTTGAACTCACCCCCCTTAATTAATACAGTTCTCCAACACGGAAAGCTAGCAGTTTAGTGAGAACATTAATCATGCTGCTAACTTTCTATTTCCAGGGATTATTTTCCAGGGAGAAGGATTCGGTTACAAAACTCCTGCTCCGATAGCAGCAAACATCACAAAATAGTTGTCGTCGTGAACAAGCTGCTCTTTTTGCCTATCACACTATCGCACATTTCTTTTCACCACAATCTCTTGAGCTGCAGGATCCCCAAAGATACAGGGAACCAGGATTAGCACACGAGCAAGCTCAAAAAACAACAAGGAAAAGGCGAGAAAAGTTTAAGTCACTTTCCCAAAATCTGGTGGTGAATGGCTGCCCTCTCAAAACAAGGCAGCCAATAGAAATGACAATTTTATCCAGTTCCTTGTGCATCCATTGGCAAGAATAATACAGGTGGAAGGTGGGAGGGAAGGGGAGATTCCTATCAATAAAAATAGGACTAATCAAATTTTATGGGCAACAGCCGTGTCTTGGCACAAGCTGCTGCCATCATAAAAAGAGAACCATAAATAAAACCATGATTAGGGGAAGAAAACGCACCACCCCTGAAGGAAAAAGAGAAAGAGGGGAAGAAGGAGAGAGAGAGAAAGAGGGAAAGGAGAGAGAGAGAGAGAGAGGGAAGGAGGCTCAAATGAGGAACCCAACGTGTTTCTTGCAACAACTCAAACCGAACTACTTCAGCAGCCTAAGGATCAAGACCAGGGGTTTCCATAATTGGGAACTGTTGGATATTCAGGGAGGCTGTTTCCTGAAAAGTTGTTGTGCTGGGCTTCCCTGCTTGGAGGATCTCTCCATGATCCATTCTGCCATTCATCCTGGGCTTTTTGCAAGCTTCCACCTCCGCCACGGTAGATCCGGTGAACCTGATTGGAAAGAGAGAGAGAGAGAAAGAAAGTAGGAATCAAACACCAGGCCGAAGCCATCATGTAGAGTTAGAGACTTTGGCCTGCCACAGTAGAAGAGTATTAGGGGAACTGGGAGGGGTAGTTGCACGACACAACAAATTCCTTTCTTAGAGTCTAAGGCAGGGGTGGGCATTTAATTTTGCCATGGGGGCCGCATGAGAAATTGGGATGGTTTTAGAGGGCCGGACTAATATAATTAACTCAGTTCTACCCAATACTGTATATTATTGGGTAGAACTGAATTAATTATATTACAATTATAAATTATAATAAATTATAATTATATTATATATTATTATATATTATACACTATACATTATGTATTATGCATTATATATTATACATTATATATTATATATATACAGTGTTCCCTCGATTTTCGCGGGGTTCGAACTTCATGGAACGTCTATACCACGGTTTTTCAAAAATATTAATTAAAAAATACTTTGCAGTTTTCCCCCCTATACCACGGTTTTTTCCGCCCGATGACATCATATGTCATCGCCAAACCTTCGTCTGCCTTTAAAAAACATTTTTTAAAATAAACTTTAATAAATAAACATGATGAGTAATAAGCTAAATGGTTGCTAAGGGAATGGGAAATTGTAATTTAGGGGTTTAAAGTATTAAGAGAAGGCTTGGGATACTGTTCATAGCCAAAAATAGTGTATTTACTTCCGCATCTCTACTTTGCGGAAATTCAACTTTCGCGGGTGGTCTCGGAACGCATCCCCCGCGAAAATCGAGGGAACACTGTAATTATATACATTATATATTATATCTTGAACACCCGGCTCTTATCTAGAAAAGTTGGACCGACATCCGCGGGCCGGTCACAGATAGCGGACAGGCCGCATCCGGCCCTCGGGCCGCATCTTGCCCAGGTCTGGTCCAAGGTCATCTTTTGTTCTACATCAACGGAAGTAAAGATGAGGTCGGTGAAATCCCTGCACTCGGACTGGTCCTCGTGATGAACTTGTGGGTGTGCGGATGGGGGATGAACCTTAACCTGGGTGGGGAACTGGAAGGAAGTTAGTATCGGGATGGCAACGGCGTGACCAGCATGGCTCTGATAACAAATCGAACCTTGGATGAGAGAATTGGACTGGAATCTGATTTATTTCTCAGATGCTATTTGGGGCGCTGACACCAAGCCTCTATCTCAGTGTTTCCCAACCCTGGCAACTTGAAGATATCTGGACTTCAACTTCCAGAATTCCCCAGCCAGCATTCGCTGGCTGGGGAATTCTGGGAGTTGAAGTCCAAATATCTTCAAGTGGCCAAGGTTGGGAAACACTGCTCTATCTGTTTGGACGTCCGTTTTGCACTTCTGTCCAAAGCACTGACCTTTCATTCCTTTAACCCGGTTTAGGAAACAAAAGAAGGAATCAGAGGTGAGGCTGCAGGGATGCTGAGACTAAGATCTCAGAGTGATTTTTAAACTGGCCTCTTGTAGTTGTTAATGTATGAGCAGACCAATCCTTGTGCGCACACAGAAATGTTTAGACTGAGATTAGTTGTGAATAAGTACTCAGCCACACAGAGATATGCTAACTTGAATTAAAATTTACTTGAGAAATAGCATGTTCCTATAAACAGTTGAAAATCATACACATAAGTCAGAATAACAATCTAAATATTATCAAGTACATAGTCTTTCTTACCAGTTGCCTGTGTCATAATCAAACAAAGATATCAAGCATAAATACATTTTAGCTATAAGACATGACTACATACAGAGAGACTGCAGAGCTAACCTAACAGTGAGTAGCCACTAACAGTGAATAGCTAGACAAAGAGAAACAGAGAGGGTGGCTCAGAGAAATAAGCTATAAACTCTCGCTCTCTCTTCTTATGGCAATCGGCAACACCTGTAGCCAATTGTCAACGCAACAGTTATGGACAGAGTCCTAACAGTAGTGCCAGTTGGCTAATCAGAATATGTTTTGTTAGTGTTATTAATTAAGGTTCCGTTCAGAGAAAAAGTTTACTGTGCTTAGGAATGTTCAAAAGTTATGTGTTGAATAAATAACAACGCTCCTGGAAGAAAATAGCAAGCCATTGGCATGTTAATACAGTGGTACCTCTAGTTATGAACTTAATTCATTCCATGACCAGGTTCTTTAGTGGGAAAGTTTGTAAGAAGAAGCAATTTTTCCCATAGGAATCAATGTAAAAGTAAATAATGCGTGCGATTGGGGAAACCACAGGGAGGGTGGAGGCCCTGTTTCCTCCCAGGAGATTCCTAGAGAGGCCCCGCAGAGGCTTCTCCCCGCCTTTTCCGGCTCTGTTTCCTCCCAGGAGATTCCTAGAGAGACCCCACAGAGGCTTTCCCCCACCTTTTCCGGCCCTGTTTCCTCCCAGGAGATTCCTAGGGAGGCCCCACAGAGGCTTCTCCCCGCCTTTTCCGGCCATAATTCCTCCCAGGAGATTCCTAGAGAGGCCCCATGGAGGCTTCTCCCTGCCTTTTCCAGCTCTGATTCCTCCCAGGAGATTCCTAGAGAGGCCCCATGGAGGCTACAGTTTCGGAAGGTCGGGCTTGGAAAATGGTTCTTGAGAAGAGGCAAAAAAATCTTGAACACCCGGTTCTTATCTAGAAAAGTTCAGAAGTAGAGGCGTTCTTAGGTAGAAGTACCACTGGAAGTAGAATAGAATATGAATAGAACGGAACCAGGAACAGGATAGATGAACAGAGTTGGAAGGGACCTTGGAGACATTTAATGCAATTTACATAATTAATTTTCTTTGGGATCTGACTTTTAGCCCACCCAGTTAGTTGGAGAGGGGGCAGACATGAATTAGAGAATTACAGGGTGCCCATAGGATGGCCTGTGCTTAATGGAGTCCCAGAGTGACCCTCTTTTGCACCCCACCCCCATCCCTGGAGAGGCAAAGGATGCACCCCAAAACCCCAAAAAAGACCTCTGACTCACCCGCACGAGACATATAAGCATCCCGACAGTGCACAAGGTGAACATAACTGCTGGGAAGAGCATGACCACAGCAGCGCCAACATTCTTGCCCATACATTGTACAGCAGCCACCCAGCCGCTAAAAGAAACCAAGAAAAAAAAGAGGGTTGCAATTTTCAGAAAATATTTTCCTGCTTCATTGGGCCAAGACGCTTAGCAGATAAATGTATATAAAATGCACTGACAAGACAATAGAACAGGGTCCAGGAGATTACCAACGCTTCTCTGAGGGAGGGGTCCTCCCCGGCTCCCTACAAAGAGGCACTTTGGTGCCCCCTCCTCAAGAAGCCTTCCCTGGACCCGGCTGTATTTAATAACTATCGTCCTGTCTCCAAGAAGGTGGTGTTGCTCCAGCTCCAGCGATCATTAGATTAGATTAGGTTAGATTTATTGGATTTATATGCCGCCCCTCTCCGCAGACTCGGGGCGGCTCACAACAATGGCAAAAACAGTACATGGTAACAAATCTAATATTTAGCAATCTAAATTACAGTTTTAAGTTAAAAAGTCCATAAAAGCAACCCCAATATATATAAAAAAACAAGCACACAATCAATCATAGACCAAAACTACGTGGGCAATTCCCCCATGCCTGACGGCAGAGGTGGATTTTAAGGAGTTTACGAAAGGCAAGGACGGTGGGGGCAATCCTAATCTCTGGGGGGAGCTGGTTCCAGAGGGTCGGAGCCACCACAGAGAAGGCTCTTCCCCTGGGTCCTGCCAGATGACATTATCTAGGTCACCAGCAGTCTGGATTCAGACCCAGCTACAGCACGGAAACTGCTGGATGATCTCTGGTGGGCCCGGGACAGGGGTTTATCC
Source organism: Erythrolamprus reginae (assembly GCF_031021105.1). NCBI lineage: Eukaryota > Metazoa > Chordata > Lepidosauria > Squamata > Dipsadidae > Erythrolamprus > Erythrolamprus reginae. The sequence goes on from NC_091950.1 coordinate 21,595,722, forward strand.
TCTGTCCTGGTGCTTCTTGACCTCTCAGCGGCTTTTGATACCATCGATCATGGTATCCTTCTGCGCCGACAGGAGGGGCTGGGAGTGGGAGGCACCGTCTTAGGGTGGTTCTCCTCCTACCTCTCTGGTTGGCTGTGGTCGGTGTTAGCGGAGGTCAGAGGTTGACTCCTGGGTTCCTACCTTGTGGGATTCCTCAGGGGTCAGTCCTCTCCCCCCTGCTGTTTAATATCTACAAGAAACCGTTGGGTGAGATCATCCAAGGACATGGGGTGAGTTACCACCAGTACGCTGATGATACTCAACTGTACATTTCCACCCCATGTCCACTCAGCGAAGCAGTGGAAGTGATGTGCCGGTGTCTGGAAGCTGTCAGGGTCTGGATGGGTGTCAACAGGCTCAAGCTCAATCCAGACAAGACGGAGTGGCTGTGGGTACTGCCTCCCAAGGACATGTCCATCTGTCCGTCCAGTACCCTGAGTGTGTGTATGTGTATAATTATTGACCCCCTCAAAGAGGGTCCGCAACCTGGACTCCTCGATCCACAGCTAACTTTAGAACAAGGGGGGCGTTTGCCCAGGTCCGCCTGGTGCACCAGTTGCGGCCCTATTTGGCCAGGGAGTCTTTGCTCATGGTCCCTCATGCCCTTATCACCTCGAGGCTCGACTACTGCAGTGCTCTCTACATGGGGCCACCTTTGAAGAGTGTTCGGAAACTTCAAATCGTCCAAAATGCAGCCGTGCGAGCGGTTATGGGCCTTCCAAGACATGCCCATATCTCACCATCACTCCGCGGACTGCACTGGCTGCCGATTGGTTTCCGTACACAATTCAAAGTGTTGGTTATGACCTATAAAGCCCTACATGGCATCGGACCAGATTACCTCCAAGACGGCCTTCTGCCACACGAATCCAAGCGTTCGGTCGGGTCCCACAGAGTTGGTCTCCTCAGGGTCCCATCAGCCAGACAATGTCGGCTGGAGGGACCTAGAGGAAGAGCCTTCTCTGTGGCGGTCCCGGCCCTCTGGAATCAGCTCCCCCTGGAGATTCGCACTGCCCCCACCCTCCTCACCTTCTGTAAAAGTTTAAAGTAAAACCTATAAAGCCCTTCATGGCATCGGACCAGAATATCTGCCGCACGAATCCCAGCGACCAGTTAGGTCCCACAGAGTTGGCCTTCTCCGGGTCCCGTCGACTAAACAATGTCATTTGGCGGGACCCAGGGGAAGAGCCTTCTCTGTGGCGGCCCCGGCCCTCTGGAACCAACTCCCCCCAGAGATCAGAATTGCCCCCACCCTCCTTGCCTTTCGTAAACTTCTCAAAACCCACCTCTGCCATCAGGCATGGGGGAATTGAAATATCTTCCCCAGGCCTATATAATTTATGTATGGTGTGTTGTGTGCATGTTTTCTAAATTATGGGTTTTTAACTTTGTATTATTAGATTTGTATTGTACATTGTTTCTATCACTGCTGTGAGCCGCCCCGAGTCTACGGAGAGGGGCGGCATACAAATTTAATAAACAAACAAACAAACAAACAAACAAACAAACAAACAAACAAACAAACAAAGACCTATTTGTGCCACCAGCCTTGGGGCCATTACATCCTAGGCCCCTGGCCGATGAGTGTAGTATGTCTTGCTGTGTGAATGGGAATGAATGGTTTTAAATGTTATTAGAGTTTGAAGTTTTTTAGCTATACTAATTGGATTTTTAAAATATGTATATTGTTTTGATATGTTGTGATCTGCCCCGAGTCCTTGGAGAGGGGCGGCATACAAATCCAATCAATCAATCAATCAATCAATCAATCAATCAATCAATCAATCAAAAACAAACAACCAATCAGATGCTTTGCTTACCTTGCTCCCCACCCACCGAAACCGATTGCCTGGAAGGCTGTCAGGATAAACTGGGCTCCAAAAATGAAGAAAAAAGCCATGAAATTAAACGAGCTGTCTGACCTGGGGGAAGCACGAGGAACAAGAGACATAGATTTAGTATACAAGAAAAATACAGGGAGTCCTCGGCTTACAACCGTTCATTTAGTGACCGTTCAGAGTTATGAGATGACTAAAAGAGCGGCTTATGACTTTTCTCCCACTTGCAACCACCACTGCAGCATACCCATGGACATGAGATCAAAATTTGGATGCTTGGCAAACTGGTTCATACTTATGCTATAACTGGTTCCTACTTACGACGGTTCACATGATTCCCCTTTTGTGACCTTGAGACAAGCAAACTCAATGGAGAAGCCAGACTCACTTAATAACTGCATTACTAACTTATCAACTGAGAAAACATTATTTTACGGAAAGAGTTGTTAGATGCTTGGAACAAACTTCCAGCAGACGTGGTTGGTAAATCCACAGTAACTGAATTTTAAACATGCCTGGGATAAACATAAATCCATCCTAAGATAAAATACAGGAAATAGTATAAGGGCAGACTAGATGGACCATGAGGTCTTTTTCTGCCGTCAATCTTCTGAGTTGGAGGAGGGGGGCAGTGGTTGGAGTACAGCACTGCAGTCTACTTTCAGCTAACTGCTAGCTGTAGTTCAGCAGTTCAAATCTCACCACCGTCTCAAGGTTGACTCAGCCTTCCATCCTTCCGAGGTGGGTCAAATGAGGACCCAGATTGTTGGGGGCAATAGGCTGATTCTGTAAACCGCTTCGATAGGGCGGTAAAAGCACTATGAAGCGGTATATAAGTCTAAATGCTATTGCTAAATGTTGGGCTCAATTGTGATTCTAAGACAAGGACTACCTGTAAATGGACAATAATTACATTACCTAATTATATCTGTTGGGTAGCCTCTAATTCTAATGCTCAGTCATGCCTTATTGTACATCAATTTATAGCAATAGCAATAGAATTTAATTTATATACCGCTTTACCGTGCTTTACAGAGAGGGCTAAGCAGTGCAGCTGTACATCTCCACCCCATGTCCAGTCAACGAAGCAGTGGAAGTGATGTGCTGGAGGCTGTTGGGGTCTGGATGGGTGTCAACAAGCTCAAACTCAACCCGGATAAGTCGGAGTGGCTGTGGGTTTTGCCTCCCAAGGACAATTCCATCTGTCCGTCCATCACCCTGGGGGCGTCCTCCTCGATCCACAGCTTACATTAGAGAACCATCTTTCAGCTGTGGCGAGGGGGGCGTTTGGCCAGGTTCGCCTAGTGCACCACTTGTGGCCCTATCTGGACTGGGAGTCACTGCTCAAGGTCACTCATGCCCTCATCACCTCGAGGCTTGACTACTGTAATGCTCTCTACATGGGGCTACCTTTGAAGAGTGTTCGGAAACTTCAGATCGTGCAAAATGCAGCTGCGAGAGCAATCATGGGCTTCCCTAGGTATGCCCATGTTACACCAACACTCCGCAGTCTGCATTGGTTGCCGATCAGTTTCCGGTCACAAATTCAAAGTGTTGGTTATGACCTATAAAGCCCTTCATGGCATCGGACCAGAATATCTCCGAATCCGCCTTCTGCCGCACGAATCCCAGCAACCAGTTAGGTCCCACAGAGTTGGCCTTCTCCGGGTCCTGTCGACTAAACAACGTCGTTTGGCGGGACCCAGGGGAAGAGCCTTCTCTGTGGTGCCCCCAATCTTCTGGAACCAACTCCCTCCAGAGATCAGGACTGCCCCCACCCTCCTTGCCTTTTGCAAACTCCTTAAGATCCACCTCTGCCGTCAGGCATGGGGGAACTGATTCCCCTGGGCCGTTCCATTTAATGCATGGTATGTTTGGGATGTATAGTTGTTTTTATATTAAAGGTTTTTAACTGTTTTTCATAATTGGATTTGTACTGTGTTTTATTGTTGTGAGCTGTTCCAAGTCTCCGGAGAGGGGCGGCATACAAATCTAATTAATAATAAATAAATAATAATCTGGGCCCTCATTTTACCCTCTTTGGAAGGATGGAAGGCTGAGTCAACCTTGAAGCCTACTGAGATTCGGTCTGACAAACTGTTGGCAGCTGGTGATCACAGAAGTAGCTTGCTGTACTGCACTCTAACCAGTTAGCCCAGGTTCCATTGTTCGCAAACTATTCAAGACTCATTTATGCCGCCAGGCATGGGGGAGTTAAGATATTCCTTCCCCCTAGGTCATTACAAGTTATGCATGGTATGTTTGTTGTGTATGTTTGGTTTTATTATAAGGGTTTTTAGTTGTTTTATTAATTGGATTTCTACATGCTGTTTTTATCATTGTTGTTAGCCGCCCCGAGTCTGCGGAGAGGGGCGGCATACAAATCCAATAAATAAATAAATTGTGCCACCGAGGCTCTTTATTAATCTCCCTGTGTCTTTTTCTTTCTCTAAACAGCCCCAATGGTTGCATTCTTTGACTCCTTGATCAAAATACTGCAATTAAGATTTAGGGCTAATATGCAGGAGGAGGCTCCAACCTATTTCTTTATTCCCCAGCACCAGAACTCTGATTTTGGAAATTTAAGGACAATAAGAGATAAATTACACCAGCGTGAAATTTTACCGGAAGGCTTTGTAGACTGGCCGGAACCAACACACATAACTACAGGGGCTGAAGAGGACAAGCCAAAGAATTGCCAAGCCAAAATTGGTACCATTTCCCTCACCGATCCACCAAGCCAGGCAAGCAATGAGGTTAACACACAAGGTGATGCAGTAAACTATGGAAGAAGAAGAAGAAGGTAAAAAAAGAGACATTTAAAGTACTGGGAAAATCCAAGGCACTTTAAAGCAATGATGTATACAATATGGAGTTTGAAAGTTTAGTGGTGAAATTGGATCTTACGAAAGGGTGAAGGTTGGAGTGCTAAGGAAAGCTTCTCTCAACGGTAACGATACAGGTTCTCCTAGCGCAGTGGTTCTCAACCTTTCTGATGCCGCCACCCCCTTAATACAGTTCCTCATGTTGTGGTGACCCCCAACCATAAGTCTAGCGCCAATTCTCCCAACAGAGCTTTAAGCTGATTGGCAGGAAGGTCAGAGGGACGCCCCCCACTGCAAACGCCTGATTGGTTGGATTGTAAAAAGATGTTCCAAGGTGCCAGAATAGAAGCTTTAGTTCCTAACACCATGAGAAATTTGTCTTTTCAAAGTGTTGGTTATGACCTATAAAGCCCTTCATGGCATCGGACCAGAATATCTCCGGGACCGCCTTCTGCTGCACGAATCCCAGCGACCAATTAGGTCCCACAGAGTTGGCCTTCTCTGGGTCCCGTCGACTAAACAATGTTGTCTGGCAGGACCCAGGGGAAGAGCCTTCTCTGTGGCGGCCCCGACCCTCTGGAACCAGCTCCCCCCAGAGATTAGGATTGCTCCCACCCTCCTTGCCTTTCGCAAACTTCTTAAAACCCACCTCTGCCGTCAGGCATGGGGGAATTGAGACATCTCCCCCTGGCCTATATAATTTATGCATGGTATGTTGTGTGTATGTTTGGCTTTTTTAAATAAGGGGTTTTTAGAGACTTATTAATATTAGATTTGTGATACATTCTTTTTATTATTGTTGTGAGCCGCCCTGAGTCTGCGGAGAGGGGCGGCATACAAATCTAATAAATAAATAAATGGTCTTAGGCGATCCCTGTGAAACTGTCGTTCGACCCCCAAAGGGGTCCCGACCTCCAGGTTGAGAACCACTGCCCTAGCACATATCTGCTAGTTGTTCCTGACTGTAGGAGTCAACCTTGAGCCAGTGAGACTCGAACTGCCAAACTGCAATTAGCCAGCAGTCAGCAGAAGGAGCCTGCAGTACTGCATTTTAACCACTGCGCCACCATGGCAAGTATTCTTGCTTTATACAAGACCATTAGCTTTGCTTTTATATAGTTTTAATATTTTAAAGTACTATTTTACGATGCTTTAATTTCTAGTTGTTTTATTACTAATCTGCTGCCCAAAATCACCTTGTAGGGAAGATGGTCAGACTAAAAATCAAATGAACAAATAATGTGATAATGCCTTTACCAACACGGACTCTTAAGCAGTAGCCCCTTTGCTGGAATAAATTCAAACTAATCTACTTTCCTAAATAGACTGTAGCGGGCAACCACAACATTTTTGGGAAATCGCTGCATCGGCATGAAGGAAACAGCCATCTCCTGTTGATTCACTTAGTTCCTAGAAAAAAGCTGGTCTAAGAGGTCATCTGGCTGGTGAGTCATCAATAAATCACTTCTTCTAACTCTTACTTGGAAAAATGAGGCAAGTCCACAATGCAGAGGAAAGTGGAGGAAGAGGACAACCAAGGGCAAAGTGGAAGGACTGAGGGGGGCCCAAGGAGCCAGGTCAGAGACCGATCGTCCTGGAGAAAATCTATCTAACATGGGGTGCTGAGAGGTGGCATTGCTTAGATTGCATAGAACAGTGATGGCGAACCTATGGCATGGGTGCCACAGGTGGTACGCGGAGCCATATCTGCTGGCACGCGAGCCGTTGCCCTAGCTCAGCTCCAATGTGCATGTGCCAGCTGATTTTGGGCTCGCACAGAGGCTCTGGGAGGGCGTTTTTGGCTTCCAGAGAGCTTTCAGGGGGATGCGGGAGGGCGATTTTACCTTCTTCCAGCTCCAGGGAAGCCTTTGGAGCCTGGGGAAGGCAAAACACGATCCTACTGGGCCCACCAGAAGTTGGGAAACAGGCCATTTCCAGCCTCCAGAGGGTCTCAGGGGTGAGAGTTGTTTTTGCCCCTCGCCAGGAATAGAATTATGGGCTATTGCACTTGCGCATGTGCAATAGCCATCACTGGCACAGAATCAGTCAATTAATACTTATTAGTCTAATCCTGCCTTTTACAAACTTTTGACAGCCCAATGCATTTGGGAAGTAGCAGTATCAATTATCTCTGGAAAGGCTAGATAAGATTGATCTCACCCTTCTAGTCTTTGGGGCTATGAAATCTGCAGGATCATTTGGGCATTATGATCTCTTTGCCAACAACCCATGCTCTGCATGTAGTTTGCCAGGTTCTTTAGATACACATCTTGGCTCTGGGCAAACTGTCTTCTCATGTCATTGGAAATCTACCATTTGGCTGAATCGGGGTGTCAAACACAGATTTCATTGAGGGCCGCATCAGGGTTGGGTTTGATCTTTGGGGCCCTAGGTGGGTGTGGCCAGCTCAATGTCACTCATCGAGGCTCATCTGTTTCCGGCCACGACAGCCTCCTACAGCCCTCTGCCAGTAGATCCTTCTTAGGCAGGATTAGACTAATAAGTGTTAATTGACCGATTCTATGCAATCTAGGCCAGTGTTTCCCAACCTTGGCAACTTGAAGATATCTGGACTTCAACTCCCAGAATTCCTCAGCCAGCGAATGCTGGCTGGGGAATTCTGGGAGTTGAAGTCCAGATATCTTTAAGTTGCCAAGGTTGGGAAACACTGATCTAGGCAATGCCACCTCTCAGCACCTCATGTTAGATAATGGCTGGAAACAGCCTAGAAGGCCTGCATGCGGCCCTCCTGAGCTCAGTTTTCACTGGCAGAGGGCTGCAGAAGTCCGGCGTGGCTGGAAACAGAGCCCGGGAGGCCTGCGTGTGCCCCTCCCAAATTCCATTTTCGCTGACAGAGGGCTGCAGGAGGCTATCGTGGCTGGAGCCTGTGTGTGGCCCTCCCAAGCTCCGTTTTCATTGGTACAGGACTGCCGGAGGCTGTCATGGCTGGAAACGGAGCCCGGGAGGCCTTTGTGTGGCCCTCCCGAGCTCCATTTTTGCTGGCAGAAGGCTGCAGGAGGCCATTGTGGCTAGAAACAGAGCGCGGGAGCCTGTGTGTGGCCCTCTCGAGCTCTGTTTTCATTGGCAGAGGGCTGCAGGAGGCTGTCATGGCTGGAAATGGAATCCAGGAGGCCTGTGTATGGGCCTCCTGAGCTCCATTTTCGCTGGCAGAGGGCTGCAGGAGGCAATTGTGGCTAGAAACAGAGCCCAGGAGCCTGTGCGTGGCCCTCCCGAGCTGTTTTCATTGGCAGAGGGCTACAGGAGGCTGTCATGGCTGGAAATGGAGCCTGAGAGGACTACGTATGGGCCTCCCAAGCTCCATTTTCGCCGGCAGAGGGCTGCAAGAGGCCATTGTGGCTAGAAACAGAGCCCGGGAGCCTGTGTGTGGCCCTCCCAAGCTCCATTTTCATTGGCAGAGGGCTGCAGGAGGCTGTCATGGCTGGAAACAGAATCCAGGAGGCATGCGTATGGGCCTCCCAAGCTCCATTTTCGCTGGCAGAGGGCTGCAGGAGGCCATTGTGGCTAGAAACAGAGCCCAGGAGCCTGTGTGTGGCCCTCCCAAGCTCCATTTTCATTGGCACAGGAGTGCAGGAGGCTGTCATGGCTGGAAACGGAGCCCGGGAGGCCTGCTTGTGTCCTTCCTGAGCTTAGTTTTCACTGACAGAGGGCCGAAGGAGGCTGCCGTGACTGGAAACGGAGCCTAGGAGGCCTTCATTTGTCTATCCCAAGCTCCATTTTCGTTGGAAGAGGCACCGCAGGCCGGCCCTTTGCCGTTTCCAGGGTGGGCCACGGGCCAATTCTAAGCACGCTGCGGGCTGGATGTGGCTCACGGGCCTTGTGTTTGACACTCCCTAGTCTGGATGGAAGTTTGCACTAGTTTTTGTGTTAGCTTTCCACTCCATATCCATAAGGATATCTTGCTGGGTACCTTGCTATTTAAAAACAAAACTGAAACCTGAAGATAAAGACCAAAAAAAAAAAAAAAGACCAGATTAAATTTAGAAATATAATATAATAAGATTTCCAATAGAGCTGAACTTACACATCCACAAGCGATAGATCCGCCTCACCAGAGTCTGGTAATCAATTGGGATTTCATCAGTGAAGTTCTGGTAGAAGCACGGTTTCAGCGGGATGAATTTAGGAAGCGGGGGGAAGTTGTTCACTCTCTCTACAAAGGGGATAAAAATCAGGCAAATTAACAGAGTGAATGGCAGCTTTAGTCATCAGAGCAGTAAATCGGTCTGAAGATAAAATATACAAACAAGCCTGCAGAGTTTCTGAGGAACACAAATAATAGAAACAGCCTAACGTAATCAGGAATGCAAGAAATTGCAACCTAAGCAAAATTATGTTTTAAGACTTTTAGGCAATGCTGTCATGAACAAAGTAGCTTTGTAAGTGACATATTTTAACAGAAAGATGTTCATGTATATTCATACAGCTCAACAGGGGCTAGAGCAGTAGTTCTCAACTTTCCTAAGGCCACGACCCCTTAATACAGTGATCCCTCGAGTATCGCGAGGGTTACTTTCCAAGACCCCTCGCGATACTCGATTTTTTGCAATATAGTGGTGCGGAAGTAAAAACACCATCTGCGCATGCGTGCCCTTTTTTCCATGGCCGCGCATGCACAGATGGTGTTTTTACTTCCGCACCTGGGAAGACCCAGGAAAGGTTCCTTCCGCCGCCCAGCAGCTGAGGAGCCGCTTTTCCGGCCGCCGCTTTTCCGGCCGCCGCTTTTCCGGCCGCCGCTTTTCCGCTGCCCGCCCGCCCGCCGCTCGGTGCACGATCGGGGTTTCCCCTTTGCGTGGGCGGCGGGGAATTCTGGGAGTTGAAGACCCAGGGAAGGTTCCTTTGGCCGCCCAGCAGCTGATCTGCTCCGCAGCGCAGTAGCAGCGAGGAGCCGAAGATGGGGTTTCCCCGTTGCCCACGCAAAGGGGAAACCCCATCTTCGGCTCCTCGCTGCTACTGCGCTGCCGAGCAGATCAGCTGCTGGGCGGCCGAAGGAACCTTCCCTGGGTGCCGCCCGCCGCTCGAGAGCAAGAGGGGGAGAGATAGAGAAAGAGAGAGAAGGAAAAAAGAGATGAGAGAGGGAGGAAGAGAGTGTGAGAGAGGAAGAAGCAAGATAGAGAAAGAGAGAGAAGGAAAGAAAGAGATGAGAGAGGGAGGAAGAGAGTGTGAGAGAGGAAGAAGCAAGATAGAGAAAGAGAGAGAGAAAGAAAGATGAGAAAGGAAGGGAGTGACGTCATCGGGTGGAAAAATCGCGATATAGCGTTTCGCGAAGATCAAGATCGCGAAACTCGAGGGATCACTGTACAGTTCTCCGTGTTGTGGCGACCCCCAACCATAAGTCTACCGCCAATTCTCCCAACAGAGCTTTGAGCTGATTGGTAGGAAGGTCAGAGGGACACCCCCACTGTAAATGCCTAACTGGTCAGATTGTAAAAATATGTTCTAAGATGCCAGAATAGAAGCTTTAGTTCCTAATGCCAGGGAAATTTGTCTTTTCCCAGGGTCTCAGGCGACCCCCGTAAAATGGTCATTCGACCCACAAAGGGGTCCCGACCCCCAGGTTGAGGACCACTGGACTAGAGAAACGGCTGTCATCCAAGTCAATTTTAGCTTTGAAAGAGAAAATTTGAATTGTTCCAGTTGGATTTTTACCTGCCATTCCTTTTTTTTTCCAGAAAGTGTTACACCAGGAAGAGCTGGGTCTAAAACAGAGGAAAAGAAATGTTAGGTCCAAAGAGAGATTGAGGCTTTCATTTCCCAGAGATTCAGCACATGATAAAAAAGGAGGACAAAGGGTTCAATTTGTCAAACCTCTTAATGAGTCAGCAATTGGCCATCACTGGACCAGGTCTATCACACCATAATCAGCCTGTCTTTATTCTCCTACAATCCAGAAGGAGACACAGTGGTACCTCTACCTACAAACGCCTCTACTTATTAATTTTTTCAAGATAAGAACCAGGTGTTCAATATTTTTTTGCCTCTTCTCAAGAACCATTTTCCATTTACAAAATTGAGCCTCTGAAAGTGTAACTGGAAAAGGCAGGGAGAAGTCTCTGTGGGGCCTCTCTAGGAATCTCTACATGGGGCTACCTTTGAAAAGTGTTCGGAAACTCCAGATCGTGCAGAATGCAGCTGCGAGAGCAGTCAGGGGCTTACCTAGGTATGCCCATGTTTCACCATCACTCCGCAGTCTGCATTGGCTGCCGATCAGTTTCCGGTCAGTTTCCGGTCAAAGTGTTGGTTATGACCTTTAAAGCCCTTCATGGCATTGGACCAGAATATCTCCGAGACCGCCTTCTGCCGCACGAATCCCAGCGACCGATTAGGTCCCACAGAGTGGGCCTTCTCCGGGTCCCGTCAACTAAACAATGTCGGTTGGTGGACCCCAGGGGAAGAGCCTTCTCTGTGGCGGCACCGGCCCTCTGGAACCAACTCCCCCCGGAGATTAGAACTGCCCTTACTCTTCCTGCCTTCCGTAAACTCCTTAAAACCCACCTTTGCCTTCAGGCATGGGGGAACTGAAATATCTCCCCCTGGGCATGTTTAATTTATACATGGTATGCTTGTGTGTGTGTCTGTTAGTATATGGGATTTTAAAATCTTTAAATATTTTAAATTTGTCAGATTATTTATGATTTGTTCCACGTGTTATGAGCCGCCCCGAGTCTTCGGAGAGGGGCGGCATACAAATCCAAATAATAAATAAATAAATAAATAAATAAATAAATAAATAAATAAATAAAATCTCCTGGGAGGACACAGGGCTGGAAAAGGGAGGGAGAAGCCTCTGTGGAGCCACTCTAGGAATCTCCTGGGAGGAAACAGGGCCTCCACCCTCCCTGTGGTTTCCCCAATCGCACATATTATTTGCTTTTACATTGATTCCTATGGGAAAAATTCTTTTCTACTTAAGAACCTGGTCGCGGAACGAATTAACCCTCATCAGCTAGCCATATCCTCTCACTGGGATTTGAACTTATATATATATATCTGAGAGAGATGTTAACATAAAAGGCCATTTGCACAAATCTGTATTAGCATAATACAGCCCCAAGCATAATTACCAGTGTCTGGAGAATATATCAGCCATTATGATTTGATTATCATTGCAAAACTTAGGAGCACTTTGCTCTAGCATTAGCGCCTTTAGCCAAGCGATACATAATCTGCGTAATGCAGGCCTTTCTCTATGGAAGGGGCAACAAGTCCTCCCTTCAGCAAAGAGACAGAAGACCCCTTGTGCCAATTCTGAGAAGGCCTTTAAAAAAATATCAAGAGAATACAAAGAGGCAAGTGTCTCCTCTCAGCAGCAGCAAACTCTGTCAGGCAGCAGCAGGAGGAAGATGTCAGAAAATCAGATCCAGAAAATCAGTGCTGATTTAAGGACGATCAAATCATATATTCAGAAATGCTGAGTACAATTGGTCGGCCAGAGCATCTAATCAAGCAAACAGTTTAAGTATGCATTTCAAAAAACCCAAATATTTATAAAAGGGGGAAATGCCTACATGATTCCAAGTAGAATCATAGAATTGGAAGGGATCTCCAATTGGTTATGACCTATAAAGCCCTTCATGGCACCGGACCAGATTATCTCCGGGACTGCCTTCTGCTGCACGAATCCCAGCGACCAGTTAGGTCCCACAGAGTGGGTCTTCTCCGGGTCCCGTCAACTAAACAATGCCACTTGCGGGACCCAGGGGAAGAGCCTTCTCTGTGGTGGCCCCGGCCCTCTGGAACCAACTCCCCCCAGAAATTAGAATTGCCCCCACCTTCCTTGCCTTTCATAAGCTACTTAAAACCCACCTCTGCCGCCAGGCATGGGGGAATTGAGATACTCTGTCCCCCTAGGCCTTTACAATTTTGTGCATGGTATGTCTGTATGTATGTTTGGTTTTATAATAATGGGTTTTTAATCATTTTTAGTATTGGATTATTATTGTACGCTGTCTTATTATTGCTGTTAGCCGCCCCGAATCTCCGGAGAGGGGCGTCATACAAATCCAATAAATACAATACAATACAATCTCGAAGGTCATCGGGTCCAACCCCCTGCTCAATGCAGGATTCACTAAACCATCCCAGAAAGATGACTGTCCAGTCTCTGTTTGAAGACCTCCAGTGAAAGCGAGTCCACCACCTCCTGTGGCAAACTGTTCCACTGGTTTATCACCCTTACTGTTGGAAAGTTTTTCTTATATCTCATCTAAATCTACTGCCTTGCAGTTTAATTCCATTGTTTCTAGTCCTTCCCTGTGCTAATGAGAACAATGCTGATCCCTCTGCTCTGTGACAGCCCTTCAGATATTTGTAGACAGCTATCAAGTCTCCTCTTGGTCTTCTCCTTTGCAGACTAAACATCCCCAGATCCTTTAACCGTTCCTCATAGGACATGGTTTCCAGACCATTCACCATCCTTGTAACTCTCCTTTGAACTTGCTCTAGTTTATTAATGTCCTTTTAAAATTGGGGCCCCCAGAACTGAACACAGTATTCCAAGTGTGGTCGTACCAAAGTACTGTAGAGAGGAATAATTACTTCACGTGAGCGAGATTCTATGCTCAGTCTTCGCCTGTGAAATGGAATCTAAGACAGTGTTTCCCAACCTTGGCAACTTGAAGATATCTGGACTTCAACTCCCAGAATTCCCCAGCCAGCGAATGCTGGCTGGGGAAATCTGGGAGTGGAAGTCCAAATATCTTCATTTTGCCAAGGTTGGGAAACACTGACCTAAGAGACTGAAGTCCAGCCTCACCAAATCTGACACCATTGGGGCTCCAATTCCCAGAAATGTATTTATTTATTAGATTTATAGGCCTCCCTTCTCCTCGTGGACTCAGAGGGTTCACAAGAATTTAAAAAATAGATACAATGATAATAAGCTTGGGTTTGTCAAAAACAGATCATGCCAGACTATCATTCTTTGATAAAGTGACAAAATTAGTGGACCAGGGGAATGCTACCGATGTGGCTTACTTGGACTTCAGTAAGGCTTTTGACAAAGTAGACCATAACCTACCAATAAGTAAACTAGAAAAATGTGGGATGGACAGCAACAGCTCCAGATGGATTCAAAATTGGCTAAATAAATGCACTCAACGTGTAGTGCTCAATGGAACTACATCTAGATGGAGGGATGTATGAATTCTGGCTGTTGCCAGAACATCTGGAGGACATCACATCTGGAGGACATCAAGTTAAAGGAGGAAAAATTTGAACTAGATTAAAATCATTCTGGAATATTTAAATCTGCCTTTTTCCCGTTTATCTTGTTTGTTTACTAAGGGTTTATTTAATTAGAAAAGCAACAGTTATTGTAATGTCTATGAGAACTCATTATGTTTAGGTTATATGCTGAGTTTTGTTTCTGCAGTAGCTCAAATATGCAGCAGACATTTTGTGGCATTTAAAGATTTAAATGTTTGTTTTTTGTGAATTAAATTCACTTCGGGACATAAATGTTCACCAAGCTACATTTTTAAATGACTTTCGGAAATTGCTTCCAAATTGCTTTTTAGTTATTAGGAACCTTTGCAAAGACAGGTTAGAATCAGGTGTGTTTTCTTCAGTATTTAGTAAAAAAAAAGTTTTAAGTGCAAAGTTAAGGACTTTAAAAAAATGAATAGCAAAAGAGAGATTTCAGAACATTGATTTTTGGAAAGTTAACAATGGAATAGAGAGTCCAGATGAGTTTGAAATAAGCATTCCAATACCTCAGGGGTTGCCACAAAGAAGAGGGAGTCAACCTATTCTCCAAAGCACCTGAGGGTAGAACAAGAAGCAATGGGGGAAAACTAAGCAAGGAGAGAGGTAACTTAGAACTAAGGAGAAATTTCCTGATAGTCAGAACCACCGTTCCCCGAAAGCTGCGAGTGTGTGCGCGCGCCCCCACAAGTACCCTCCTGGGCACCCGCCGGCGAAGGCTTTTCTTATTTTGAATGTTCCGAGTGGGCTGGTATGGAGATAGGGAGCGCGCACAACCGCCCGCGCGCCCGACATTGAATATCACCTTCGCCAGCCTCCGCTGAGAAGAATGGAGAGAGAACGAGAGTGAGTGAGAGCAACAGACAGCAAGATAGAGAGAAAGTGAGAAAGAGAGAGAAAGGGGGGAGAGAAAGAGATAGCAAGAGAGAGAGAACAAGAGAGAGAAAGAGTGTGAGAAAGAAAACAAGAGAGAAAGAGAGAGAAAGAGAGAGAAAGCAAGAGAGAGAAAGAAAACAAGAAAAAGTGAGAAAAAGAGAGAGAGCAAGAGGGGGAGAGAGAGAGAAAGAGAGAGAGAGAGAAAGAAAGAAAGAAAGAGAGAGAGAGATGAGAGAGGAAGGAAGAGAGTGAGAGAGAGGAAGAAAGCAAGAGAGAGAGAGACAGAGAAAGCGAGAGAGAGAGAGAAGAGTGGAAGGAAGAGATAGAGAGAAATGATAGAAAAAAGGGGAGAAAAGAGAAATGAGAAAATGATTGAGGCAGAGAATGACAGGAAAGAGAGAGAAACAGAAAGTGACTCTTGATTTAAAGCATATGGTAAAAGCACTTAAATAATAAGAGAGAAAAAAACCCCAGCCCTCACCTGTTTTTATTAATAGTTATGTTTTTGGTTTTGCTGGTTGATTTAGTTTTAATAGTAATGGATTTTGGTTTTTTTAAATTATTAATTTCTTTTAATAAAAAAGAAGGGATTTTTTCTTATTTATTTATTTATTTATTTATTTATTCTATGCCGCCCAGTCCCAAAGGGATTGTCGCTCAGACACTATACTTTTCCGCCCACACCGAAAAAAAATTAGAGGGTACATTGGTCAGAATAGTTAATCAGTGGAACGGCTTGCCTTCAGAAGTTGTTTTTTTAAATTGTTTTTTATTATATATTTTTATTGATTTTATAATATAAAAACACACACGCAACATATAACAAGTGCTCAGTGATTGTTCCCACCACCAGACAAACATTCGTACCCCACCACCAATCGGGGGGTTTTCTTGTATAAACCATTTTAACCCAGGAGCGAAATATTTATTTACATATTATACAATGATTCCAACTTATTTTTATAGCTTGGTCTCGGATTCTACTCGCCATATATCGTCTTACCTTGTCCCATTCAGTTGTCGCAAATCAGTTTCATTAATCAAATTCATCCTTTTAACCATAATCTCAAATTGAATGTGCTCCACCATGTACTGGTACCTGCCTCCAGAAGTTGTGAATGCTCCAACACTGGAAGTTTTTAAGAAGATGTTGGATAACTATGTGTCTGAAGTAGTATAGGGTTTCCTGCCTAAACAGGGGATTGGACTAGAAGACCTCCAAGGTCCCTTCTCACTGCTGTTGTTTGTTTGTTGTTGTTGTTGTTATAATTATTGTTGTTATTATTATTGTTATTATTATTATAGATTTTGAAAGTAACTAGAAGAATCCCTCCTGTGGGAAAATGCTGCTTTGGATCCCTTAAAAAATATATCATAGGATGGCACTTTGAAGGTTGAACACTAGAGGGAGCCAGAAGGAACTAAAGATTACAATTAAAGGTAATACAGCTAGACCTTGACAGCAGTTCATTTAATGTCCATTCGAGGTTACAATGGCACTGAAAAAAGTGACTTATGACCATTTTTCACTCTTACGACCACTCTAGCATCCCCATGGTCATGTGATCAAAATTTAGCTGCTTGGCAAAGAACTCTTATTTATGACAGTTGCATTGTCAGCCGGATCTAGATAGTACCATACTCAACGGCCCCAGGCCTCCTGACAGAGCCGGGTTTTAATGGGTTTCTGGCAGGCCAGTAGGGTGGGGGCAGAATGGGCCTCCGGGGGCAGTTGGTTCCAGAGAACCGAAGCCACCACAGAGAAGGCCCTCTTATGTGGCCCCGCCAACTGACACTGTCTAGCAAATGCTGGCTGGGGAATTCTGGGAGTTGAAGTCCAGATATCTTCAAGTTGCCACTGTTGGGAAACACTGGTCTAGCCGACGGGACCCGGATAAGGCCAACTCTGTGGGCCCTCTTTGATTTTCAACCAAGTGTGCCGATATGATTTATCCAATAAAGAAGTCCTTTGAGGAAGTGTCTGGACTCAAAGTTCTGATTTGCTTGGGTCGGAACCTTGACAATTTATATATTCCTCTCCTAAGGCTAAGCAAGCAATTTCTTCTGGCAGCTGTTTTGCAGCTGCCAATGTTTCTATTCCTCATTGTGAAGCCCCTTCTGGTGTTTATGCTATGGGTTACTGGTAGTTTCAGGTACTTTCTATTCTATTTACTACTGCGGTTCAGCAACCTGTGAACTTTGGTTCTTTACTTTGGAAAGTTTTGTACTTTCTGAAGATCCTTCACTCATATTCTCCACCACAACCCATAGTATAAACATGGGGCATGTAAAATGGGGCAAAACTCACTTAACTCTCTCGTTTAACAACAGAAATTTTGCATTCAGATGGGGTCATAAATGAAGAATCGCCTATAATGTATAGACTGAAGGATATTTGTAAACAATGGAGGCAAATGTCCATTTTAAGAGTCTGCTTTTATGGATAAAAAATGGAAAGGTTCCTCTCGCTAGTAATTCCTGACTCTAGGGGGCAGTACTCAGCCCCGTTTCAAAGTCGAAGAACCAGCGCTGTCTGAAGACCTCTACATGAGCATGTGTCCGGCATGACTAAACGCCAAAGATGAACGGAACGCTATTACCTTCCCACCAAAAGTGGTCCTTATTTTACTACTTGCATTTTTAGGTGCTTTTGAACTGCTAGGTGGGCAGAAGCTGGGACAAGTAACGGGAGCTCACCCCATTATGCGGCATTAGGGATTCGAACCGCTGAATTGCGGTTCGATCAACAAGCTTAGCGTCCTAGCCAGAGCCACCGTGTTCCATTATGTATAGACTGTCTCTAAAAGAAGATATGGAAGAGAAACAAATTTTATTGGACAAGACCAATTTGAAAATGGCTCTATAAAACCAAGAGAGCGACCTAGATAAGTTTCCTATATTGGATTTGGAAAAGAGACTTGAAAAGTTTTGAAACATTTTCTGAGGAAGAGAAAAAAAAAATGAAAAAAAGGAGAAAGTTCTATAACAATATTTGAAGGGAATAAAGATCAAGATTGTTACAAGGAAGGAATACAAAGTTGGTTTATCAAGGTTAAAATAGATATGTTATCTCTGGTAACACCTAGTGGGCGTTGGCTGACCAGGACTGAATAACAAGGTTTTAATTTTTTTATATAGTTAAGAGATGAAATATGGAAAGAAAAGATAACTTATTGCATTTTAATTTAAAAAAAATCACTTATTAAATTGTGCATAAGTATTGTTGATGAAGAAGGAAATAATTATGTATTTCTTTTTTTTCCTTTTCTATATTCATTTTTCTTGTCCATTTTTCCTCCTTTACTTCTTCTTTCAGTTCTTTTCCCAGTTTGGATTAGTTCTTGCATTTTAATTGTAATGTTTAATAAATTATAAAAAACACAAACTAGTGTTATTTGCTATTGCTACCAGATTCATAATTCTCTGATCCTGCCTGCATCTTCCTGAAGGAAAAGGACAATACTGTATTTACTTCCCTCCAGCATTCCATAATTTCTCAAAATAATACAAAAAACTTTGGCTAGATCTTCTGTAAACTTCAGCGCTGTTAGATCCTATTACTTATTATTATTTCTGTAACTTTTCTGTAATTCAAGGAAAATATATATTTCTAGACCACATTTCTCTCAAACTGAGTCCTGTTTAGATTGTTGCTTCAGAAATGCTTAAAATGTCATGCATTTTCTCGAATGAAATTAGGTGGAAATGGATATTGATTAGTTCCAACTTTTATTTGCTACCACTTAACATTTTATCATTTTCTTTGAGCAGCTGATACACACACACCTCTTTTATTCTGAAGCTATCCAAACAGGCTCTTTTGTAATTCCTAATTTGCTTCATTAATCTTAGCTCAGCTTGGAACATTATAGTGATTCTGACAATAAACCTACAATTCTTTTATGGAAAGAAACATTTAAATATGTTAAAGGCTTAAATAAGGTTCAGGAGGGAAGTGTTTTTAATAGGAAAGGGAACACAAGAAGAAGGGGGCACAATCTGAGGGGGAAAGATCAGAAGCAACGTGAGAAAATATTATTTTATGGAAAGAGTAGTAGATGCCTGGAACAAACCTCCAGCAGACATGGCTGGTAAATCCACAGTCGCTGAATTTAAACATGCCTAGGATAAGCATATATCCATCCTAAGATAAAATACAGGAAATAGCACAAGGGCAGACTAGATGGACCATGAGGTCTTTTGCTGCCGTCAATCTTCTATGTTTCTACTTCTATTGCTTGACTAAATGCTCCCTGCTGGTTTTGTAGTACAGGGGTCTCCAACCTTGGCATATTTATTTATTTATTTATTTATTCATTCATTCATTCATTTATTAGATTTGTATGCCGCCCCTCTCCGTAGACTCGAGGACGACTTGTGGACTTCAACTCCCAGGATTCCTCAGCCAGCAAAGCTCCAACCTTGGCAACTTTAAGACTTGTGGACTTCAACTTCCAGAATTCCTCAGCCAGCTGGCTGAGGAATTCTGGGAGTTGAAGTCCACAATTCTTAAAGTTGCCAAGTTTGGAGACTCCTGTTGTAGTAGGACAAGAATGGCTAATGAACGTGTGCTTTCTTCCACTCTATGAAATTTAAGTTATCAGCAACCCATGTCTGGACACTTCCTGGAAGGACCAGGTTTGACAAGAGCAACGCCCTACAAAAGCCACTGAATGAATGAATGAATAAATAAATAAATACCTTTCACTATTGTATTAAATATGAGGTGGCTCCATACCACTCTACGTCAACATTTACACACCAGGCAGTTTACATAATTAAGGTTGTATCCCTCACCAAATGGCGTACTGTAAGTTTCATATTCAATTCCCAGTACTCTATTATCATCCTTGACAGGCTGATATCCTTTTAGATTTGCCATTTCCTGACTTCACTTCCTTCCTTCAAGCAAAGCTGTACAAAAATAAAAAATTGCACTACTAGCAGTCCATGTCCTCCTTGGCACTCCACCACAGCTGAGAAGTTCTGATTTGTTGCCATTTTATAGTAAAACATTTTCTTCTAATCGAATGTTGATTTGATTAAAATCAACATTTTTATGCTGATAGATTTCTATAGCTACCGAGCTGATTTTCTTAGGTGGCAAAGATAATTAATTAAAAGAAAAATATATCATTAGTCTCTTCTCTTAATGAAAGCTCCTGAATTTATTTTTAGCAAATACTCTTTTTTTTAATCATTGATAAATTTCTTGCAGGTCTAAATTAGTGGTGAGATTCAATTTTTTTTTTTACTACTGGTTCTGTGGATGTGGCTTAGGGGGCGTGGTTTGGCTTGGTGGGCCTGGCAGGGGAAAGATATCAAGTCGGAGCAGAAGTTGGTGATAAGTCAATGGCTTGCCACACTATCTGTAGAAGGCCTGGTGGTTTATGGGCATTTGGGAGGGGTGATTTCATGAGGGAGCAGATGCATTCTTTTGAGAAGTTCAAGGCCATCATATGTTCAACACCTGGGCGGAAGCGGAAGGAGGAGTTGAAATGCTGGCACAACCAGAGTGAGCAACGTGACAGGTTTGCTCAGCAAACTGGCTGAGGAATTCTGGGAGTTGAAGTCCACAAATCTTAAAGTCCTCAAAGTTGGAGATCCCTGCTCTGAACTACTCAGAATTTCCACTATCGGTTATCTGGACTACTCAACATTTCTGCTACCAGTTCTCCATAATTTGTCAGAATTGCCAAAACCCATTTCTGGGCTAAATCTCTTTATAATCTCACATAAAGATGCATAAAAAATGTACAGATACGCACAAAAATACCCTCTCAGCCATGAAATATTACAGCAGATTAAAGTATTTCCTGACTCCCAATTACCTAAACAGCCATAGCTAAACCATAATTCAACCATAGCTTGCTGAAAAACACTATAATTGCCTTGGCCATTGGTACATGTTCAGTGTTTCTTAGCCTTGGGAACTTTAGCATGGCTGGCTGTGAAATTCTGGGAATTTAAGTCCATATATTTCCAAGGTTGAGCTTTAAACTACCATTCAAAGCTGTAATAGCTCAGTTGTCATAATATGAAAAGCCAAGGCCAAGCAAATTATATCATGGATTTGTGTGGTTTAAGAACCAAATAAAAAGTTCACTCCATAGAGAATGCCTGTAAGTGGATTCATTGGAGTACATTTGGGATTATTACACCTGGTTCTGATAGAGTACTGATCCTGAATTCCTGAATAAAGCATCCACTAATACTGGCTAGATCTCACTAAGACCAAATAAATTTGCAAGCTTGACCATCATTGGGGGTTTCCTCACTTTAAATGAATGGAGCAAGTCTCACTGGTGTGGTTTTTCTTTTTAAAAAAATAAAAATTATCTCTTGGTTTTTAGTTCTCAAGAAAGCCATTCCCCATGGCATTCCATTGGTTGAATTTTTTATAGATGAGCTGGCAGAAATCATAAGTTTCAAAAACTAGTCATTCTATCTTGCTGCTTACATCATATAACTAAAGGAAATATACGTATACAGTGTTCCCTCAATTTTCGCAGGGGATGCGTTCCAAGACCGCCCGCGAAAGTCGAATTTCCGCGAAGTAGAGATGCGGAAGTAAATACAGTATTTTTGGCTATGAACAGTATCCCAAGCCTTCCCTTAACACTTTAAACCCCTAAATTACAATTTCCCATTCCCTTAGCAACCATTTAGATTATTACTCATCATGTTTATTTATTAAAGTTTATTTAAAAAATGTTTTTTAAAGGCAGACGAAAGTTTGGCAATGACATATGATGTCATCGGGCGTGAAAAACTGTGGTATAGGGGGAAAACCGCGAAGTATTTTTTAATTAATATTTTTGAAAAACCGTGGTATAGATGTTCCGCGAAGTTCGAACCCACCAAAATCAAGGGAACACTGTATCCTCCTTCCACAATAGGAGTCTCTAAAATGTTTGTTTATGGATTTTTTATCTTTTAAAAAATGGCTCAGTGCTCTGCATATATATATATATCTTAGCTTTTATTTATGAATTATGCATATGTACTAATATATGTACATTATAAAACATACTTGTACATATTTATAATCCATACATTAAATATTAGCAGAGCATGAGATAAAAATATAGACATCCTAATATTTTCTTCCATACTCCAAAGGAGGAGTATGTCATTTGTCATATCACAAATGAGGTGGTGATAAACCGCCTAGGAAAGCCAAGGGAAATCATCAAAGCCATTAAAATGCGAAAGTTAGAATATTTGGGACATGTGATGTGACACCCAGAAAAATACGGCATCCTTCACTTAATCTTCCAGGGGAAGACTAAAGGCAAATGAGGTCCAGGAAGAATTTAATTTAATGTAATTTAATTTAATGTAATTTAATTTAATTTACACTGCTCAAAAAAAATAAAGGGAACACTTAAAAAATAGAATATAACTTCAAGTAAATCAAACCTGTGAAATCAAACTGTCCACTTAGGAAGCAACACTCATTGACAGTCAATTTCACATACTGTTGTGCAAAGGGAAGAGTTGTGCAAATGAAATATTCAATGAGAATATTTCATTCATTCAGATCTAGGATGTGTTATTTGAGTGTTCCATTTTTTTTTTTTTGAGCAGTATATTTGACTTCTATGCCGCTCAATCCCAATAGGACTCAAATAATAATAAGAATATCATGGCTTCCAAATCGAAGGGACTGGTTTGGACAAAACTCAGCAGCAATTTTTTCATACGGCAGTTGACAAAAATAGGATTGCCAACGTCAAATGACTGATATGGCACAAGAAGAAGATACTCCATAAGGGGTCATCTTACAAGCCTGATTTCTGAGATGGCAATTCTACTAGCCCAGTGCTTCCTAAAGCTAGGTAAATAACCCAAAATTGAATAAATGGGGAGTAGCAACACAATCCATTACCCTAATCACAACAGGGATATTTAAATTGACCCATGTTGAGTAAAAGGGATTTTCTGATAAGTGGTTTGGAGTAATGAAGGGAAGCACTGTACAAGGTTGAGTTTATTTCCCCCCCTAAAATTATCGTGGAAAAAATAAAGGAAAAGGTTCCCACCATGGATGGTGGCAAAGCTGAAACTGGTTTCTATGACCACGTTTATTTTTTTGACATAAGCCTACGAATATTTTTCACTGCACGAAATGGACAGCTATAGAAATGAAACTGAATAACTATTTTTAAAAAAAATAGTTTAAACAGTTTTCAAAAAGGGGAACAGTCTAGTTAACAAAACCTTTCCAGCTTAGTCATTTTCAGATCCACAGCACTAGTCACCCCATGCTAGCTGGGGATAATGGGAAGCGATTATACAATATCAATGAATACTTCTGCTTCGACTGCAACAATACACGAGCACACAATTGAAACAAACTCAAGGTAGATTGTTCGACTGCAGAAAATACCACTTCAGCAACAGAGTGACCAATGCCTGTAATAAACTGCCTGACTCTGTGATTTCTTCTTCAACCCCCCAAAACTTTAACCTTAGACTGTCTACAATCGACCTCACCCCATTTCTAAGAGGTCTGTAAGGGACGTGCGTAAGTACACCAACGTACCTACCATTCCTGTCCTACTGTCCTAATTTATCTGTACCTACTTTGCTTATGCTTATGTATATGTATATACCAACACCTGCTATCTTGTATATGTTTGATTACCGGTAAATAAATAAACAAACAAACAAACAAACAAATAAAATAGTGTTCCCTCGATTTTCGCGGATTCGAACTTCGCAAAAAGTCTATACCACGGTTTTTCAAAAATATTAATTAAAAAATACTTTGCGGGTTTTTCCCCTATACCACGGTTTTTCCCGCCCGATGACGTCATATGTCATTGCCAAACTTTCATCCGACTTTAATAAATATTTTTTTAATTAAACTTTAATAAAAAAACATCGTGAGTAATGATCTAAATGGTTGCTAAGGGAATGGGAAATTGCACTTTAGGGGTTTAAAGTGTTAAGGGAAGGCTTGTGATACTGTTCATAGCCAAAAATAGTGTATTTACTTCCGCATCTCTACTTCGCAGAAATTCGACTTTCGCGGACGGTCTCGGAACGCATGCCCCGCGAAAATCGAGGAAACACTGTATAGGGAGTTTACTAGGCTGGGGCTGGGGGAGCCTGGCTGAAATCATTGACTTTTTGCAGGATCTACAATTCTGCAGGTCACGCTTAGGAACCTGTTTCCTGAGGGCAAAGTCAATTCTCAAGCCTCTTGTTTGCCTTTTAACTTCCGCAAAAAACGCTCCAGCTCACAACAGGGGAGCCTGAGATCTTATTTATTTTATTTATTAGAGTTGGGAGGGGCCTTGTAGATCATCTAGTCCAACCCTCTGCTAAAGCGGGAGTCCCTATATTAAATTATTAATTTATTAATTTATTAAATGGGGCTTATATGCCGCCCCCTGTACCAGTGATAGCGAAACTTTTTCTTCTTGCGTGCCAAAAATGGGAGCCCACGTGCGTGCCAAATCCCACATGTGCGCATATGCCCCCTCGGTGGGATGTTTTCCACCCTGTCTTCTCTGAAGATTCCGGAGTGCCAAAAACTGCCCAACGGGCAAACAGGAAGTTCAAAAAAACGGACTTCAAGTTTGCCCACTGGGCTGTTTTCTGCACTCCAGAGGCTTCAAGGAAGCTTCCTTAAGCCTCCAGAGTGGAGGTCTTCAAACTTGACAAGTTTAAGACTTGTGGACTTCAACTCCCAGAATTCTCCAGCCAGCATAGCTGGCTGGAGAATTCTGGGAGTTGAAGTCCACAAGTCTTAAACTTGCCAAGTTTGAGGACCCCCTGCTCCAGAGTATGAAAAGGGTCTTTCCCAAGACCGAAAACCAGTTTGCCAGCGCACACATGTGCACTAGAACTAACATAGGGCAAGATGCTCTGAGTCTCTGGAGAGGGGCGGCATACAAATCTAATAAATAATAAAAATGATAAAATAATAAAAAGATCTTGCGTGCCCTCAGATATGGCTCTGCGTGCCACCTGTGGCACACGTGCCATAGCTTCACCATCATGGCCCTATACCAGTGATGGTGAACCTTTTTTTCCTCGGGTGCTGAAAGCGCCCATGTGCCCACACTCATAATTCAATGTTGTCCTGCACATGTGTGTGTGGCCCCCTCTGCACTGCCCTGTCCCCTGCACATACATGCAGGATGCCCTGCTCCACCATTTCCTAAGAACCTAAGAAGAGCCATGCTGAATCAGGCCAAAGCCCATCGAGTCCAGCATTCTGCGTCACACAGGGGTCTACCAATTGTCCATGGGGATCTTGAGCAGAAGGACAAGGCAAGACCCTCCCTTTCTCTTGACCCCCAACAAATGGTACTCAAGGAAATCCTGCCTGCCTCAATCAACATAGAGGCGGCACATGGACATCCTTTTCAATATCCACTGATACACTTGGCATCCATGAATCTGTCTAATCCTGCCTTGAAGCTATCCAGGCTGGCAGCTGTCACGACCTCTTCTGGAA
Organism: Erythrolamprus reginae; assembly: GCF_031021105.1. Lineage (NCBI taxonomy): Eukaryota > Metazoa > Chordata > Lepidosauria > Squamata > Dipsadidae > Erythrolamprus > Erythrolamprus reginae. The sequence goes on from NC_091950.1 coordinate 21,620,996, forward strand.
GTGAATTCCATAAACCAACGACCCTCTGGGTGAATAAATATTTCCCTTTACTTGTCCTCACTTTCTTACCTATGAGCTTTAGGAAGGGCCCCCTCGTCCTAGTATTGTGTGATAGAGAAAAGAATTTTTCTCTAGCCACCTTTTCTATCCCATGCATGATTTTATACACTTCGATCAAGTCACCCCTTAAGTGCCATCTTTCAAGGCTGAAGAAACCAAGGCTGACTTCCACTGGGCCTGGTAGGCCAATTTTTTGCCCTCATCATGTTCCAGAGGCTTCCCTGGAGCTTCGGGAGGGGGAAATGCCCTCCCCCCACTCCCCCAGAGGCTGGAAACGCCTCCCAGAGCCTCCACATAAGCTGAAATTCAGCTGGCCAATTCACACATGCACTGGAGCTGAGATAATGCAACGGTTCGTGTGGCGGCAGATATGGCTCCGTGTGCCACCTGTGGCACATGTGTCATACGTTTGCCATCATGGCCTTATACCATTTCGGACAAATCAAGGGAAATATTTCTTCACCCAGAGGGTCCTTGGTTTATGGAATTCCCTTCCAGAAGACTTCGTGACAGCTGCCAGCATGGATGGCTTCAAGGCAGGATTAGACAGATTCATGGATGCCAAGTGTATCGGTGGTTATTGAAATGGATGTACATGTGCCGCCTCTATGTTGGTTGAGGCAGGCAGGATTCCCTTGAGTACCATTTGTTGGGGGTCAAAGGAAAGGGAGGGTCTTGCCTTCTCTTTCTGCTCAAGATCCCCATGGACAATTGGTGGGCCCCTGTGTCACACAGAATGCTGGACTCGGTGGGGTTTGGTCTGATTCAGCATGGCTCTTCTTATGTTCTTATGAGGTTCAGGAGGGAAGTGTTTTTAATAGGAAAGTGAACAAAAGAACAAGGGGACACAATCTGAGGTTAGTTGGGGGAAAGATCAGAAGCAACATGAGAAAATATTACTTTACTGAAAGAGTAGTAGATTAGATTAGCTTTATTCCATTTGTATGCTGTCCCTCTCCAGAGACTCGGAGCGGCTCACAACACAAAACATGGTACAAATCCAACAATAAAAAGCAATTTAAAACCCTAAGTATAAAAAACAATCATACATCTCAGACAAACCTTGCGTAAAACGGGACACAGCCTGGGGGAGTCAATTTCCCGCTGCCTGACGGCAGAGGTGGGTTTTGAGGAGTTTGCGAAAGGCAAGGAGGGTGGGGGCAATCCTAATCTCCGAGGGGGAGTTGATTCCAGAGGGTCAGGGCCGCCACAGAGAAGACTCTTCCCCTGGGTCCCGCCAGATGACATTGTTTTGTCGATGGGACCCGGAGAAGGCCAACTCTGTGGGACCTAACCGGTCGCTGGGATTCGTGCGGCAGGAGGTAGTAGATGCTTGGAACAAACCTCCAGCAGATGTGGTTGGTAAATCCACAGCAACTGAATTTAAACATGCCTGGGATAAACATATATCCATCCTAAGATAAAATACAGGAAATAGTACACTATTCAAAAAAATAAAGGGAACACACAAAGAATACATCCTAGATCTGAATGAATGAAATATTCTCATTGAATACTTTGTTCTGTACAAAGTTGAATGTGCTGACAACATGTGAAATTGATTATCAATCAGCATTGCTTCCTAAGTGGACAGTTTGATTTCACAGGTTTGATTTACTTGTTGTTGAAGTGTTCCCTTTATTTTTTTGAGCAGTATAGACAGAAAAGGGGATATAAGGGAATAGATGTTATAATATCATTATCTGTTAGAAGATATACGTTTGATGAGTAGTTAACCTTTCATTAATTTAGCAGGGAAGAGTAAATCACTTTAGTAAAAAATGTATTCTGAGATATTTAGACTTTCTTTTTGATTGTTTAATGTAACAAAGAAATGCTATGCATTATTACTTTAGGCATTGGCTCTTGTGTTTTTTTATTGCAGATGTTGTTTTTATAGTATGTTGGAGATAAAAGAAAATTTTATACCCAAAAAAAGTGTCAAGTACACACACACAAACACATACATCCCATACTTTAGCTGCTCCAAGTCCTTGGAGAGGGGCTGCATACAAATCTAATAATTAATAATAATAGTAATAATAATAATAATAGTAATAATAATAATAATAAATTTATTTTTAGTTTTATCCACAAATAGAAAAACAATACAATTCAAAAAGAATAATAAATGACTCTTGCTAACATATAATTAAGAGAAAGAAAAGAAAGTCATGGGGGAACTGAGATATCCTTTCCCCCTAGGCCTTTACAATTCATGTATGGTATGTTTGTATGTATGGATGTTTGGTTTTACAATAAGGGTTTTTTAGTTGTTTTAGTATTGGATTTAAATGCTGTTTTTTGTTACTGTTGTTAGCCGCCCCGAGTCTACAGAGAGGGGCCGCATACAAATCCAATAAATAAAATAAATAAAGAAAATAAAGAAAAAAGAAAAACCTAGCGAAAATAGAGAAAGAGAAGCGAGAAAGATGGACAAAGAGACAAAAAGAAAGAAAAGAAAGTGGAAAAGAAAAAGGGAATAGAAAAAGAAAGGAGAATAGTTACATAGTACGTTATTATTATTGTTATAGTTATAGTTATTGTTGTTGTCGTTATTATTATTATTATTATTATTATTACTATTACTATTATTATTATTAAATACTTGAAGCAAGCCAAGAGGTTCTTTCCTGCCCAGAACAGCTCGGCTCCATCTGAGAAGCCCAAGGGAGCATTTTTTTGGTATTGCCAAGCCTAATTCACCCACCACTCCACCCATTAAACACCCTTAATGGGTGGCGGGGTAGAAAAGCACCAGCGTTACACAAGCCTGGGCTCGAAGTTCAAACGCGGGCCGCCTCCCCCCCCCTTCCGTGTTTGCCCAACCGCTCCCCCGCCTTTCCCACTTGCCCCCACAACCACCACGGGCGCGTTGGGTTGCACAGACGCCTGCTGTGCAAACCCCACGCACCATCTCGAAGCCGTCCACCTTCCACCCACCTGCCAGCTCGCCCAGCTGCCTTGCACCTCCAGGTCCGACCCGCGCGTGCAAACGACTCCCCTCACACAGCGGCCGTTTGTGCAAAGCCCCGCCTTTCCCAACGTCACCAATCTTCCGCAGCCAACGGTGGGCGGGTGGGAGGCAAAACAGCGTCGCCGTCGCCTCAAAAGCTCCTCGTGAGACGCACCGCGTCCTCCTCCGCTGCCGTCTTGAACATCTGCCGCCGTTCGCCTTTGGCTTTTCCCCAAAGCTCTTTTTCCCCCCCCAGCGGAGGATTGCCGGGAGTTGTAGTTCTCTAGACGACGCTGCCCGTAGGACTGCGTTCGAGGCTAGACTACAGGTCCCGGCGTTCTCCGCCGGCGGACTGGGTTGAGAACAGCCTTTCAAGTCGTTTGACGAGGAGCGATAGGCTTAACGGATCGGTCAAAAGCGAAGGAAAATGTAAACTCTGTAGTTAATGGAAGCGTACGAAAAGCGTCAATTGCGGGTTTCGCTTGAATGTTTCTCCCCTCTTGAGGAAAATATTGAAGCTTATTGGTGTAAACATCCTAATTGTAAACATGTGAAATCTGGTGACCTTCAAAGATTTGGGAAGGCAGCAACTGAAGATAACCGAAGGAGTGGCTTCTGCCTTTTTTTTTCTTTTTAAAAATTCCTTTCTTGAAGAAAGAACAACACCACAATATGTATATGTGTCTACATGTACAAATCAAATCACAAAAGAGAAATTTGAGCATGAGGAATATAAAAACAAGTTCAAATATCTTCTGTCCAAAAATATCCCCAAAATAGCTGGCTGGGGAATTCTGGAAGTTGAAGTCAACATATCTTCAAGTCACCAAGGTTAAGAAACACTGCTTTAAAGAATGTCATGATATGTGAATCCAGTTACACTCAAGGAACTATAGTTAATGGAAGAAACTAAATGAAGCAAACTATTGCCCAGAATTTCTGTAACAGTGAGATAGGCAGTATAAAAATGTAATAAACAACTGATTTAGCACATTATCCAAATACCATATTATTGATGGCACTTTATAGTTCATATAGAGCAATGAATTTGTTTATTTATTCATTCATTCATTCATTTTTTATTTATTTATTCATTTGTCCAATACACAAATGCATAGGAAGAAAAATAGACATGTAATATATATAAGGGTAAAGTAAACTAAGAGGAGAGGATATATGAAAGAAAGAAAATATATATGATAAGTGAGAGAAAGGAAAGACAATTGGACAGGGGACGAAAGGCACACCAGTGCACTTATGTATTTATTTATTTATTTATTTTGTCCAATACACAATGAGGGTTTTAGTGGCTATATATCTATATACACATAGTAAAATACATGATGAAGGTTATAGAGGAGATACTCATAGTAAAATATATCTAAGAAAGAATAGAAAAGAAGATATAGTAATAGAACATATCAATGAAAGAATAGAAGAAGAGATATAGGGATAGAAGAAAGGAATAGGAGATATAGGAGAGCAATAGGACAGGGGACAGAAGGCACTCTAGTGCACTTGTACTCGCCCCTTACTGACCTCTTAGGAATCTGGATAGGTCAACCATAGATAATCTAAGGGTAAATTGTTGGGGGTTTGGGGATGACACTATGGAGTCCGGTAATGAGTTCCACGCTTCGACAACTCGGTTACTGAAGTCATATTTTTTACAGTCAAGTTTGGAGCGGTTGATATTAAGTTTAAATCTGTTGTGTGCTCTTGTGTTGTTGTAGTTGAAGCTGAAGTAGTTGCCGACAGGCAGGATGTTGCAGCATAATTTGTTCTAGGCTTTCTAGGCCCAGGATTGAAAGTCTAGTCTCATAGGGTATTCTATTTCGAGTGGAGGAGTGAAGGGCTCTTCTGGTGAAGTATATTTGGACATTTTCAAGGATGTTGATGTCTGAGATGCGATATTGGTTCCAAACAGATGAGCTGTATTCGAGGATGGGTCTGGCAAAAGTTTTGTAAGCTCTGGTAAGTAGTGTGAGATTGCCAGAGCAGAAGCTACGTAGGATTAGGTAGGATTCACCTTTGTTCCATGCCACATACTAAATGTTGGCGTTTATTTGTAGCTATTTTTTAAAAAAAATACAAGAAAGTCTGGAAAAAATACTCAATTCCATTTTTCCATTCCATAAAACACTTTTATTTTGCTCGACTCAAACGTTTTTGTGTAATACTGTATACAGCTATCTTTCTAGACATCTTATCGAAACATTTTATTTAAATACATAACATTGTTTTTTAAAGATTTTTTTTCCTGAAAAAGTCCTGTTTTTCTGCATCTTACTCCCTCTCCCTCCCCGCTTTTAAATAAACATTTAAGCTTTCATGTTTCCAAGCAAATTGGCCCCTAATAGAAAGTATAGGACTTCTTTTCCTTTAAAAAAATAGAAATTACCATTTTACACAACAAAACATTCAATGCAAACAGAAGCTGCTCTTCACCCCTAAGTCTAAAATTATTTTCTTGTCTGTACTTTAATGATTGTGTGTATGTGTGCGATGCATCCTTCCCCATGCCAATAATCCTTCTGGCTGAGGAGTATGGGCCCTCAAGTCAACATCTTTGCAGGGCACTAGGTTGGGAAGATGATCTCCCAAAGGTGGGTTGCTGTGTTTCGGATCTGTTCTATAGAACCAGTAGCAGAAATTTCTCGCTGCTCGCCGAACCACAGCGATGACCGGCAGTCCACATGGCCTCCAGTCGCCACAGATTGCCAAAAAACCCTCTGCACATGTGCAAAGGCTTCTGTGCATACGCAGAGGGTCATTTCCAGAAAGGGATATGAACGCTTGAGCAAAATGTATGCGCAAAATGTGCACTTCCATCGCGATGCGAACCGGCAGGGAAGGTAAGTAGAACCCACCCCTGAGAGCCACATACAATTTAATAAATGCACACTTATGGTACCGTATGTTTCATTCAAAACATAAAGCATAAAAACCAGGCTGTAGATGTATGGAATTTTTTTTTCCTGTTTGCACCAATATTCACAAGTATAAATATTTTATACCAATCAATCATTTTCTCTCTCTCTCTTCATACATAGTAGTGTGAGGGTTCTAGGGGTGATAAAATGCACATCTAAGCTTTCATGTTTTTTTTAAAGAGAGAATTATATAGGTATATATGCATGTGTTTATATAGAACAATATAGAAAGCATCAGAAAGGAAGGGCCTCTCATTGTATGGCTTGGAAATTCATGTCATTTTAATAAACTCTTGAAAAACTGTTGCCCACTAAGTTTTCTTTCTTTGTAACCTCCCCCCCCCCCCTTTTCAGGTCCATAGTGAGTCAAAGTCTAGAAACATAAATCATTTTTGCTTTCTAGAATTTGAGATTTATTTCAGGAATCACGTTCCAGAAATATACAGATGTGTGTGGAGGTGCTGAGTTTCATACCCAAGCCATTCTCTCCTGCATTGTCACCATTTTATTAGAAGTGAATTCCATTAACAACTAAAAAGAGGGATTATCTAGTCTACAAATCTATATTGATTTCAAACAGTGTTGGTTGTTATGGTTTTCTGTAGTCAAGCTCAGGAGCTTTGCTTGAACAAGAAGCTTGATATTGTTATTTGGCATGCCAAACCATAGGCCTTCTGGTTCCCTGGGAAAATGAATTTAATTTAATTTAATTTATTTAAATTTAAATAACTTAATAACTAGAGAAGCAATGGGGATTTTATTTCATGTATAGGCCGCCCCACTCCTTCCGGATGGCAAATGATTAAATCAATCTCTTACACCAAAGTTGGAAAATTTCCCTCAATTCCTGCCTATTGTCAATAGGCTCTAAAATACACATTTGTTTATAGCCCACTGAATTTTGGTTGGGAAAATTTAAGCCATAGAGTAGACCAGGGATCCCCAAACTTGGCAACTTGAAGACTTGTGGACTTCAACTCCCAGAATTCTCCAGCCAGCTATGCTGAAGTCCACAAGTCTGAAAGCTACACTGGCTGGAGAATTCTGGGAGTTGAAGTCCACAAGTCTTCAAGTTGCCAAGTTTGAAGACCTCTAGAGTAGACCAATGAGCACAGACCAACTATTACAAAGCAGAGGGGGCGGGGAATGAAAACTCTGGATTTTAACCCCATAAAAGCTCCAATCTCACCGTATGATAGAGACATGTTAATATGTTGGCACAAGAGAACCAAACATATGCCAACTAATCAAAGAATACTCAAAGAATTGCAACTGGACATTTTGAAGTCAGGAGAAAAGTGCACACTTTAAAAAAAAAAAAAAAGTAAGAATCCCATCCGAGGCGAATAGGAACCCCAAAACATACAGTTTGTGGCCAGCATAACATAAACAATGATTTGTAAGGGAGGGGGAAGGAGAATGAGTGTTTAGATTTTTTTCATATATTTAGTTCACATGAGATTGTTCGGTATAACTTCTGGCCATGGTTCTGTTCCTCTTCTTTCTTTGAAGACAAGGAAAGATCCTTGTCTTGACCCAGGAATAGATAACAAAAGTGCATTTTACAAGCAACAGGAAAGTCAAACCTGCAATATAAGAGGCTGAGCCACAATAAATTGGGAATCTGTCTTGCTGTAACCTGAAGCACTTCCCTGTTGCTCTAAATTTATTTATTAATTTAATTTATTTTTAATTAAATTGAAGTAAACAATGTTTTGTCTGCTTCAGGTATTCATGCCTACTGCCTCCACCTGTGTTTCTCCCCCTTGTCAACTTGAAGATGTCCACACTTCAATTCCCAAAATTGACCAGCTGGCTGGGGAACTCTAGGAATTAAAGTCCACGCATCTTCAGGTTGGCACAAATAAAAATACAGTGATACCTCGTCTTACAAACACCTCGTCATACAAACTTTTCGAGATACAAACCCGGGGTTTAATTTTTTTTTGCCTCTTGTTACAAATTATTTTCACCTTACAAACCCACCACCGCCGCCGGGATGCTCTGCCTCCACACTTCTGTTGCTAGCGAAGCACCCGTTTTTGCGCTGCTGGGATTCCCCTGAGGCTCCCCAACATGGGAAACATCACCTCCGGACTTCCATGTTTTTGTGATGCTGCAGGGGAATCCCAGCAGGGGAATCCCAGCATTGCAAAAATGAGCACTTTGCTGGCAACGGAAGTCTGGAGATGGGGTTTCCCATGGAGGGGAGCCTCAGGAGAATCCCAGCAGCGCAAAAACGGGTGCTTCGGCTGGCAAAAGGGGTGGATTTTGGGCTTGCACGCATTAATCGTTTTCCCATTGATTCCTATGGGAAACATTGTTTCGTGTTACAAACTTTTCACCTTAAGAACCTCGTCCTGGAACCAATTAAGTTTGTAAGACAAGGTATCACTGTAAGTGTTTAAATTTCTTCTCCTAACCCACTACCAGAATGCTGCAGAGCTTTCAACCTTCTGCCTCCAAGAACCCATTATCCCTGTTGTCTCAACCCACGGAAATAGAAACGGTGATTCATAATTCTGCATTTTAAGGATTCCCAGCATTTAGCTCACCAGCTAAAGAGGAAGAAGAATGAATTAAATAATGGTTTTGTTGAAAGGCAAAGCCCATTGTTGCAGAGGGGCATCCTGAATTCCCAAGAAATTGTTGTTCAACAGAGGGAGACGTTAAAATAAAATAAAAAACGAATTTAGAATCAAGGGAATGTAGAAAGGATTTCAGCCTTGGGTTAAAACTTAAGAGGAGCCAAAGGTAAGATCCTGAATCGGGTGAACAATTCACAGGGCTCAGGGGAAACGGAGTCTTTTCTAGAATTCTGACCATCTAGATTTTACAGCATCTGGGCAATTCAGATATTACAGATCATTCTAATACAAATCTAATAAATTGAATTGAATTGAATTCTCAATTTACTACCATTTTTTTTAGCGGCCATTCAAAATTACAATGGCACTTTAAAAAGTGACTTATGGCTATTTATCACATTTATTGCCACTGGAGCATCCCCATGGCCCCGTGATTAAAATTAAGAGGTTTGGCAAGTGACTCATATTGATGATGGCTGCTGTGTCAATTTTTGTGACCTTCCGATGCGCAGCTAGGATTCATTAAACAACTATGTTACTAACTTAACAACTGCACTTAATAGCTGTTAATAATAAAAGTTGCAAAATGGGGCTAAGCTCACTTAACAACTATCTCTCTTAGCAACGGAAATGTTGGGGGCCCCATTTGTGGTTGTAAACCAAGGACTATCTTTATGCCTTGCCGTGCTGAAGGTCCACCCCATATGGTCAGTCGGAGAGTTGAGGGAAATCTACGAGGGTTATCCCGAAAGTAAAGTTACAAGCTCTCGCGGGGAATGATCGCAAGGAAAGTTGGTATTACTATCGTGTAGCGGAGTGTTTCCCAACCTTGGCAACTTGAAGACATTTGGACTTCAACTCCCAGAATTCCCCAGCCAGCGAATTGTGGTCATTAAGTCTGCTGTAAGTCTAGGATTATCTGTTTTTTTGGCTTCTGAAAGGTTTGCCATTAATTTGAAGAAAGCAGCCGTGCTATTTAAGCCCGTGTTGGAGGTGCTGTTGAGTGTGAACGGAAGGGGAAAAAAATCAACCAGCTTGCCAATGTGAGCTACTACATGGGTCTTTTTTTGTCATGTGGTTGATTCTACAGGATTGGGCAGGCCCAAAAGAAGGACCTCTGGGTTCAGCTGCAGAATCTGTTCATCACCCATATAGTGAATAGATACCAAGCAAGCATCTTCTTATCATGGGTTCCTGCATCTGAAACATATAATGAAGCTTTCTTGGGCTCCCAAAGGAGAAAGAACAAACGTAACGGACCAGTAGCCTCGGCAGACAAGAGACCTGTTTGCTGCAGGATCGTATTTATCAAACTTGGGAAGTTTAAGATGGAAGGACTTCAACTTCTCGAAGCATGCTGGTTGGGGAAATGTGGAAGTTGGAAGTCTGTGCATCTTAAAAACTTGTGTGTTTTGGAAAACTTGCTTTTTAGAAGCAATTGCATCGTTCGTCCTCTAGCTTGGCAGCCAGGTTTGGTTTTGCTCCAGCATCCATCCTCCCCAGCCAGGCCAATCCCTGAGGATAATGGGCGCCAAAGTCCAATGTAGAGACCATCCCGTGTTTTTCTATAAACGGATGCTTTCCCAATTACTTTGATAGCAGCAGCCTTGGTTGGTGAGAAATACGTCTTGGTTTGCAATCAAACTTTTACGCTTCCCTTTTCCCCTCTCTCTTAGAGGGTCCAGCCCTCCAGCTGCCCCCGAGAATCGGAAACACAATTAAATTAAAAAGTTTTCCTCCCCTACATATTCTTCTCCCCACCACCACTTCTGTCCCATAATCTAGCAGGATTGTAATCCCTGTGTACGTGTGTTTGTTTGTCTCTCTTTCTCTCTCTCCCCACGTTGAACAAGTCCACGAGGTCTGGGTTTTCCTTCTGTACGTCCAGCGTCCTATCATTCGAACCATGCCAGGAAAGATAGCAGAAGCCAGCCAAAAAATAATAATAATCTACATATTTATCCACACAGTGGGCCTGAAGAGGCGTTTCTGGGTTGGGCATCAGCTGGCTGTAAAGTTTCACAAGTTTGGGTGGATGTATTCGCATGCCAGGGCAGAGAAATGCTATCCGCTGAAACATGCTTTTGAGGAAAGGATAGGGATAGGTAAACGCTACTTAACGCAGGGTCTTCTCTACCGAATAGCATTTCACATTCATTTCACCAGTTTGCCCAAAGTCCGCTGGATCTTTAAAAAGGTGCAATTACATTCAACAGCGACTGCAGATCACCGCAGGTCAACTGCACGAGGTTGAGGAAGAGGAGGGGGAGGAGGAAAGCCAGGCGATCTCGTGGTTGATCCTTGACTTAAAATGAACCACAGGGTCAATTCTGCTTCCCCCATTCCAGAAGCCACCAAAGTTTTTGCTCTGCAAATTCCGCCTTTAGCTCTCCTGAGGGTTGCTGTAGTGGAGCTCCGAATTGAAGACTTCTTTGTAGAGAGGAGGGAAGTTTTTGGCCGTCTCCGGATGGACAAGGCGGAAGAGCTCCAGCTTATCTAAATGAAGGCTGCAGATTGTCTTCATCAAGGGGAGCTTGGCAACCATCTGCGGGAAGGAAAAGGAGCAGGGTTAGAACAGAGAGCTTGGAGGCGGTTACCGTATTTTTCAGAGTGGTTTGATGATCACGTGACCAGGGCGTGGCTTAAAGGTCATGTGACTGGCTTAAAGGTGGCCAACTTGACGTCACTCACGTCAAGGGTTAGGGTGCCTGGCCTCTTGTCGCCTCAAAGAGATACAATTTCCCTATCTATTTACTATTACTGAACATCCCAAATATACTATTTAATTCTGTGTATATATGCCATATGTGTACATGCATATTACACACAGGCACACAAAAATATATGCATACCGAGCAAGTAGATCAACAGATGATGCTGTTAATATGGCTCTACACTACATCCTTCAACATCTTGAATCTCCAATGACCTATGCTAGGGTCCTCTTTGTGGACTTCAGTTCAGCATTCAATACCATCGTACCGGACATTCTCTTAACCAAACTAAATTAGCTAGCGGTACCTGAACACACTTGTAAGTGGATCACAAGCTTCCTAACAGACAGGAAGCAGCAGGTGAAGCTAGGAAAAATCACATCAGATACATGTACAATTAGCACAGGTGCCCCCCAAGGCTGTGTACTCTCACCACTTCTCTTCTCTCTATACACTAATGACTGCATCTCATACGATCCATCTGTTAAACTACTGAAGTTTGCAGATGATACAACAGTGATCGGACTCATTTGAGACAATGATGAATCCGCATACAGACAGGAAGTTGAACAACTATCCTTGTGGTGTGACCAGAACAATCTAGAACTGAACACACTCAAAACCGTAGAAATGGTGGTAGACTTTAGGAGAAACCCTTCTACCTCTCACAATACTAGACAGCACAGTATCAACAGTAGAGACCTTCAAATTCCTAGGTTCTATCATATCTCAAGATCTAAAATGGTCACCTAACATCAAAAACATCATCAAAAAAGCACAATAAAGAATGTTCTTTCTGCGCCAGCTCAGGAAGCTCAAACTGCCCAAGGAGCTGCTGATACAGTTCTACAGAGGAATCATTGAGTCTGTCATCTGCACCTCTACCACTGTCTGGTTTGGTGCTACAACCCAACAGGACCGACACAAACTTCAGAGGAGAATCAGAACTGCAGAAAAAACAATTGCTGCCTACCTGCCTTCCATTGAGGACCTGTATACTGCATGGGTCAAAAAGAGGGCGGGGAAAATATTTACTGACCCCTCGCATCCTGGACACAAACTGTTTCAATTCCTACCCTCAAAACGTCACTACAGAGCACTGCACACCAAGACAACTAGACACAAGAACAGTTTTTCCCGAATGCCATCACTCTACTAAACAAATATTTCCCTCAATGCTGTCAGACTTTTTACTAAATCTGCACTTCTATTTCTACTATTTTTTCTCATCATTCCTATCACCCATTTCCTCCCACTTAGGACTGTATGACTGTAACTTATTGCTTGTATCCTAAGATTTTTATTAATATTGATTGTTTCTTCATTGCTTATTTGACCTCTATGACAATCATTAAGTGTTGTACTCCATGATTCTTGACAAATGTATATTTTATTTTATGTATGCTGAGAGCATCTGCACCAAGACAAATTCCTTGTGTGTCCAATCACACTTGGCCAATAAAAAATTCTATTCTATTCTATTCTATATTATCTACTATATAAAGTGTATGTGTATGTACACACACACGCAGGCACAGCTCTTCTAAAATGATACACATTCAACCTCATTTACTGTGATAGGAAAAACATACCCAGAGCCCATAAAGGGGGTGGGGGTGTCAAAATTTTTCTACCAGTTCTGTGTACCTGTCCGTATCCATAGGAGCCCATCACAGGGTTTGGAGAACTGATAATGGCGGCAGCGCGAGGCTCCGCTCATTCACTGCCTGTCACCTTTAAAAAAAAAACCTGTGCATGTGGAAAGCCTTCTGTGCATGCGCAGAGAGTGAAAAGGTGTGTGTGATGGTGGCATGTGCGTGAGCGAAATGACCGCAGGTGTGCAAAATGCACACTTCCGAACCGGTAGGGAAGGTAAGTAGATTTCACTGCTGCCCTAGTGCGTGTCTACCTGTTTCTCTTGTGTATTTATTTATTTATTTATTTATTTATTTATTTATTTATTTATTCATTCATTCATTCATTCATTCATCCATCCATTTATTTATTCATTCTTTCATTCATTCATTTATTCATTCTTTCATTCATTCGATTTGTATGCCGCCCCTCTCCGTGGACTCGGGGCGGCTAACAACAGTCATAAAAACAGCATGTACTAATCCAATACTAAAACAACTAAAAAACCCTTATTCTAAAACCAATCATACATACAAACGTACCATGCGTAAATTGTAAAGGCCTAGGGGGAAAGAGTATCTCAGTTCCCCCATGTCTGACGGCAGAGGTGGGTTTTAAGGAGCTTATGAAAGGCAAGGAGGGTGGGGGCAATTCTGATCTCTGGGGGGAGTTGGTTCCAGAGGGCCGGGGCCGCCACAGAGAAGGCTCTTCCCCTGGGTCCCGCCAAATGACATTGTTTACTTGACGGGACCCGGAGAAGGCCCACTCTGTGGGACCGAATCGGTCGCTGGGATTCGTGCGGCAGAAGGCGGTCCCGGAGATATTCTGGTCCGATGCCATGAAGGGCTTTATAGGTCATAATCAACACTTTGAATTGTGCCCGGAAATTGATCGGCAACCAATGCAGACTGCGGAGTGTTGGTGTGACATGGGCATTTTTGGGAAATGTTATATTTACCTTGGAAAGTCTGTCTTCATTGGCATTTTTCTTTTGAATCTCGTGCTGGAGAGCCATGTAGAATTTATCCTGGAGTTTTTGTACCTTTTTGGATTCAGAGAGCCAAGGCCGATCTGAAAAAAGGACGGCACATGTTTAAGATTTGGAAAATTGCAGGGGTGGGGGGGAAACCAATCTGCTTTCTTGTTATTTTCAATTGATGCTGCTTGGGCAAACCAGCAATTGGTTCATTTTGGAGAGTGACAAATGTTAATCCGGTGTTTCTCCCCACTTCCGCTTTTGATCACGTACCTGGTGTGAACAGGACAACTGCCGTGAAGAGGGCTACTTCTTCATCAGACAGCTGCAGTCGGCAAAGGTTCTTCCCCAGCTCAAAGATGGAGCTGATCAAGTCATCACAACCTAAGAGAACAAGGAGCCATTTAGCTGGGATTTGAACATGAGGTTGGATCATTTCATATTTTCAAATCAATCCATGCACCAACACCTAATTGCACTCCAATTGTTTTGAAGTCTGGAGAAGTATCTATGCTAAAGGACTGCACTAGTTGTATTACAGTGGTATCTCTACCTACGGACGCCTCTACTTTATTTATTTATTTATTTATTTTATTTATTGGATTTGTATGCCGCCCCTCTCCGCAGACTTGCCCCCTGGTGGATTTGATGCCAGGATCGTAGAAAGGGCAGGAAAGAAGGAGCATATGGAGGGGAGGGGGAAGGAAGGGAAAGAGGAGCACATGGGAGGGGGAAGGGAGAGGGCAGGGATGATGGGCATGGGAATAGGAGGAAGAACGACACCACTCAATGGCTCCCTGTCAGACAAAGGTTTCAACATTTGTGCTTCTTTTCCCCCAATACGGGATTGGGATAAACAAATAAATAAAATAAAATAAAATAAAATAAATAAAATAAATAAAATAACAAAACAAAACAAAATAACAAAACAAAACAAAATAAAATAATAAAATAAATAAAATAAAATAAAATACATAATAATAATAATAATAATTTATTAGATTTGTATGCCGCTCCTCTCCGAGCAACACTGGATTATCAGCTAGTATTATACTGTATATAGTTAATTACCCAGCAGATTTGTATAAACATATACAGGTATATCAGCTATTTCATGAATTTCTTTTCCCTCTCAAATTTCCACCCTTCTTGAATGGTTAAACCTAATTCCTCTCATTTTAGCCAGAAAGAGGTTAGGATCGCAATACGTAATGGCGCCAAAATGGCCACCAATCCACTCAGAATGCCTCATTTCCATCTTCAGAAGGGCACCCCCTCTGCTTTCTTACCGAGTGACTTAAACATCGGCATCCCGCCATATTTTCCTGCAAAAAGGACGGTGTTGTTCAATGGGTTGAAGGCCCGCGTCATTCGGATGATGAGTATCTCCAGACAACCTGATGGAGACCAAGGGAAGCAAAAAAAGAAGGAAGAATTAGAACAATTAATCAGTGGAACGGCTTGCCTCCAGAATTTGTGAATGCTCCAAAAATTATCTTGAAAGAACTGTGTTCAATGATAATTTATGTATTTGTAAGCTGTACAAGTATTGATAGTTATTGACTGATTTGACTGTGTATGACTGGACTGTTTAAGCTGACTACAATATTTGCTAAAGTAAATGCTATTGTATACGCTTTAATATACAGTGATACCTCGTCTTATGAACTTAATTGGTTCCGGGACGAGGTTCGTAAGGTGGAAAGTTCGTAAGATGAAACTATGTTTCCCATAGGAATCAATGGAAAAGCCAATAATGCGTGCAAGCCCAAAACTCACCCCTTTTGCCTTACGCCGCTGGGAATCCCTGCCTCTGGACTTCCGTTGCCAGCCGAAGCGCCCGTTCTTCTGCTGCTCAGATTCCCCTGAGGCTCCCCTCCCTGGGAAACCCCACCTCTGGACTTCCGTGTTTTTGCGATGCTGTGATTTCCCTGAGGCTCCCCTCACTGGGATTCAAAGCAGCGCTGGCAAAAATGAAGGGAATCCCAGCAAGGGGAGCCTCAGGGAAATCGCAGCATCGCAAAAACACGGAAGTCCGGAGGTGGGGTTTCCCAGGGAGGGGAGCCTCAGGGGAATCCCAGCAGCGCAAAAACATGGAAGTCTGGAGGTGGGGTTTCCCAGGGAGAGGAGCCTCGGGGGAATCCCAGCAGTGCAAAAACGGGCGCTTCGCTGGCAATGGAAGTCCGGAGGTGGGGGATCCCAGCGGCAGCGGCTTGGGTTCGTAAGGTGAAAATAGTTCGGAAGAAGAGGCAAAAAAAATCTTAAACACCGGGTTCATATCGCGAAAAGTTCGTTAGATGAGGCGTTCGTAAGACGAGGTATCACTGCATCTGGTTTGTATGACTGAACCATTACTCGTATCGGCTAGAATTCCACGTTTCCTTTGCGCAAGTGCATCCTTGATAACTCAGGTATCAAGGTTGTTAAGGATACTCCTTGACAACCTTCCTAACAGTTTGGAAGTGCACACATGCCCCTCCCCTCGTCAAGCCCACTTTTTTATCCTCTGCGCATGCGCAGAAGGCTTTGTGCATGCGCAGAGTATAAAAAACAAGGAAATGGTGATGTCTGGGAGAGTGGGCAAAGCCTCGCACTACTGTTGCCACCAGTTCGGGGGTGGGCAGCAGGCAGGACGGGGGTGGAACATAGTTCCACCGGTGGAAATGAAGATGCGTGCGCAGCTCCAGCTGATCGGCGGCTGTCACTTCTTTGGCTCGGCTCTCCTTTTCCCCCCTGCTGCTGCTGCTGCATCTGCGCTCCTTGCTTTTTTCCTCTTTCCTCCTTCCTGGCCTTGGACGAGCTTCCCTCTCTCCTGCCTGGCTCCCCTCCAGCCTCATGCAGCCACCTCCCGCCTGAGGTGCAAGCAGAAGACGTGGGTGGAAGCGGCGCTGGCAGCATTTATGCTTCTGGCAGCACCCGTTCACCTAGCTACCCACCCAGGAAGGAGAGCATGAGAAATGCGAAGCAAATTGTCACCATAGCAAGCGGTGCTAAGGTTGTAAGTCGAGGACTTAACAGTTCACTTGAACTATGATGATCGTTCAAGCCACTCCCACCTGGTGACATGGCTGGCAAGCCACTCCTATCCAGTCACATGACCATTAAGCCACGCCCACAAAATAAGCCACACCCACAGTGTGCCGGTAAAAATTTGGGCTGCGCATTACTGGCCGCCACTACTGGTGTATCCGAACCGTACCATACCGTTAGCATTTCACCACTGTTCCAACTCCCAGAATTCCCCATTGAGCATATTTATTTATTTATTTATTTATTTATTTATTTATGTATGTATGTATGTATGTATGTATGTATGTATGTATGTATGTATGTATGTTATTTATTTATTTATTTATTTGATTGATTGATTGGATTTGTATGCCACCCCTCTCCGCAGACTTGGGGTGGCTAACAACAGTGATAGAAAACAGCATGTAACAATCCAATACTAAAACAACTAAAAAAATCCCATTATTATAAAAGAAACCAAACATACATACAAACATACCATGCGTAAATTGTAAAGGCCTAGGGGGAAAGAATATCTCAGTTCCCCCATGCCTGACGGCAGAGGTGGGTTTTAAGAAGCTTACGAAGGAGGGTGGGGGCAATTCTAATCTCTGGGGGGAGTTGGTTCCAAAGGGCCGGGGCCACCACAGAGAAGGCTCTTCCTCTGGGTCCCGCCAAACGACATTGTTTAGTTGACGGGACCCGGAGAAGGCCCACTCTGTGGGACCTAACTGGTCGCTGGGATTCGTGCAGCAGAAGGTGGTCCCAGAGATATATTGCCAAGGTTGGGAAGTTCATGCATCTTAAGGTTGGGAAACTCTGATCTAAACCATCCCTAACCCCAAAATCCAAACCAGGGTTTCCAATTTTGGCAATTCTGGGAGTCGGACGTCCGTGTGTCTTAAAGTTGCCAAAGTTTAGAATCCTTGATCTGAACAAATCTAACCCGCAATTCTCTTGCCTGCTTTGAGAAGAATGATTTGGTCATTCTGGCACAGCTCCATGAAGCCGTCAATGCGCTTGGCGAACTCCACAATGTACTGGATGGCATTGGAGATCTGGACGGCGCACTCTTGCCACATCACCTCGCAGTTCTGCAGAGGAACAGATGGAGAAAAACCCATTAACGTGAAACAGTGTCGAAGACTTGATGATACGGAAAGGATTACAGTGATCCCCCGGTTATTGCGTCCCTGACCATTGCGAACAGGGTAATTTGCGATTTTTGAACCCGGAAGTCAGAACACCATCTGCGCATGCGTGCCCTTTTTTTCTATGGGCACGCATGCGTAGATGGCGCCGGGCAGATCAGCTGCTGGGCGGCTTCCCTAGGTCTTCCCCCTCTTGGCGGGCATCAGCGAGGAGTTTCCCCACCGCCCACGCAAACTCCTCGCTGCTGCCGCTTCGCTCGGGCCGCTTCCCAGCTGAGTACTCAGCTGGGAAGCGGCCCGAGCGAACGGCTTGTCCACAGCCTGCCTGCCCGCGCGCCCGCGGCTCGCGCGCCCTTCTCCCACCCACGCCGTTCGCTCGGGCCGCTTCCCAACTGAGCCCTCAAGCCAAGCGCAGAAGTTCGCCTTTGGCGCTTGGCTTGAGGGCTCAGTTGGGAAGGCGCGCGGGTGTTTTAAAACGTCCCCGCCGACATGGGGGGCTCGCTAGCACCCCCCCAAACCCGGGTTGGGGGTTCGGGGGGTGCTAGCGAGCCCCCCATGTCGGCGGGGACGTTTTAAAACACCCGCGCGCCTTCCCAACTGAGCCCTCAAGCCAAGCGCAGAAGTTCGCCTTTGGCGCTTGGCTTGAGGGCTCAGTTGGGAAGGTGCGCGGGTGTTTTAAAATGTCCCCGCCGACATGGGGGGCTCGCTAGCACCCCCCGAAACCCGGGTTGGGGGTTCGGGGGGGTGCTAGCGAGCCCCCCATGTCGGCGGGGACGTTTTAAAACACCCGCGCGCCTTCCCAACTGAGCCCTCAAGCCAAGCGCAGAAGTTCGCCTTTGGCGCTTGGCTTGAGGGCTCAGTTGGGAAGGTGCGCGGGTGTTTTAAAATGTCCCCGCCGACATGGGGGGCTCGCTAGCACCCCCCGAAACCCGGGTTGGGGGTTCGGGGGGGTGCTAGCGAGCCCCCCATGTCGGAGGCGACGTTTTAAAACACCCGCGCGGCTTTCCAATGAGTCCCGAAGACAAACGCGGAAGTTTGACGTTTGTCTTCGGGACTCATTGGAAAGCCGCGCGGGTGTTTTAAAACGTCGCCGCCGACATGGGGGGCTCGCTAGCACCCCCCCGAACCCCCAACCCGGGTTAGGGGGGGGTGCTAGCGAGCCCCCCATGTCGGCGGCGACGTTTTAAAACACCCGCGCCGCCCCCAATCTTCGGCTCCTCGCTAGCGCTGCGGAAGTAAAAACACCATCTGCACATGCGCAGATGGTGTTTTTACTTCCGCAGCGCTACTTCGCGAAAACCCGCTCGTTGCGGGGGGTCCTGGAACGGAACCCTCGCAACGAGCAGGGGATCACTGTATATGCACACAGCCCTCATTCACAGTCCTTCTGGGCCCCAAATAGCAAAAGCATTTAGACTTATATACCACTTCATAGTGCTTTTACAGCCCTCTCTAAGCGGTTTACAGAATCAGCCTATTGCCCCCAACAACCTGCGTCCCCATTTGACCCACCTCGGAAGGATGGAAGGATGAGTCAACCTTGAGCCACTATTGAGATTTGAACTGCTGAACTACAGCTAGTGCAGTACTGCAGGCCACTAAAGCTGACTGCTAGATCTGCAGGTCAGCGGTTCAAATCTCACCACCGCCTCAATGTTGACTCAGCCTTCCATCCTTCCGAGGTGGGTAAAATGAGGACCCGGATTGTGGGGGCAATAGCCTTGCTCTGTTTAAAAGTGCTATTGCTAACATGTTGTAAGCCACCCTGAGTCTAAGGAGAAGGGCGGCATAAAAAAATTGAATGAATGAATAAATGAATGAATGAATGAATGAATGAATGAATGAATAAATAAATAAATAAATAAATAGACACTTACTGTGTTCTGCATGGTCCTTATCTCCTCCTGAGAGTGGAGCGCCCAGGCAAACCGCTGCAGCTCCTCGCTGGTGTACTGCAATGTCTCAAGGTGCGACTTCACCACGTTCTGGGCTAGGCGCTCTGGCAATACAACATGCAAAGACTTTTAAGCATTGTGCCCTGTTGCCAAACTGGAAAATTACTTGGCAGCTCTGACTTGTCTTCACAGGGGCCATACATACATCATGGTACAAAGCACAACAAAGAATGTTCTTTCTGCGCCAGCTCAGGAAGCTCAAACTGCCCAAGGAGCTGCTGATACAGTTCTACAGAGGAACCATTGAGTCTGTCATCTGCACCTCTACAACTGTCTGGTATGGTGCTGCAACCCAACAGGACCGACACAGACTTCAGAGGAGAATCAGAACTGCAGAAAAAGCCATTGCTACCAACCTTCCATTGAGGACCTGTATACTGCACGAGTCAAAAAGAGGGCGGGGAAAATATATACTGACCCCTCACATCCTGGACATAAACTGTTTCAACTCCTACCCTCAAAACAGAGCACTGCACACCAAGACAACTAGACACAAGAACAGTTTTTTCCCGAACGCCATCACTCTGCTAAACAAATAATGCCCTTAACACTGTCAGACTTTTTACTAAATCTGCACTTCTATTTCTACTATTTTTTCTCATCATTCCTATCACCCTTTTCCTCCCACTTAGGACTGTATGACTGTAACTTGTTGCTTGTATCCTAAGATTTTTTATTAATATTGATTGTTTCTTCATTGCTTATTTGACCTCTATGACAATCGTTAAGTGTTGTACCTCATGATTCTTGACAAGTGTATCTTTTTCTTTTATGTACACTGAGAGCATCTGCACCAAGACAAATTCCTTGTGTGTCCAATCACACTTGACCAATAAAATTCTATTCTATTCTATTCTATTGAGAAAAACCAGCCTGCTGTTTTTGCATTAATTGATTTCATTGCATTGATTGATTCACTGATTCATACTGATTCATTCATTGTTTTGGGATTCTTCCATGAATGGATTTAGATGAAAATCCATTCATGAAAGAATGGATCTCAGGAATTAAGTTTATTTTATTTTATTTGTTTGTTTGTTTTGTCAAGTACATATTGGTGGGATACAAAGATATAATAATATTCATATACATGATGCTAGTAAGAGAGAAACATTAGGACAGGGGACGGAAGGCACGCTGGTGCACTTATGCACGCCCCTAACTGACCTCTTAGGAATCAGGAGAGTCAGGTAGTGAGTTCCAGTTGCAACTACTCGGTTGCAAAAGTCGTATTTCCTACAGTGGAGTTTAGACTGGTTTACATTAAGTTTGTAGACTGGTTTACATCAAGTTGTGTGCTCGTGTGTTGTTGTGATTGAAGCTGAAGTAGTGGTTGACAGGAAGGACGTTTTAGCAGATTATTTTATGGGCTTTGCTTAGATCGTGTTTAAGGTGACGTAGTTCTAAGCTTTTTAAATCTAGGATTTTAAGTCTTGTTGCGTAGGGTATTCGGTTACGAGTGGAGGACTCTTCTAGTAAAGTATCTCTGGACATTTTCTAGAGTGTTCAAGATCTCTGTTCCCAAGGCCTTTGTTCCAATTTAAGGGGCGAGTACAAGTGCACTAGAGTGCCTTCCGTCCCCTGTCCTATTACTCTCCTATATCTCCTATACCTTTCTTCTATTCCTATATCTCTTCTTCTATTCTTTCATTGATATGTTCTCTTACTATACCTTCTTTTCCATTATTTCTTAGATATATTTTACTATGAGTATCTCCTCTATAACCTTCACCATGTATTTTACTATGTGTATAGAGATATATACCCACTAAAACCCTCATTGTGTATTGGACAAAAAATAAATAAAATAAAATAAATAAAATCAGGAATTGACCATTTTTGGGGGATGGATTGCCTTGGTCTCCTCAGATTCAGAGGTAGGGAGGCTTGGTCCAGACTTGGTCCAGAAGATCCGGTAGGCGATCAACTGCAGCAGATAGGAGAGACGTTTCTCAACCTTGGCAACTTGACGATGTGTGGACTTCAACTCCCAGAATTTCCCAGCCAGCCATGGTTGGCTGGGGAATTCTGGGAATTGAAGTCCAGACATCTTCAAGCTGCCAAGGCTTCTGAAATGCTGTTCTGAAAGACCTACCCAGCTTGGAGGGCACATTGGAAACTCTGAAGAGCTTAGCCGAGAGACTAACTTTAAAAGGATTTAGAGCGGACTTTAGGAAAGCCGTTAAGGAGGGATTGGCAGGAGAGATCTCACAGTCCGGAGACAGAAGCGAGTGTGAGAGAGAAAGTTAAAAATAACTCTGCTTGATTGCTTTTCGGTATAAGATGGGACAGAGAGGGACCCACTTACAACGATGAAATCACATTCTGGAATCCCAATTTATCTGTTTCTTCACTTTGCTTATCTCCAAGGTCTGATATGCATGCCACATTTTCTTTCTTTCTTTCTTTCTTTCTTTCTTTCTTTCTTTCTTTCTTTCTCTCTTTCCTTCCTTCCCTCTTTCTTTCTTTCCTTCATTCCCTCCCCCTTTCTTTCCTTTTCTCTTTCTCTTTCCTTCTTTCCTTCCTTCCTTCTATTCCTCCTTCTCTCTCTCTTTCTTTCCTTTCTTCTTCCTTTCTCTTTCTTTCCTTCCTTCTTTCTTTCCTCCCCTCTTTCTTTCTTTCTTTCCTCCCCTCTTTCTTTCCTTCCTTCCTTCCTTCCTTCTTTCTCTTTCTTTCCTTCTCTCTTTCTCTTTCTTTCTTTCTTTCTTTTTTCTCTTTCCTTCTCTCTCTCTCTTTCCTTCCTTCCTTGTTCTCTCTCTCTTTCTTTCCTTCCTTCCTTCTTTTTTCCTTTCTTTCTTTCTTTCCTTACTTCCCTCCCTCCTTCTCTCTCTTTCCTTCCTTCTTTCTTTCTTTCTCTTTCTTTCCTTCCTTCTCTCTTTCTTTCTTTCCTTCTCTCTTTCTCTCACTCTCTCTCTCTCTTTCCTTCCTTCCTTCCTTCCTTCCTTCCTTCCTTCCTTCCTTCCTTCCTTCCTTCCTTCCTTCCTTCCTTCCTTCCACCCAAATCCTTCTGGACTCTTGGTGTAGTGAAGTCCAATGTGAACTGAAAGGGAGGTTTGCTCTCAAGAACAATTGTGCTGCTGAGTGGTGTTGTGTGCACCCTGCCTAGGCCATCCATCCTAGGACTCCAGATGGGTGATAGACCTGAAGATGAGCTTCACACAACCTCATCCTGGACATTGATTGGATCCTCAGCACTGGGCCTTGGAGGGAGGGATTTGGAGAAGATTTCAATCTGCAACTTTGCACCTTTTGAATCAGATCTCGCCTGGCTTTCGCTGCTCTCGTTTCCATCTCAGTAAAAGTACCTCTTTTCTATCTCAGTGGAGTTGGGGGTTTTCTTTCTTGGGTTCTGAACGGAGGCAGGCCTGACACTGTGGTTGTTTTGTTTTTAAACAGTTTGCTCCATAAGAACCTAAGAAGAGCCAGGCTGAATCAGGCCAAAGCCCAACGTGTCCAGCATTCTGTGTCACACAGTGGCCCACCAATTGTCCATGGGGACCTTGAGCAGAAGGAGAAGGCAAGACCCTCCATTTGATAGCACAGACAACGTTTTTTAAATATTTGCCACCTCAAAATCTCCGAGACCGCCTTCTGCCGCACGAATCCCAGCGACCGGTTAGGTCCCACAGAAACAATGTCGTCTGGTGGGACCCAGGGGAAGAACCTTCTCTGTGGTGACCCCGACCATCTGGAATCAACTCCCCCCCAGAAATGAGGATTGCCCCCACCCTCCTTGGCTTTCTCAAACTCCTCAAAACCCACCTCTGTCGCCAGGCATGGGGAAATTGATTCTCCTGGGCCGCTTCCGCTTTGTGTATGGTCTGTATGAGATGCATGATTATTTTTATATTAAGGGTTTTTAAGTGCTTTTAGGTATTGGATTTGTACTGTTTTTGTTGTGAGCTGCTCCGAGTCTGCAGAGAGGGGCGGCATACAAATCTAATAAATAAAATAATAATAATAATAATAATAATAATAATAATAATAATAATTTATTAGATTTGCATGCCGCCCCTCTCTGAGGACTTGGAGCAGCTCTCAACAACAATACACAATGTACAAATCTAATGTTAAAAACAATTTAAAACCCTTATTATAAAAAACAATCACACAACCTAACAGACCATACTTAAAAACCATAGTAGCTAAGGGATATATCAGTTTCCCCATGCCTGACGACATAGGTGGGTTTTTAGGAGCTTTCAAAAGGCAAGAGGGGTGGGGGCAGTTCTAATCTCCGGGGGGAGTTGATTCCAGAGGGCTGGGGCTGCCACAGAGAAGGCTCTTCCCCTGGGTCCCGCCAGACGAAATTGTTTCGTCGACGGGACCCGGAGAAGGCCAACTCTGTGGGACTTAATCGGTTGCTGGGATTCGTGTGGCAGAAGGCGGTCCCGAAGATATTCTGGTCCGATGCCATGTAGGGCTTTATAGGTCATAACCAACACTTTGAATTGTGATCGGAAATTGATCAGCAGCCATTGCACGCCACGGAGTGTTGGTGAAACATGGGCAATGCAATTTGGACCACTGTCTTACTAGCAAATATAATGAGAGAGAGAGAGAGAGCTCTGGATGGAGTCTTTTCTTGTCTGTAAAAACAATTAAACAGGGGTTTTGGGGGTTATTTCCAGTTCTTGTGCTGCAGATAGCTTAACTCTTTTAAAAATTGTTTAAAGGGTCAAAGGAACAATCAGGACTAGAAGCATGCATGAACTCAGAGAGGGCAACAGGTGCTGATACAGCATGGATAACACTGGCAGCCTCTATAATGGATACAATGACCTCTTATGTGCTGGAAGAGATTTGGCTGCCAGTAGCAGAGAGAGAATTATCCCATATAATCCCATCTGTCCGTCCATTACCTTGGGGGGGGGGTACTTTCCCCCCCTCAGATATACTCATATCAAATGACCTAAGTGCCAAAGCCCACTGCAATAACATCGCCAAAAAGACTTCAAGAGTTATTAACTTAATCCTACATACCTTTTGCTCTGGTAATCTCACATGACTAACCATACAAAACTTTCGCCAGACCAATCCTTGAATATAGCTCATCTGTCTGGAACCCACACCGCATTTCGGATATAAACACTCTAGAAAATGTCCAGAGATACTTTACTAGAAGAGCCCTCCACTCCTCCACTCGAAACAGAATGCCCTACGAAAGCAGACTATCAATCCTAGGTCTAGAAAGTTTAGAACTACGACGCCTAAAACACGATCTAAGTATTGCCCACAAAATCATATGCTGCAACGTCCTGCCTGTCAATGACTACTTCAGCTTCAACTGCAACAACACAAGAGCACGCAACAAATTCAAACTTAATATTAATCGCTCCAAGCTTGACTGTAAAAAATATTATTTCAACAATCGAGTTATCGAAGCGTGGAACTCATTACCAGACTCAATTGTGTGAACCCCTAACCCCCAACATCTCTCCCTTAGACTCTCCACGATTGACCTCTCCAGGTTCCTAAGAGGTCAGTAAGGGGCGTGCATAAGTGCACTAGCCTGCCTTTCGTCCCCTGTCCAATTGTCTCTCCTTATCTCATATATCATATATCTTTTCTTCCTAGAAACATAGAAACATAGAAACATAGAAGACTGACGGCAGAAAAAGACCCCATGGTCCATCTAGTCTGCCCTTTTACTATTTCCTGTATTTTATCTTACAATGGATATATGTTTATCCCAGGCATGTTTAAATTCGGTTACTGTGGATTTACCAACCACGTCTGCTGGAAGTTTGTTCCAAGAATCTACTACTCTTTCAGTAAAATAATACTTTCTCATGTTGCCTTTGATCTTTCCCCCAACTAACTTCAGATTGTGTCCCCTTGTTCTTGTGTTCACTTTCCTGTTAAAAACACTTCCCTCCTGAACCCTATTTAACCCTTTAACATATTTAAATGTTTCGATCATGTCCCCCCTTTTCCTTCTGTCCTCCAGACTATAAGTCTTTCCTGATACGTTTTATACTTCAGACCTTCCACCATTCTTGTAGCCCGTCTTTGGACCCGTTCAATTTTGTCAATATCTTTTTGTAGGTGAGGTCTCCAGAACTGAACACAGTACTCCAAATGTGGTCTCACCAGCGCTCTATATAAGGGGATCACAATCTCCCTCTTCCTGCTTGTTATACCTCTAGCTATGCAGCCAAGCATCCTACTTGCCTTTCCTACCGCCCGACCACACTGCTCACCCATTTTGAGACTGTCAGAAATCACTACCTCTAAATCCTTCTCTTCTGAAGTTTTTGCTAACACAGAACTGCCAATGCAATACTCAGATTTAGGATTCCTTTTCCCCAAGTGCATTATTTTACATTTGGAAACATTAAACTGCAGTTTCCATTGCTTTGACCTTTCATATATCTTCTCCTCTACTTTTATATCTTTTCTTTATATATAATACTTCATGTCTATCCTCTTCAATATGTATTGTGTATTGGACAAAATAAATAAATAAAATAAAATAAAATAAAATAAAATAGAAACATAAAAACATAGAAGACTGACGGCAGAAAAAGACCTCATGGTCCATCTAGTCTGCCCTTATACTATTTCCTGTCTTTTATCTTAGGATGGATATATGTTTATCCCAGGCATGTTTAAATTCAGTTACTGTGGATTTACCAACCACGTCTGCTGGAAGTTTGTTCCAGGGATCTACTACTCTTTCAGTGAAATAATATTTTCTCACGTTGCTTTTGATCTTTCCCCCAACCAACTTCAGATTGTGCTCCTTTGTTCTTGTGTTCAACTTTCCTATTAAAAACACTTCATGGCTTCATGGTCCATATCTAGTCCATCTTCATGACTTCATGGTCCATCTAGTCTGCCCTTATACTATTTCCTGTGTTTTATCTTGGGATGGGTATATGTTTATCTCACGCATGTTTAAATTCAGTTACTGTGGATTTACCAACCACGTCTGCTGGAAGTTTGTTCCAGGGATCTACTACTCTTTCAGTGAAATAATATTTTCTCACGGTGCTTCTGATCTTTCCCCCAACTAACTTCAGATTGTGTCCCCTTGTTCTTGTGTTCACTTTCTATTAAAAACACTTCCCTCCTGGACCTTATTTAACCCTTTAACATATTTAAATGTTATTTAAATAAAATAAAATAAAATAAAATAAATAAAATAAATAAACAAATTATACAAACCCATTTCCATCACTGAAATGTCCGAAGTCAAGGCGCTGCTTTCCAAGGGGCCGTGAGGAAAGAGGCTAGGTTCCAGCATGAGCTCGTAGATGGACTCCTGTTTAATGAACTTGGTGTCACTGACGTCAATGCTGGACTGGTCGGGCGACGGCTGCGCTGAGGTCAGGAGGTCCAGGTTGTAGTAGCTGCTGTTCCCGTCGGGGCTCAGGGGAAAATCAAAGAGGAAGCTGTCCGATAACATGGAGATGTCGTCCAGGTCAGAGAGTCCGCTGCTCACGCTGGTGGTGTAGACTCTGGACAAGGTCTCCGAGTCTTCCTTGGCCCCCAGGTTCTGCTCTTGGCTTTGTTGGTGCTTCTGGACCTCGGCGTAGAGGCTGTCCCGCTGCTTCTTCGACATGCGGCCAAACTTTACCGCTGCAAGCCGGTTAGGGCGAAACAAAGAAAGCAAAACGAAGCATGAGGATGGCAGTATTTCTCCCATTTATTTCTCAAGAAACATAGAAACATAGAAGTCTGACGGCAGAAAAAGACCTCATGGTCCATCTAGTCTGCCCTTATACTATTTCCTGTATTTTATCTTAGGATGGATATATGTTTATCCCAGGCATGTTTAAATTCAGTTACTGTGGATTTACCAACCACGTCTGCTGGAAGTTTGTTCCAAGGATCTACTACTCTTTCAGTAAAATAATATTTTCTCATGTTGCTTTTGATCTTTCCTCCAACTAACTTTATTTTATTTTATTTTTTTTAAATATACTTTATTGGTTTATACAAAAAGGAATAAAACAGGGGGAAAGGGGGATGGGAGTATAGAAAAGAGACGTGGGAGGGGAGTGGGGTAAACAGTATTGTTATATCACAGCTTATATATATATTATTGTATACACATTCCAAGTATTTGTCCATATATAAATATTTTGTATTTAGAATTCTTATTTGAATAATCTTATAGCTGTAATATTTGATAATCCAACAGTAATGTAAAAAGCGAAGGGGTAGAAAGGGAGAAAAGGGAGAAAGAAAGAGAGGAGAAAGAAAGAAAAGAGAGATAGAGAGAGGAGAAGTAGTACTTTAGATTATTTAAATGTTTCGATTATGTCCCCCCTTTCCCTTCTGTCCTCCAGACTATACAGATTGAGTTCATTAAGTCTTTCCTGATAAGTTTTATGTTTAAGACCTTCCACCATTCTTGTAGCCCGTCTTTCGACCCGCTCTAATTTATTTTATTTCTCTAATTTATTTATCGTATATACTCAAGTATAAGCTGAGTTATACTTTATTTATCTAATTTCTCTAATTTATTTATTGTATAAAGTGTTCCCTCAATTTTCGCGGGGGATGTGTTCCGAGACTGTCCGCGAAAGTCGAATTTCCACAAAGTAGAGATGCGGAAGTAAATATAGTATTTTTGGCTATGAACAGTATCACAAGCCTTCCCTTAACACTTTAAACTCCTAAATTGCAATTTCCCATTCCCTTAGCAACCATTTAGATTATTACTCACCATGTTTATTTATTAAAGTTTATTTAAAAAATATTTATCAAAGGCGGACGAAAGTTTGGTGATGACATATGATGTCATCGGGCGGGAAAAACCGTGGTATAGGGGGAAAACCCCGCAAAGCATTTTTTAATTAATATTTTTGAAAAAACGTGGTATAGACTTTTCGTGAAGTTCGAACCTGCGAAAATCGAGGGAACACTGTATACTCAAGTATAAGCCGAGTTTTTCAGCACAAAAAATGTGCTGAAAAATCTGACTTCAGCTTATACTCGAGTCACTGACGGCGCTGGGGCGCTGCGATGGCCCAAGCGCCGACAGGGACATTTCAGTTATACGCGACTCCCCAGGGAGCACATACAGGTGAAGAGATACAACTGCGGAGCAGAGAGCGAGCACTCCCTGCTCCACAGAGGATAATCATACAGATTTATTTATTTATTCATTTGTTGGATTTGTATGCCGCCCCTCTCCGGAGACTCAGGGTGGCTAACAGCAATAATAAAACAATGTACAATAATAATCCAATAAATACTAAAAATGATTAAAAACCCATTAATATAAAAACCAAACATACATACAGACATACCATACATGAAATTGTAAAGGCCTAGGGGGAAAGAGCATCTCAATTCCCCCATGCCTGGCGGCAGAGGTGGGTTTTAAGTAGCTTACGAAAGGCAAGGAGGGTGGGGGCAGTTCTAATCTCTGGGGGGAGTTGGTTCCAGAGGGTCGGGGCCGCCACAGAGAAGGCTCTTCCCTTGGGTCCCGCCAAGCGGCATTGTTTAGTTGACGGGACCTGGAGAAGACCCACTCTGTGGGACTTTATTGGTCGCTGGGATTCGTGCAGCAGAAGGCGGTCCCTGAGATAATCTGGTCCGGTGCCATGAAGGGCTTTATAGGTCATAACCAACACTTTGAATTGTGACCGGAAACTGATCGGCAACCAGATGATAGTAACACTATTTATTTATTTATTAGATTTGTATGCCGCCCCTCTCCAAAGATTCGGAGAGGCTCACAACAAGAAACAGTACAAATCCAACACTTAAAAACAATTAAAAACCCTTAATATAAAAACAATCATACATCTCATACAGACCATACATAAAGCAGAAACAGCCCAGGGGAATCAATTTCCCCACGCCTGACGACAGAGGTGGGTTTTGAGGAGTTTTGCGAAAGGCAAGGAGCATGGGGGCAGTGCTAATCTCCGGGGGGGGGAGTTGATTCCAGAGGGTCGGGGCCGCCACAGAGAAGGCTCTTCCCCTGGGTCCCGCCAGACGACATTGTTTCGTCAACGTGCCCCAGAGAAGGCCAACTGTGTGGGACCTAACCGGTCGCTGTGATTCTTTAGCCTTAGAGACCAGAATGACCACTTGGACTCCTCTATTAACTTACATCTGACTCACTTCATGGATGAACTTGTGGCTTCCTGCATCCCTGTTTGCTGACCCCAGGATTCTGCCTCTCCTTTTATAACCCCGAACCATTCTGACGTTATTTCCCCCCCCCCCATCTCGCTCGCCAGTTTTCACCTGCCAGGCTAAAACGCAGAACTCACCATCACGGGACATGCCCAGGGCCAGGCACTTCTGCAGCCGGCAGTGCTGACACCGATTTCGGTTGGTCCTGTCGATCAGGCAGTTCCTCTGCCGTGAGCAAGAGTAAGTGGCGTTATTCTGTTGGCTTCTGCGGAAAAAACCCTGCAGGAAAAAGGGGAGAATATCAATGCTCTCAGATTTGCAACAAATTGGCAGACGGCATATTATGGAAAATGGCTGGGTGACAACACTGATGGGCTCCTACAGGTACGGTCAGATCTCTCTTTGAATTTTTAAGAACGTTCACATGTTGTCAGCACATTCAACTTTGTACGGAACAAAGTATTCAATGAGAATACAGTATTTCATTCATTAAGATCTTTGAGTGTTCCCTTTATTTTTTGGAGCAGTGTATGTGTGTGTGTGTGTGTGTGTGTGTATGTATGAATGGTATGCTGTCCATCAATAACCCTGGGGATTTCCTGCTGGTCTCCCATTCAAGTAGTAACCAGGTCCAATCATTGTAACTTTCTGAGATCATTAAAAGGTGGTTAAGAACAGGCACTTAACTATGGGCTATGTACATTGATATGGAAGTTTCACAAAAGTTAGTAGGCCAATGGTCAAGTACAGTTACGTTCTGAGCAGATGGCAAAGTTGACAAGCTATTCACTCATTCACCCAAACTATTACCAGCCTTCCAACTTACTTTGCATCCTTCACAGGTGATGACCCCATAGTGAATCCCTGAAGACTTGTCCCCACATATCTTACAAGGGATAACTTCAATTTGTGCTGTATGGGGAAGAAAAGAATGAAGAGCTGAATTTCATTGGCAGTATTAATCCATGCTTTAAATTTAAAACACATTCAAAAATGAAAAAAAAAGAAAAACCTTCTGACAAGCATTGAACATACAGAAAACTTACATCTATTTAAGCGAGTGATTGCTTGAAGTTACAACAGCACTGACCTTATTTACTTCACAACTATGTTTTAAAAAGTTTATAAAAATCAGGCACGACTTATTTAACAACTGCCTTGCTTAGCAATAAAAAAAACCCTCTGGTTACTGTTGTGGTTAGCTCTGCCCCAGCTCCTGCCCCAAGGACTGTGGATGTGGGGGAGACATCCACATGCTGCAGGCCTGTTTTGCCCCTGGTGGAATCTGATAATGAAGGCTCCTCTGACCAAGAAGACATGAGTGATAGGGAGGAGGAGAGTGTGGGAGACAGCTCAGAAGGAGATCAATTATCTAGCTCCTCCTTGGATTCAGAACAAGAGTTAATGATACAGCCACGCATGCGGAGAGCGATGCATAGGCAGCAACAACTGAGAGATTATTATCAAAGAAAATGAGGCCACCTGTGGTTGGGTGGGGCTGTGGTCATTAGTGAGGCTGCTATAAATAGCAGCCTGTGGGTTTGGCCATTGTGGAGGATTATCTGATCATTGTGTTTTTTGCCTGCCTTGCTGACTTTGACCTTTTGTGTGCTGATTTTCCCCCGCTTTGAAACTAAGCCAGAGCAAAGTGTGTTTCACTTTGTGAAAGAAGAAGGAGTGTAAATTGCCTCACAGCTGCAAGCTAAGTATCACAGAACTGATAAGGGACTTGTACAAATTACCAGTTTGTTTGGAGACGAGTGCTCTTTGCTGTACCAAAAGAGTGCTTAGGTTAAGGGAATTTTCATTATAAAGAACATTGTTTTGTATTTTCAAACGTGTGTGTGTCTGAAATTTGTACCTGTGAATTTTTGGCAGGAGTCTACCAGAGAGCCCGACAGAACAGTTACAACTTACGAACATAAGTGCAAGGACTATATGGATATGTGGGTATCACACATTGTCTGTTTGGTTTCAAACAAAAATAATGGGTTGCCAATATATACCATACTTGATAGGACTGTTTCCCAAATACACACATCTTAAGAAAGGATTTGGGGAACAAGTTATTACTGGGTATGATTTCATATAGTACATGTGTAAGTACTACATTCAGGAAGAAAGAGAGAAGAAAGCAGAGGAAGAAAAGAGAAATAACAAGAGATTATCAAAGGAAATAACCACAGAAGGTTTCTGAGTTACCAATTTGGATTGTTTTTACTTATTTAGCCTCTGCGGGATTTGTAGAAATTATAGTGGTTTTTTCATTTTTTTTTGAAGGAGGCATATTTAGAGTTATACCTTAGAACAGTGTTTCCCAACCTTGGCAACTTGAAGATATTTGGACTTCAACTCCCAGAATTCCCCAGCCAGCATTTGCTGGCTGGGGAATTCTGGGAGTTGAAGTCCAAATATCTTCAAGTTGCCAAGGTTGGGAAACACTGCCTTAGAAGACAAAGAATCTGTTAATGGTCTAGCTATCACAGTGGGCTCAAAAATTGCAACTATTCTTATTTACCTCACATCTTAATTAGTATTTTCATGCTAAATAAATGTAAATATACTAATAAGTAATTAATAACTAATTTATATTTATAAATTATAAATATAAATAACTATAAATATTTATATTTAGTAATTAGTATTAATCTGAATCTACTGTACAGTACAATTGAACGGGATGTAATTCCACATAAGGCCAGGAGGGGGCAATCGGGTACTTTGAACAAACTATTTTAGGGTGGCCTATTAGTATGGTAAAGACAGGGAACAAACAATCTTGGCTACTTGAGATTACCCAGTCTCCCTTCTTGCCCAATATGAGCCTGACAACATAGAAGAATAAAACAGCCACAACGGGGGATAAAAAAGCAGCCCCCAAGAGCACATGTTTCCACATCAAGTTCCCAGTGGAAAGGGTTAGAGGGTGTTTTTTTCTGGCCAAAGAATAAGAACAGTAGAAAAGTAGGACTTTGTACCAATTTCCAAAACCAGCCTAGAAATTCTCATAATGGTCCAAATAATGAGATATTTCAAAAAGCAGAAACGGAGCAAGTCAAGTTTAAGCCCTCATGATTTCAATCTGGTCAGAACACATTACAAACACTTCATAGCATTTGCTTTTTAATCTCCCTGATCATTTATTTTTTAAAAATAATTAATGTTTTATTTATTTATGAAAACATTGGACAGAACAATGTCAACAGCTACATAAAAGTGGGAAAAAAAGACAAAATGACACCGTGGATAACAAAACTTGGTGCCGGTTATAAGCAGTTTACTGTTATCCTAACATTTAAAATTCATTTTTGAATTTGTTAATTAACAGTAAAGAACAAGGTTCATTGTGTCTTCTTAAGAAATATTGAGAAATCTCTGAACACGGAATTAATATTGATGTCACCCACTGCTTTTCATTTTTCAAGATTCTGTTTATTGTAATCATGTAACAAGAAAAATAGGAAAAAGGAAAAGGAAAAAATAGCTTGTTTATTTTATTTTATTATCTACCTGTAGTTACCTATTGCTTTTAAATTACCAATAACCAGAGAATAAATATGTGCATGCACACCCACCCATACAGATATATTCCCCCCCATTTACACATTTATATACACACATATGTTCATATACATACACATATATTAATATAAATATATATTCACACCACTTGACATTGTTTGCATTCATACAGATAGATAGATAGATAGATAGATAGATAGATAGATGGATGGATGGATGGATGGATGGATGGATGGATGGATGGATAGTTGGATAGATGGATGGAGGGAGGGAGGGAGGGAGGAGGGGATGGATGGAGGGATGAATGGATGGATGGAGGGGTGGGTGGGTGGATGGATAGAAGGATGGATGGTTGGATGGATGATGGGTGGATGGACAGACAATCAGAATCATATCAATGTTGAATCAGTATATGCCTCACTGAATTTGGTGAGAAATGAGAGTTTCCAAGTTAATTTGTGGAACTCATTGACACAGGATTCAATGATGTATAGCGACTTAGATGGCTTTCCAAAGTAGAAGAGATCACTATTCCACTTTATTGCTTAGTATTAGCGGAATAATTGAGAGATCCTTTCTCGGTGTCAGAAACAGCTTCATGTTGCAATGAAATGACCATGTTTCTTGAACGCACAACTGCTGCTTCACAATCTGTACAGGGCAATGTTGGCTGAATACAAGACCCACGTGAGTCACAATGCTGTGAGAAAAGGCAAAACTATGAACTTTTAAAAAGTTTGCCGCCGAATGTTTTGTCAGTCTTTGATAGCCAAAACCCACAAATCTTGGCAGTCCTTTTTTCAACAACAAAAAATATTTAAATTTTTAATTATAAATTATTAAAATAAATTTTATTCAAGGTCCTACCAGACCTTTCCTGACTAGAAAGTTTGTTTTTATACCTCAGTGACCTGCAGCTGAGAATTTAATTTTTTTATCCTGTTTTTAAAGTCCATTTAATTTCTGGGGACACTTAAGTCTATGAAGAAACATTTACAAATTAAATTTTGTGCCTGTTTATAGGAGGCCCAGCCCATCATCAATGTTAGAGCCAGATCTTATCTGACAACTTGGTGTTATTATCAATTTCATAATCTCTTTTGCTAAGAAGGAAAACTCCGCTTCGGTTTTTCTAACCCCTTGTTTGTACTACGCAGCGTGCAGCTTCCTCCTAGTAAATTTGTTTAGTTTATTTATTTTGTTAAGTAGATTAGTAATCCAATCTGATTTTATTTAATCTGTTCTTGACTCAGATCCAGCTGATACTTTCTTTTATTTTTAGATGTAACTCATTGGAACTTCCTTGGTTAGAGGCACTTTACCTCTGAATAATACATTATATGCAACAGTGGAAGGTTATTGTCAGCTAGAAACAGAACGCTAGACTAAAAGTTCTTTTTTTAAGCCTAGAAAAGCCCTTCATATGTATTTAATTATTTTTTCAAATAATTCATTAAAATATTCAGTTTTTCAATCCATCCCCCTTGTCCTGCTCAAAGCCATTTCAACTTTTATTCTGCTGTCATTTCAACTAATGTTCCTTTTTTTACTTGGTTCATATTTGGAGCTTTTTCCCCCCTGTAAATTCTCCCGTGGTTTCAATTATTAGCAAAGCAGAATACAACTTGAATCAGACAAAAATCTCTTGTTGAATCACAATTCCCAGAGTACTCGGAAAACTTAACAAAACCCATAATCAGACTCCTGAAGGTATATCTCCCTGCCAGGCGACAACATTTTCAGCTTTTCAAACACATAGCGAAAATAGGGGAAAGGTGGAAAAATCCTGTATAGAAATAACAGGATTATTACTACATTTCAGGTGAATCTAGAACAGAGTTGCTCCTTAAAAAAGGTGAAGATAAACACACAGCAGTAGCTAATAGTTAGTATATCCACAGGAAGGAGTGCGTTTGCGTGTTTGTGCAAGTCACTTCTGGAAAAAGAATAAAAAAACAATGCTTAAACAATGCTCATGGATGCATGGAATCACAATTTCAAGTGCTCTTTCTATATAATTTTTTTCATTTCCTTCCTCTTGCTCAAAATGAAAAAAAGTGATGGGTATTTTCCCCTCAAAAAAGATCTAAAAAAAAGAGAATTCAGCCACCAAATGTAGCATAAACCTGATCACAGAAGAAAGATGATTTTTAAGATCCAATGAATGTGTGAATGTATTAGATTAATAACAATAACATCAACAGAGTTGTAAGGGACCTTGGAGGTCTTCTAGTCCAACCCCCTGCTTATGCAGGAAACTTTACATTATTTCAGACAAATGGTTATCCAACATCTTCGCCCCGAGTCTTCGGAGAGGGGCGGCATACAAATCTAATAAATTATTATTCTTAAAAACTTCTAGAGTTGGAGCATTCACAACTTCTGGAGGCAAGCTGTTCCATGGATTAATTGTTCTAATTGTCAGGAAATTTCTCCTTAGTTCTAAGTTGCTTCTTTCCTTGTTTAGTTTGCACCCATTGCTTCTTGTTCTACCCTCAGGTGCTTTGGATAACAACCTGACTCCCTCTTCTTTGTGGCAACCCCCTGAGATATTGGAACACTGATAACATGTCTCTCCTAGTCCTTATATTCCATATACAGTATAATGTGGACTAGCAGCCTCACTACAAATCAGTCAAAATCAATTAGAACCAAAATCCAGATAGCATGTGTACACACGCTGACTTTGTTTATACATTATTTAATTTGGCCAACTTCTTTTTTAAAATAATTTTCCGTAATTTTTGGCTCTCTGAGCATGCGCAGAAGGAAAACCGTCCCTCTGTGCATGCGCAGATGCAAAATTTATTTATGTATTATTTGGATTTCTATGCCGCCCTTCTCCATAGACTCAAGGCAGGTTGCGCTGGGGACGCATGGGTGCAACATCACAATGCGCATGTAATATTATGATGCGCGCACAGTGCACTGGTAGGAAAAGATAAGCAACTCACCCGACAGAAAGATGCTAAAATGCATCGTCTCGGCCCTGTTGTCACAGTGCTCTATGAACCCTGAAGAGCAAGGGAGGCTGCCTTCTATGCAGTGAACCAATAAAAACTTAGAACTAAGGAGAAATTTCCTGACAGTTAGAACAATTAACCAGTGGAACAGCTTGCCTCCAGAAGTCATGAATGCTCCAACACTGGAAGTTTTTAAGAAGATGTTGGTTAACCATTTGTCTGAAACAATGTAGGGCAGTGATGGCAAACCTATGGCACGGGTGCCACAGGTGGCACGCGGAGCCATATCTGCTGGCACGCGAGCCATTGCTCTAGCTCAGCTCCAATGTGCATATGTGTGCCAGCCAACTGATTTTTGGCTTGCACAGAGGCTTGGGAGGGCGTTTTTGGCTTCCAGAGAGCCTTGAGGGGAATTGGGGAGGGCGTTTTTACCCTCTCCTGGTTCCAGGGGAGCCTTTGGAGCCTGGGGAGGTCAAAACACACCCCTACTGGGCCCACCAGAAACTGGGAAAGAGGTCATTTCCGGTCTCCAGAGGACCTCCAGGCGGTGGGGGACGCTGCTTTTGCCCTCCCCAGGCATTGAATTATGGATGTGGGCACTCATTTGTCAAAGAAGTATAGAATTATTTATTATTATTATCATTATTATTATTATTATTATTATTATTATTAATTATTTAGATTTGTTATGTCACCCCTCTCCAAAAACTCGAGGCGGGTCACCTTCTTATGAATTATAGTTTTTATTAACATAACAAAGTATAAAGAGGTGATGATAATAGAACAGAAGGACAGGGACTATAAGACCTCCAAGGTCCTTTCCAACTCTATTGTTTATTATTATTATTATTATTATTATTATTATTATTATTATTATTATTTATTATTATTATTATTATTATGTCAATACAACTCAGCAAACTAGATCACTATGCTGGATTTCGTATTTCATCACCAGTCGGGCGCTTCCCAAGCACCTAAGACTGAGTGATGTAGCGGCGAATTATGTTTGCCAATCCCAGTAAAGCGGCCTTTTGCAACTGACAGCTGGAGATTTTGTAAATTCTGATGGTTTTCAAATGTCAGCTGAGATCCTTTGGCACTGCGCCCAGCGTGCCAAATACCACTGGGACCACTTTCACTGGCTTATGCCAGAGTCGTTGCAGCTCGATTTATAGATATTTGTATTTCACTAATTTCTCTAGCTGCTTCTCCTCAATTCTGCTGTCCCCTGGGATTGCAATGTCGATGATCCATATATTATTATTATTATTATTATTATTATTATTATTATTATTATTATTATTTTCTCTGTGGACTTCAACTCCCAGGCTGGCTGTGGGATTCTGGGAGTTGAAGTGCACCCATATTTAAATTGCCATGGTTAATAATAATAATAATAATAATAATAATAATAATAATAATATATTAGATTTGTATGCCGCCCCTCTCTGTAGACTCATTCTCTCTCTCTCTCATTTGTCTCTCTCGCGCGATCACTCTACTAAACAAATAATTCCCTCAACACTGTAATTTTACTAAGTCTGCACTTCTATTTCTACTAGAAAAACACTGGTTTAGACAAATAACATGATCCTTATGCTAGGGAGCATTTCTAACCCATTAATGGGTTTTCTGTTGCAAGAAAACAGAAGGAAGAAACAAGAGATCAACACAGCAATTAACGGCAGGAGGAGTTGGAGAAACAGCTCAGTCATAATAACCTTCTCATGAATTATGATCATGTAACTCACAGGTCTTTCAAACTCGGCAACTTTAAGACTTGTGTACTTCAACTCTCCGAGCTGGCTGGAGAATGCTGGGAGTTGAAGTCCGCAAGTCTTAAAGTTGCCGAGTTTGGGGACCCCTGATGTAATTCGTAAAATGCAGAGAAAGATGAAAAAGGAGAAGAGGGCCACCAGAAGGAAGGTTAGAAGATTTGAAGGATTAGTTTAGGGACAGAGCCTCCTGCAGAAAAATTGATCTATCTGGACCCTAAGCACTGACATCAACTCGGTGGCACATCAGAGTTCAGAATTCAACCAGAAGTAATGCTAGTCCCGACTCCCGATGTTTAGAAGGTTGCATTTATAATTTTATTTATTTATTTATTTATTGGATTTGTATGCCGCCCCTCTTCGCAGACTCATGGCGGCTAACAACAGTAATAAAACAGCCTATAATAATAATCCAATACTAAAACAGTTAAAAACCCATTATTATACAACCAAACATACATACAGACATACCATGCATAAAATTGTAAAGGCCTAGGGGGAAAGAGTATCTCAATTCCCCCAAGCCTGGCGGCAGAGGTGGGTTTTAAGAAGCTTACGAAAGGCAAGGAGGGTGGGGGCAATTCTAATCTCTGGGGGGAGTTGGTTCCAGAGGGCCGGGGCCGCCAGAGAAGGCTCTTCCCCTGGGTCCCGCCAAGCGACATTGTTTCGTTGACGGGACCCGGAGAAGGCCCACTCTGTGGGACCTAACTGGTCGCTGGCATTCGTGCAGTAGAAAGTGGTCCCTGAGATAATCTGGTCCGGTGCCATGATGCTAGCAATTCTTGGATAAGTATCTTTCCAGATGTCTTTCCTTGTTGAGCTCCATGGGATATATAGTATATTCTCTAGCAAAAATTGCACAAGAGTGCCCCCGTTTCATCCCTAGGTGTGTTTATTCACATGAAATTTCCAACCAATTTCAGTTTTTGCTAATGCCAACGTGGAATATCTGGAATCACGTTTCTGGTGGGGTTTGTGGACCACATGAATATTTGTTTATTTGGAAATTCCATCTCCAGTAGATGCTCTTGTGTGAGATGATCTCTCTCTCTCTCATTATCTCTCTTTCTCTTGCGCGCGCGCATGATCACTCTGCTAAACAAATAATCCCCTCAACACTGTCAAACTTTTTACTAAGTCTGCACTTCTATTTCTATTAGTTTTTTCTCATCCTTCTGATCACCCTTTCCCTCCCACTTATGACTCTATGACTGTAACTTGTTGCTTGTATCCTAAGATTTTTATTAATATTGATTGTTTTTCATTGCTTATTTGACCCCTATGACAATCATTAAGTGTTGTACCACGTGATTCTTGACATTTTATGTACACTGAGAGCATCTGCACCAAGACAATTTCATTGTGTGTCCAATCACACTTGGCCAATAAAGAATTCTATTCTATTCTATTCTATTCTCCCTCCCCCTCAAGGGTTGCAAAACTGCTGTTTTCCACAGGAAAAAAGGGCTGATTTTTATGAAGTGTAGAGTTAGCAGATGCTGGCTTTTATCAAGTTTTCCCCACTGGGATTCTGTAAAAAAATGCAAATAATCCTCCAAAACTGTGATTCCTTCCAATCCTATAGGTCACAGTAGGTGAAATCATCCCTCTTCTGAGGAAATTCAGTGCCAGACTACAGTTGAACTACAAAATCAGAGAGAGCACCAAAAAATCCAGTTCAGACTATTATGCCAGAAAGGAACAATAAATCGTAGCCTTGTTAATGTAATCCTGGCGTAACTCAGGAGAAGAGGTTTAAAGAAAGATAAAAAATCAGAGTATCTCCTGCTTACTCATACTGCAGATATTGACAGGGAACCTTTGGAACTCTCTGCCACAAGAGACAGCAGTGACCAATATTTATTTACTAATTGGACTTGTATGCTGCCCCTCTCTGTGGACTCAGGGCAGCTCACAACATATAGTGAAACGTAACAGTACAGTTATCCAATTAATATACTAAAAAGTTCTTAAAATTCTAACTTTCATTCATTCAGCAATCACACTAACAATATTTGCTGGACAGGGGAAGATCTAATGTCCCCAGGCCTGGCGACAAAGATGTGTTTTTAAATTCTTGCAGAAGGCAAGGAGGGTGGGGGCAGTGCGAATCTCTGGGGGGAGCTGATTCCAGAGGGCTGGGGCCACCACAGAGAAGGCTCTTCCCCTAGGCCCCACCAGCCAACGTTGTTTGGTCGACAGGATCCTAAAGAGACCAACTCTGTGGGACCTCATCGGTGACTGGGATTCATGAGGCAGAAGGCAGCCTCGGAGATAGTCTGGTCCAATGCCATGTAGGGCTTTATAGGTCATAACCAACACTTTGAATTGTGTCCGGAAACCAATCAGCAGCCAATGCAGTCCGTGGAGTGATGATGAAATATGGGCATGCCTTGGGAGGCCCATAACTTCTCACGCCGCTGCATTTTGGACAATTTGAAGGTTCCAAACACTCTTCAAAAGGTAGCCCCTTGTAGAGAGCACTAAGAATTGCAACCATCCAAGAATCTTCTGGATTTACTTAAACATTTTCAATCAGTGAATATCTGTAATAATAACTACAGTTAATCCTCCACTTATGACCATTTGACGTTACAATGGTGCTGAAAATGACCAATCCTTATGACCGATCCTCACATTTTCTTCTGCCGCACGAATCCCAGCGACCGGTTAGGTCCCACAGAGTTGGCCTTCTCTGGGTCCCGTCGACTAAACAATGTCGTTTGGCGGGACCCATGAGAAAAGCCTTCTCTGTGGCGGCCCTGACCCTTTGGAACCAGCTCCCCCTGGAGATCAGAACTGCTCCCAACCTCCTTGCATTTCGTAAAGTTCTTAAGACGCATCTCTGCTGTCAGGCATGGGGAAACTGAGACATCTCCCCCGGGCCTATACAGTTTATACATGGTATGTTTGTGTGTATGTTTGCTTTTAATAATGGGGTTTTTAGTGTTTTTTAAATTATTAGATTTGTTCTTACATTGATCTTGTTATTGTTGTGAGCCTCCCC
Source organism: Erythrolamprus reginae (assembly GCF_031021105.1). Taxonomy (NCBI): domain Eukaryota; kingdom Metazoa; phylum Chordata; class Lepidosauria; order Squamata; family Dipsadidae; genus Erythrolamprus; species Erythrolamprus reginae. The sequence goes on from NC_091950.1 coordinate 21,662,344, forward strand.
GAGTCTACGGAGAGGGGCGGCATACAAATCTAATAAATAAATAAATAAATAAATAAATTAATAATAATAATAATAATAATAATAATAATAATAATAATAATTTTCAACCATCATGACAACTCTGAAATCGCATGGTGAAAATTGGGGATCCTTGGCATGGATTTATGATTTACTTACAGCGTCCTGGGCTTATTTGATCTCTATCTGTCACTTTCTCAGCTGCCTTTTGACAAAGTCAATGGGGAAAAGCCAGATTTGTTTAATGACCAAGCAAATGGTGTGGTGATTCACTTAGTGATCCTGGCAAAAAAAAAAAAGTTTGTAAAAATTGGGCATGACTCATTTAGCAATGGAAGTTCCAGTCTCAGTCGTGCTTATAAGTTGAGGACTGGTTGTATTAGATTTCTTGAAAACAGGAATCTGCCTTATCCAGCCAAATGAACCCTCTGTAATTTTGAGATCCTGAGACAAAGAACAGGAAGGCACTGTGGCCTTCAAGCGCACGGCAAGTAGATCTTGAAAAACGCACCTTTCCTTTGATCCTTACACGCTGATTGTTTACAGGGATTTTCAGACATCCAGGTTATGATTGTCTCAAAGGTGTTTTGTTTTTTTTAAAGACAACAGAGTTTTGTTTCTTCCTTGAAAACGTTTCACTTCGCCTCCAAGAAGCTTCTTCAGTTCTAAGGAACTTTATTTTATTTTATTTTATTTTATTATTTATTTTATTGTTTGTTTGTTTGTTTGTTTATTTTGTCCAATACACAATGAGGGTTTTAGTGGGTATATGTCTATATACACTCTCTCCAACGAAACGAAACATATTCAAGGAGGGGGGGAAAAGGGGGAAATTTCAGTTGCCTTTTAAAAAAGCACCTTTTGGGCTGATTTTTTTTTTACATTTTGTGAAGAGGTCCATGGATAATAATAAAACAGAGAAACATAGAAACATAGAAGATTGACAGCAGAAAAAGACCTCATGGTCCATCTAGTCTGCCCTTATACTATTTCCTGTATTTTATCTTAGGATGGATATATGTTTATCCCAGGCATGTTTAAATTCAGTTACTGTGGATTTACCAACCACGTCTGCTGGAACTTTGTTCCAAGCATCTACTACTCTTTCAGTCAAATAATATTTTCTCACGTTGCTTCTGATCTTTTCCCCCAACTAACCTCAGATTGTGTCCCCTTGCTCTTGTGTTCACTTTCCTATTAAAAACACTTCCCTCCTGGACCTTATTTAACCCTTTAACATATTTAAATGTTTCGATCATGTCCCCCCTTTTCCTTCTGTCCTCCAGACTATACAGGTGGAGTTCATGAAGTCTTTCCTGATAAAGTTTTATGCTTAAGACCTTCCGCCATTTTGGTAGCCCATCTTTGGACCCGTTCAATTTTATCAATATCTTTTTGTAGGTGAGGTCTCCAGAACTGAACACATAATGGGTGTGGCAGGGTACAAAAAGGCGTACCGATGATTTCATGACTTAAAAGCGGGAAGCCGTATCTTTGAGGGTTGGAAATTATGGTGTGGCAGGGTGTTGTGTGGAAAAGAGGTTACAGTACATTCTGGTTCTGGGCGATTCTATTTCTGAGCCACCATCTTATTCTTATTTCTATGAACACATTCAGAGTATTTCCTGTTTCCAATACAGCCATCATGCCACACACTGTTTGTCAACCATGGCTCAGTACTGTACTTCATGATGAAAGGACTTCATTTCCCAGAATTCTCCCAGCCCGCCATGTTGGCTGTGGGATTCTGGGAGTTGAAGTCCATATATCTTAAAACTTGCCAAGGTTGAAAAAAACACCGTCATATTATATTATATTATATTATATTATATTATATCATATCTTATATCATATATATTATATTATATTATATTAATTTACTTACTTACTTACTTACTTACTTACTTACTTACTTACTTACTTACTTACTTACTTACTTACTTACTTACTTACTTACTTACTTACTTACTTACTTATTGGCTGAAAAAAGATTCTGATTCAACCACAGATGTTACTTGCAAAGCCCAAATAAAAGAGGTTGCAACCTCTTGCTTTCAACACAATACTTTCTACTCAGGCGTGCCTTGTTGTTGAGTAGGGTTGATTCATTCCAAGAAGGAAGTGGAAAGAATTTTTTTTAATTGCGCCCTTTTCCTCCCCCACCCCCATAAAAAAAGCTTCTCCATTACAAAAGCTTTTGGAGCCGGATTTTCCTGATGGCTTTCTTTGTTCCCGTGCTGATCCAGCTTTAGGTTTTGTAGAGAATGGAGGGGGGGGGGGGCAAACTGTACCCATTTTACAGGTGGCACCATTAAGGTAACAAACACAACTACCTTCAGCCATTTAAATCTTCCTCTATGTGTAAACAGGAACCTGTTGAAGTCTCCTGTCTGTCATTTAAGCTGAAGGAAGAATTGAGCAACACAACAGGCACCATAAAAAATGAGGCAACCAATGTTCCCCATAAACACTTCATATGTTTTCCCCATCTGATGAGATTTCTGCCAATTCTGGCACACTCATTGCCCCTACCCATGTAAGACAACTTTAACCCATCTGAAAAACACTACTCACTATTTGCTATGCTCTCCGGTTTGTATAATCCTTGCCTCTGCTGGAGAATAGATTCAACCTTAGCATAAAGATGCTCCATTATCCTCTCGTTTATGTTTACATGTTAATTTTACTTAAATATTTGAATGAATTGAGTGCAGGCACTGATTGAGTAGCCAGAAAAAAACCCTGCCCCTCTTATTTATTTATTAACAACAACAACAACAACAACAACAACAGAGTTGGAAGGGACTTTGGAGATCTAGACCAGCGGTCAGTGTTCCCTCTAATTTTTTGGAGGGGTGGGCGGAAACGTATAGTGTCTGAGCGGCAGTCCCTTCGGGACTGGGCGGCACAGAAATAATAAACAAACAAACAAACAAACAAACAAACAAATAAAAAACCCACCCTGTTTTGCCTCAGAGAATTTCAAAATAAAATACTGTACTGTGTGTCTATAACAGTGAGCTCATAATAGGGCAACTCTATCAATATCAAAATGCCACTTAAATAGTTGAGCTAGTTTCAAACTAGATTTTGATTTTCTTTCTCTCTTCCTTACTCCCATTCTTTTTCTTTCTCTTTTCCTTCCTCTCTTTTTTCTATCTGTTTCTCTCTCTTCCTCTCTCTCTCCTTCCCTCTCACTCTTTCCCTCCCGGCTTCTGGGCAGGTTTGAAAAACTCTGAGTTGATGATGATTTTTAAGTGAGCGATTGCTCACTGCTCAGCTTAGAGGGAACTATGCCAGCGGTAGGCAAAGTTGGTTCTTCTATGCTAGCTCAGGAATTCTGGGAGCTGACGTCCACATGTCATAGAAGAGCCAACTTTTCCTGCCCCTGTTCTAGATCGACCCCCTGCTTAGGCAGGAAACCCTACACTACTTCAGACAAATGGTTACCCAACATCTGCTTAAAACTTCCAGTGTTGGAGCATTCACAAGTTCTGGAGGCAAGCTGTGCCACTGATCAATTGTTCTAACTATCAGGAAATTTCTCCGTAGTTCTAAGTTGCTTCTCTCCCTGTTTAGTTTCCACCCATTGCTTCTTGTTCTATTCTCAGGTACTTTGGAGAATTAAACATTTATTGCAATCCAAACCAGGGATGAAATGCTTCTGGTTCGCTCGAGCTTGTTGGTTGTCATGTTATTATTATTATTTGGATTTGTATGCCGCCCCTCTTCGAGGACTCGGGGCAGCTCACAACATATCAAACAACATACAATGTACATATTTTAAAAATCCAATTAATATCACTAAAACGCTTTAAATAATAACATTTAAAATCATTTATTCACATTTACACAGCAAGACATACTACACTTGTCATCCAGGGGTTGTTTATTATTATTATTATTATTATTATTATTACCATTATTATTATTATTATTATTATTATTATTATTATTATTATCATCATTTAGATTTGTATGCCGCCCCTCTTCGAGGACTCGGGGCAGCTCACAACATATCAAACAACATACAATGTACATATTTTAAAAATCCAATTAATATCGCTAAAAAGCTTTAAAAGCTCTAATAACATTTAAAATCATTTATTCACATTCACACAGCAAGACATACTACACTTGTTATCCAGGGATCTATTATTATTATTATTATTATTATTATTATTAATTTATTATTATTATTATCATCATCATCATCATCATCATCATCATTTCGATTTGTATGCCGCCCCTCTCCAAGGACTCGGGGCAGCTCACAACATATCAAACAACATACATTGTACATATTTTAAAAATCCAATGAATATCGCTAAAAAGCTTTAAAAACTCTAAAATCTCTAAAACTCTAAAATAAAAACTCTAAAATCTAAAAAACTCTAAAATAACATTTAAAATCATTTATTCGCATTCACACAGCAAGACATACTACAGTTGTCAGCCAGGGGTCTAGGGTCTGATTATTCTATCCTGGAATAGCATACAGCATTGCGTACAAATATATATATATATACAGTATTTGGCAGCTTCAGATAATGTTGGAAAAGTCTGTAGCCTCCAGATGCCTTGTGATAGTACAGATAAGACAGGCCAAGTTGGGGCAAGGATCTGACCCAGTCTCAACAGCAGCTTCTTCTGTTGCCGCTTAAATCTATTCTCAATTTTAAAACCATGAGGATTAGAATCCTACTTTACTTTGAGAGGAAAGACTACAGCAAAAATACTCTCAATGCAGAAAATCCCAGGAGCAAATTCCATCATCTCCAAATTGCATTGGGAAAGAGTACCCACTCCTGATTCGGGCAAGCTTTAGCCTAGGGCAGGGGTCAGCAATCCGGGGCTCTGAAGCCGCAGGTCGCTGTTTCATCCCTCTGCTGGGGCTCCCTGTTGCTCGAAATATGCATCACAACTGCCAATGTGTGACACCCACCAACGTGCGATTTATTAGGCTTTCCAACCCACAGTAAGCCAACTATGGATAAATCCAAGAAAATAAAAGTTTCAGAAGAAAACAGAATCTTTAATTCAACTATATATGCTAGTTTTGTGGCTGCTCAGGAAATATGAGAAGAGTTTTGTGGCTCCCGGTGTTTTATTTTCTGTGGGAAACGGGTCCAAATGTCTAAGGCTGCCAACCCCTGGCCTAGGGGTCCCCAAACTTGGCAGCTTAAAAGACTTGTGGGCTTCAACTCCTAGAATTTGCGAGAGCAATCATGGGCTTCCCAAGGTATGTCCATGTTACACCAACACTCCGCAGTCTGCATTGGTTGCCGATCAGTTTCTGGTCACAATTCAAAGTGTTGGTTATGACCTATAAAGCCCTTCATGGCATCGGACCAGAATACCTCCGGGACCGCCTTCTGCCGCACGAATCCCAGCGACTGGTTAGGTCCCACAGAGTAGGCCTTCTCCGGGTCCCGTCGACTAAACAATGTTGTTTGGCGGGACCCAGGAGAAGAGCCTTCTCTGTGGCGGCCCCGACCCTTTGGAACCAGTTCCCCCCTGAGATTAGAACTGCCCCACCCTCCTTGCCTAAGCTCTTAAGACCCATCTCTGCCGTCAGGCATGGGGGAACTGAGACATCTCCCCTGGGCCTATACAGTTTATACATGGTATGTTTGTGTGTATGTTTGCTTTTAATAATGGTTTTTTTAGCATTTTTTAAATTATTAGATTTGTTCTTACATTGTTCTTGTTATTGTTGTGAGCCGCCCCGAGTCTATAGAGAGGGGTGGCATACAAATCTAATAAATAATAATAATATTAATATTAATATTAATATTAATAATAATAATAATAATTCTCCAGTTAGCTCTGCTAGCTGGAGAATTCTGGGAGTTGAAATCCACAAGTCTTAAAGTTGCCAAGTTTGAAGACCTCTGCTTTAGCCAGTCTGTGGGATTTAATACGGGCCCTCCCAAATAGTAACCCTTTTCATGATTCTAACCTCTAATTTCACAAAGGCTTGAGTGGCTTATTATTATTATTCATTTATAATTATCGCCTAAAACACGATCTAAGTATTGCCCACAAGATCATATGCTGCAACGTTCTACCTGTCAATGACTACTTCAGCTTCAACCGGAACAACACAAGAGCACGCAACAGATTCAAACTTAATATTAACCGCTCCAAATTTGACTGTAAAAAATATGACTTCAGCAACCGAGTTGTCAAAGCGTGGAACGCATTACCTGACTCAGTAGTGTCAACCCCTAACCCCCAACATTTTTCCCTTAGACTCTCCACGATTGACCTCTCCAGGTTCCTTAGAGGTCAGTAAAGGGTGTGCATAAGTGCACCAATGTGCCTTCCGTCCCCTGTCCAATTGTCTCTCCTTATCTCATTTATCTTTTCTTCCTTTCAAATATGTTCACCTATACTTTTATATCTTTTCTTCTATTCTTTTCTTTATTTATATTATTACATATCTATTCTCTTCAATGTGTATTATGTATTGGACAAAATAAATAAATTAAAAAAAAACATAAACTGAAAGACAATTGTAAAGAAAAGAAAGGAAAGAGGGGCAAAGAAGAGGATTTTTTTTTTTTAAAAAACCCCTAAATTTATAAAATATAAGTAACTTCTGACCGTCCCTTCGGCAGAAAATTACAATCCTGTAAAGTACTAAATCTCCTTTTGTGCCCGTTTCCAGTTTTTAATTTCCTAGGATGGATGGAAATTAGAAGATTCTCCAGTATGGAATGTTCTCATATTACCTTTTTGCAAAATGACTCCACTTAGCACTATGCTAAGCTCCCAGCAATAATTGGGTAGAGAGCAAACCCTCACTGCAAAGGCGGGAGATGGAGAAAAATTTATGTACTTTAATATGGCAAGCACACCCTCTGCTTGGAATAGCTCTTGGTACAGGATGGCCACATAGAGATAGTTCTCATCTTACAGCCATTTGTTTAGCGACCATTCAAAGTTACGAGGAAACTAAAAAAAGGGGTTTATAAATGGTCTTTTTCCATGTATTTATGATGGTTGCAGCAATCTGGCATTTGCGATTGCTATTTTATTTTATTTTATTTTATTATTTATTTTATTTTATTTATTTTATTTATTTTATTGTTTGTTTGTTTGTTTGTTTGACTTCTATGCTGTCCAATCTCGAAGGACTCAGGGTGGCTTACAACAATATAAAAATTACAAAGGCAGTAAAAAAAAATCAAATATAGCAACTAAACTATATAATAATAATAATAATAATAATAATAATAATAATAATAATAATCAGATGAAACAATCAATCACATACTCAGCTGCTGCAAAAAGATCGCACAGACTGACTACAAGCATAGACATGATGCTGTGGCACAGACGATCCACTGGAACTTGTGCCGGAACTACCATTTGCCAGTGGCAAAGAACTGGTGGGATCATAAGCCCGAAAAAGTGGTCGAAAATGACCAAGCAAAACTACTGTGGGACTTCAGACTGACCGAATTCTGAAACCTAACACACCAGACATCCTGATTGTGGAGAAAAAGAAAGTATGGATCATCGACATCGCATTCCCAGGGGACAGCAGAATTGAGGAGAAGCAGCTAGAGAAATTAGTGAAATATGAAGATCTAAAAATCGAGCTGCAATGACTCTGGCATAAGCCCGTGAAAGTGGTCCCTGTGGTACTTGGCACGCTGGGCGCAGTGCCAAAGGATCTCAGCGGACATTTGAAAACCATCCGAATTGACAAAATCTCCATCTGTCAATTGCAAAAGGCCGCTTTACTGGGATCGGCAAACATAATTCGCCGCTACATCACGCAGTCCTAGGTGCTTGGGAAGCGCCCGACTGGTGATGAAATATGAAATCCAGCATAGTGATCTTGTTTGCTGTGTTGTATTGACATAATAATAATAATAATAATAATTTATTAGATTTGTATGCTGCCCCTCTCCGCAGACCACAAAACCATAGTCCCATTAACATGCATATACAGTGTTCCCTCGATTTTCGCGGGTTCGAACTTCGTGGAAAGTCTATACCACGGTTTTTCAAAAATATTAATTAAAAAATACTTTGCGGTTTTTTTCCCTATACCACGTTTTTTCCTGCCTGATAATGTTATATGTCATCGCCAAACTTTCATCTGCCTTTAATAAATATTTTTTAAAATAAACTTTAATAAATAAACATGGTGAGTAATGATCTAAATGGTTGCTAAGGGAATGGGAAATTGCACTTTAGGGGTTTAAAGTGTTAAGGGAAGGTTTGTGATACTGTTCATAGCCAAAAATAGTGTATTTACTTCTGCATCTCTACTTCGCGGAAATTCGACTTTCGCGGGCGGTCTCGGAACGCATCCCCCACGAACATCGAGGGAACACTGTATAACATTCATACAAATGGCCATGACAGTTGTTAAATTCATGGGTCTCAGGCCTGCCGGCAAACCAGGTCTTAGTAGCCTTATGAAAAGCCAACAGGGTGGGAGCAGTATGGACCTTGGGGGGGGGGAGTTGGTTCCATAGGACTGGGGCAACAACAGAGAAGGCCCTCCCGTCATGGCCCCGCCAATCTGCATTGCTTGGTCGACGGGACCCGGAGGAGGCCCACTCTGTGTGTTCTTATAGATCTCTGGGAGGTATGTGGCAGGAGATGGTCCCATAAATATGACATGACTTTTATGACTTTTCCAGCCAGTCCCTGATCAGAAAAATCAATGGGAGAAATGGAATTTACTTAAAAACTCCCATTTCCTTAATGACCATGGCAAAAAAACTTTGTAAAATCAGGCACGATAACATGATGACATACTTAACAACCTCACCATTTAGCAACGGAAGTTCTGGCCTCAGTTGTGATTGCAAATCGAGGATACTTGTATGAAGAAGTATCCTCTGCATTCAGCCGGTTTGGACTGGTTTGGGCGAACTGGTAGTAGCAACCTGTGGGTGGGCTCTGGTGCTATGCTGTCCTATTTAGAAACATTTTGAAGCCATACTCATGCATGCCCATGTGCTTTGATAGTACATGCACACTTGCATTTTCAATGCTGGGCAAACCGGTAGGTAAATTATGTGAATCCCACCTCTGCCTGTTTGTCTTTATCAATGTAATTTTCCTTCCAAATAATTTTGAACTCTAAGACTTTAGGTATTTATCTCTAGGTGATCTCTATCGTTCTTTAGAGATTAGAGGTGTCAGAGTGTGTTCACAGCATGTTGACGTGGTAAGTCTGCATGAAGAACAGCAATGTGCCTATAGTTATGATACCACCCCAGCTGTTATGTGATGTTTCTGGAAAAAATATGGCCATCTCTGCTATCAAAAATGCAAAGGATTTGCAAGTATTTTTTCTGGTAATAAAAATAAAGGAGCAGAGTGGAAAAATGCAACAAAAATTAAATACTAGGAAGAGCAAGCTAATGAGAATAGAAAAGAGTAGAGTAGAGTAGAATAGAAGTGAATTGAATTGAATAGAATTCTTTATTGGCAAAATGTGATTGGACACACAAGGAATTTGTCTTTGGTGCACATGCTCTAAATGTTCATAAAAGAAAAGATAAATTTGTCAAGAATCATGAGCTACAACACTTAATGATTGTCACAGGGTACAATAAGCAACTGGAGAACAATCAATATTAATATAAGTCGTAAGGATACAAGCAACAGGTTGCCGTCAAAGTGGCCCGCAGCTGCTCGTGGTAAGGACCAATAAGCATCTTTTAGTGTTGTATAGCAGTGATCTAAAGTATTCTTACCTGTCGTGGGACAATTGACATGCTGAAAATATTTTGGAAGCTCTTTCCTTAAGTTACCTTTGTTAAAATCACCTAGAATAATGGCCAGTGAATCTGGATATTTGGCTTAAGGCTCCATAATCTGATCAGCTAGAGTTCGTAAAACCTTGTTTACATAGGCTTGTGGCGGGATATAAACCACAATTAATAGAAATGAAGTACCGGTAAACACTTGAGGGGAATAAAAGAGTTTGCAGTTGATAAGTCAGGACTCCAAGTTTTCATCATAGAATTTTTGTATTACAGTTATGTCCTGAGACCAGCTGTTGTTGATATATATACATAAGCCTCCTCTCTTTTCCCCCTCTGTTAATTCTACTATCCTGTCTGCAATAGGTACAACCACAAGTCTTAGAACTGGCAATGAAGATACTGAAGTGGTAGGTACAGTAGCTCCTGTCTTTTAGGATCAAATAAAACTAAAGGAACAAGCAGTCAAAAATATATCACAGATACGCCCGCGGTAGAGCAATGGAAAAAATATTCGGATGTTGGGATGTGTCTATTCCTACCAAGATCGGAATTATGTGAGCTACTGTGACATGCTATAGAAACAAAAACTGGACTTTAAAATAGTGGGATAAGAAGAGCATTGATGCGTCTGAACTTTGGTGTTAGTGGAGACTTTGGGAAATGAGGGGTTAGAAACATAGAAGATTGACAGCAGAAAAAGACCTCATGGTCCATCTAGTCTGTATTTATTTATTTATTTATCTGTCTGTTTGTTTGTTTGTTTGTTTGATTTGATTTGTATGCCACCCTTCTCCGAAGACTCGGAGCAGCTCACAACAATAAACAATACAAATCCAATGATTAAAAACAAAACAGTTAAAACCCTTGATTTAAAAACAACCATACATCCCAAACAAACCATACATAAAACGGGACGGCCCAGGGGAATCAATTTCCCCATGCCTGGCGGCAGAGGTGGGTTTTTATACTCTTTCCTGTATTTTATCTTAGGATGGATATATGTTTATCCCAGGCATGTTTAAATTCAGTTACTGTGGATTTATCAACCACGTCTGCTAGAAGTTTGTTCCAAGCATCTACTACTCTTTCAGTAAAATAATATTTTCTCACATTGCTTCTAATCTTTCTCCCAAATGGTTGTTAGTTCTCTTTGAGCATGACTGTTTTCTTGCAGATATTTCATTACCAAACTAGGTAACAGCATCTATCATTGCATTGTGTGAGAGACCTGCAAATAGCATGCCTTTCTGGGTCACATTGCAATTTTATTTTTTTAACCAATTTTCCCTCTCTTCTTTCTCGCCGTCTCCTCCCACCAGGAGAAAGAAAAGGAAGAGAGCTCCGAAGAAACAAAAGAACCAGGGCAATTAAATATAAAGGCATTTGCTGCTTCTCCCACTTTGAAATGCCTGTTGCCCAATCTCCCGGGAAAGCTCCTCGCCTGTCGTTGTCGTAGTAGTAGTTGTTGTTATTATTATTGGCACAGCTGGCTGGCTGAAACCACATGGGGTTATATAACCACCATCTGCTAAACATTGGTGACGTACAAAGCTGGCTCGGGAGGAAGAAAGCCTGGTTGGGTTGGGTTACGCTTGCTTATTGGACTGCCGAGCCTGTGGATTGACTCAGAGGCGGGTGCCATTGGCTGCCGCGCCTGTCCGTCAAGCTTGTGCCCAGCGCTGAAGTCACTGCCGTCCTACTGACATACTTTCCGCTTCTAATAGAATTTAACAAGGTGCTTGTGTAACGAAAGCATTCACTGAATTTAACCCTTGCGAGGCCCAAGTCCCGCAGGAAGGATTTCTGTTTTACAATTGGAGAGGGCTCAAAAAAGCTCAGGCTCAGAGAAACGGAATCAAATAAAATCGAATAAAATAATAAATTAAAAAAATACTGAAAAAGAAACAGACAGTTGGGAAGAAAAGGAAAAAGATGTCTATGAACAATTCCGGCTAAATGAAACCTTTCTGGACCAATATATGTCCAATCGTGATCCAGAAAAAATACTTTCAAATACGGAGTTTATGAGCCCCTCTTGGGAAATCAAATTATTCTCCATACACAAGAACAAGGGAGCACAATCTGAGGTTAGTTGGGGGAAAGATCAGAAGCAACGTGAGAAAATATTATTTTACTGAAAGAGTAGAAGATGCTTGGAACAAACTTCCAGCAGCCGTGGTTGGTAAATCCAGAGTAACTGAATTTAAACATGCATGGGGTAAACATATATGCATCCTAAGATAAAATGCAGGAAATAGTATAAGGGCAGACTAGATGGACCATGAGGTCTTTTTCCGCTGTTAATATCTATGTTTCTATACTAAGTAAATAGGTTTAATCCATATGAAACGCTAAGTCCCCCCACAGCTAACCAAGATTTACACCAATGGTTTTGAAACTTAGCAATTTTAAGATGTATGGACTTCAATTCCCAGAATTGCCCTCATTTATCTGTACAGTAGTCCCTCACCTATCGCTGGTGTTACGTTCCAGACCTGGCCACGATAGGTGAAATCCGCGATTAGGAATTTATCGACTGGTAGTACTTATTTAAGTATTTATATTGTAATTGTTGGTAAGTTTTCATTGTTTTAAGTGTTTATAAACCCTTCCCACACAGTATTTATTTTAGATACAGTATTTAAATACAGTACTGTATTTACAATTTTAGATTATTTATTTTTTTTAAAAAACCTGCTGATCGAGTTCGGCGGGCTGTTTAAATCTGACGATCGACTTCCTCAGAAACCCGCGATGAAGTGAAGCCGCAGTAGGTGAAGCGCGGTATAGCGAGGGACTACTGTATTTACTTTGTTCATGTTTATGTTTATACCAATACCTGCTATCTTGTATATGTTCTGGCAAAATAACTAACTAACTAATAATAAAATAAAATAAAATAAAACAAAAAAAGTAATAATAATAAAATAAAATAAAATAAATAAATAAAATAAATAAAATAAATAAAATAAATAAAATAAATAAAATAAATAAAATAAATAAAATAAAATAAAATAAAATAAATAAAATAAATAAAATAAAATAAATTGCCCAGCCAACATAGGTGGCTGGAGAATTCTAGCATTTGAAGTCCATACATTTTAAGATTGCCAAGTCTGAAAAATGTAGTTTACACCAACCACGTTTATCCTGGCCTAATGCCCATTTTATTACCCTGTATGAATACAGCCAGGAGACAACAGGCTACTCCCTTCCCTTCATGTTATAATTATGTGGCTTCACACCAAATGAAACCGCTTCAAATGTTTTTTATGTGTTTTTAAAGGAAGCTAAACTATGAATCCTCCATATTCATGGGATAAAAGTAAATAATAGGGGAGGGTTGTCATCCTTGCACCTTTGTCAAGCTTTCTTGGAAACATAACCATAAGCAAGGAGGATCCTCAATTTAACTGGGCAGATTCTTCTCATGTTAATGGGCCTGAAACAGGGGTGAAATGGTTCGCTCAGGCCTGTCAGTCATCAGAGAGCTGGTTGCGAAGGCAGTGTGAGGTTCCGCCTATCCACCCGGGCGTTCCGTGCATGCGCAGAGGGTAAAAAAACTCAAATGGCAGCTTCTGACCAGTGTTGACCAACATTGGAAGTCGTTTGACCAATGTGACCAGCGTTGGAGGCCTTTGTCTCCAACTGAGCGAATTGGGAGCATTTCACCCCTGCCCCGAAAAGCATTTAGTTTAGTTTAGTTTAGTTTATTTAGATTTGTATGCCGCCCCTCTCCGAAGACTCGGGGCGGCTAACAACAATGAAGAAAACAATGTAACAAATGTAATATTAAAAAGTAATCTAAAAAACCCCAATTTAAGAGACCAATCATACCAACAAGCATACCATGTATAAATTCTATAAGCCTAGGGGGAAGGGAGAAAAAATTTTCAATTCCCCCATGCCTGACGACAGAGGTGGGTTTTAAGGAGCTTGCGAAAGGCAAGGAGGGTGGGGGCAACTCTGATATCTGGGGGGAGCTGGTTCCAGAGGGTCGGGGCCGCCACAGAGAAGGCTCTTCTCCTGGGTCCCGCCAAATGACATTGTTTAGTTGACGGGACCCAGAGAAGGCCAATTCTGTGGGACCTAACCGGTCGCTGGGATTCGTGTGGCAGAAGGCGGTCCCAGAGATATTCTGGTCCGATGCCATGAAAGGCTTTATAGGTCATAACTAACACTTTGAATTGTGACCGGAATCTGATCGGCAACCAATGCAGACTGCGGAGTGTTGGTGTAACATGGGCATATTTGGGAAAGCCCATGATTGCTCTCGCAGCTGCATTCTGCACGATCTGAAGTTTCCGAACACTTTTCAAAGGTAGCCCCATGTAGAGAGCGTTACAGTAGTCGAGCCTCATACTGCCAATAACCTCATACCTCATTTGATACCTCATACTGCCAATAACCACGTGGGCATGAAAATGAAGACCTATTTCCCCTTGTCCACTTCAAGATACAACTTCCCCCTATAAGGGTGTCATTGGATTTCCACATGAACCGAAAATAGCTTCTCAATGCCTCAGCCATTCAGAATAAATGTTTGCTATTAGAAAGAAGATCAACATATATTGAAATTACGTCTTAGTATTGAAATGTGGTTTTTCAGGAATGCCTTTTGAGGTTAACATTTTGGGTCACAAAGTAAGAAAATAGTGACCAGATTCATCGCAATAGTGAGGAAAGTTAACTTCAAATCAAATTGTTCCTTTGCTTTGCATCAAAAAGTTGAACCTTGTGGCTGACTTCCAGAGAAAGTATTATTATTATTATTATTATTATTATTATTAGTAGTAGTAGTAGTAGTAGTAGTAGTAGTATTAGTAGTAGTAGTAGTAGTAGTAGTAGTATTATTTATTAAATTTGTACGCCACCCTTCTCCAAAGACTCAGGGCGGCTCATAAGACACAATATAAAACAATGCGTACAACAAATCTAATTAATTAAAAACTACAAGCTAAAATCCTGTAGTATATTTTGGATGTTTTGTAATAGTAAATAGACAGGGAAATTGTATCTCTTTGAGGTGAGGAAAGGCCAGGCACCCTAACCCAAACCCTTGACGCGAGTGACGTCAAGTTGGCCACCGTAGAAATGGTGGTAGACTTTAAGAGAAACCCTTCCACCCTTCCACCTCTCACAATACTAGACAACACAGTATCAACAGTAGATACTTTCAAATTTCTAGGTACTATCATATCTCAAGACCTAAAATGGTCACCTAACATCAAAAACATCATCAAAAAAGCACAACAAAGAATGTTCTTTCTGCGCCAGCTCAGGAAGCTCAAACTGCCCAAGGAGCTGCTGATTCAGTTCTACAGAGGAATCATTGAGTCTGTCATCTGCACCTCTACAACTGTCTGGTTTGGTGCTGCAACCCAACAGGACCGACACAGACTTCAGAGGATAATCAGAATTGCAGAAAAAACAATTGCTGCCAATCTGCCTTCCATTGAGGACCTGTATACTGCACCAGTCAAAAAGAGGGTGGGTAAAATATTTACTGACCCCTCACATCCTGGACACAAATTGTTTCAAATCCTACCCTCAAAACGTCGCTACAGAGCACTGCACACCAAGACAACTAGACACAAGAACAGTTTTTCCCCGAATGCCATCACTCTACTAAACAAATAATTCCCTCAACACTGTCAGACTTTCTACTAAATCTGCACTTCTATTCTACTAGTTTTTCTCATCATTCCTATCACCCATTTCCTCCCATGTTGACTGTATGACTGTAACTTGTTGCGTATATCCTAAGATTTTTATTAATATTGCTTCTTCATTGCTTATTTGACCCCTATGACAGTCATTAAGTGTTGTACCACATGATTCTTGACAAATGTATATTTTATTTTATGTACGTTGAGAGCATATGCACCAAGACAAATTCCTTGTGTGTCCAATCACACTTGGCCAATAAAAAATTCTATTCTATTCTTTACGCTACTCACATGATCTTTAAGCTACTCCAAGTCAAATGGCCACCTGGTCACATGGCCGGCAAGCCACACCCACAAAATAAGTCACGCCCACAATGTGGTAAATTTGCAGCCCTTCACTGGATAGGGGGACTGACCCACATCTTCCAAGTCCAACACATAGGCTGGATTCACACAGTACACTAAACCCAAATCCAGGTTCACAAACTACAACGATTGATGCCGCAGCATGCTAGGCCCAAAGAAATAAACCACAAGATATCTTCATGTAATGTCTGGATTATGTTGAAATACCGCGTACTCAATTCCATTTTTAGCTTGGTGTATATAGCCTGTAGGGCAAATCCATCCAGAAGATTTCATGTAAACACCGAGTTGTGTTCTCCGCCTCAACATTACTCTCTAATCCCTTTCTTAAACAAATAATCAAAGCTAACCATCTCCCTGCATCATGGCGGCTTCTGTAAGTGAATGGGTCTGTGATTCACCTTGGTTGAACTTGCACCGGATGCTAGACCTCAAAGGATGCAACTGGGATTAAATCTAGCCTACTCTGCTGGGTAAACTCAGAATGGGAAGACCCCAACATTCCTTCCTTTTTTTTTGCCAAGTTACTAAATCCAAGGCTGGAAAGTTTTAGCTTCCCAAAGGCCAAGAGATGAGCTGGGTGTCAACACCCAAAGGTTTAGAGGGAGCAGGCAACGCCCTCACCCAGGTAAGATCTTGGCACAAGCTGTAGCAGCCGATCCACATTCCTACAAAGCTAAGCAAAGCAGCCAAGGGCGTGCCTGCCAACTCATCCTCACAAGCTTTCTTCGCCTCCTCCCCGCCGTCCCCCTGTGCCAACCCAATGGTATTCCTATAAACAAACAGGGTGGGGGGCCCATGACATACTAACCCTTCAGCCCCGCCCAGGGAAGTGTCATCTGGGCACACCCTGGCCTTTTGCTAATGTGAGGAGGAAAAACTCCCCTCCCCAGGGGAAGAGGGGGTCCTCCTCGTTGTGGCTTATTTTCTCTCCTGACCAAGATGGAAGCCAACATGTGCTGGACCACAGAAAGTCCAACATGGCAACTGTCCGCTGCGAACGGGGTGGGGAACAATGGGACCTTTTATGATTTGGGGATTTCAACTCCCAGAATTCCATCGCTGGCTCATGAATTCTGGGAATTGAAGTCCCCAAGTCATAAAAGAGTCATAGTTTATTTATTTTATTTATTTATTTATTTGTTTTGTCACGTACATATTGGTGATACACAAAGATATAATATTAATATATATGATACTAATAAAAGAGAAACATTAGGACGGGACGGAAGGCACTAAAGAGCACTTATGCACGCCCCTTGCTAGATAAAACGGATTCAATTCAATTCAATTTATTAGATTTGTATGCCGCCCCTCTCCGAAGACTCGGGGCGGCTCACAACAGTAATAAAACAATATTATAGCGAAACAAATCTAATATTAAAAGAAGCATATAAAACCCTATCATATTGAAAGGCAAACAGCACATACATACCAAACATAAATATAAAAATATAAAAAGCCTGGGGGAAAAGGTGTCTCAACTCCCCTATGCCTGGCGGTATAGATGGGCCTTGAGTAATTTACGGAAGACAAGAAGGGTGGGGGCAGTTCTAATCTCCTGGGGGAGCTGATTCCAGAGGGCTGGGGCCGCCACAGAGAAGGATTTTCCCCTGGGGCCCGCCAAACGACATTGTTTAGACGATGGGACCCGGAGAAGGCCAACTCTGCGGGACCTTATTGGTCGCTGGGATTCGTGCGGTAGCAGGCGGTTCCGAAGGTACTCTGGTCCACTGCCATGTAGGGATTTAAAGGTCATAACCAACCAGATGGGGGGAGAAGTCAAAATAAACTTGGTACTTTCCTCCATGGGAGGGAGCTACTTGTTTTGGAAACAAGTAGTACAGTATTGGTTACAACCTATAAAACCCTACATGGCATTGGACCAGATTAGTTTCAGGACCATCTTCTGCCTCATGCATCCCAGCGGCCAGTCAGGTCCCACAGAGTTGGCCTTTTTACAGGTCCTGTCAGCTAGACAATGCCGCCTGGCGGGGCCTAGGGAAAGAGCCTTCTCTGTGGCAGCCCCGGCCCTTTGGAATCAACTCCCCCAGGAGATTTGTATTCCCCCTACCCTCTCAGCCTTCTGTATGGTTTTAAAAACGTACCTCTGCAGACAGGCCTGGGTCCACTGAATCTTAACATCTACCCCGGCCTATGATTGAATCTATATGGTAAGATAGGATGAATGTGGACAATTGGTTTTTTAAAATGATTTGGTGGTTTTAGAATATGAAGTTAAGTTAGTTTCTTACATGTTCTTAGTATTAAGGTTTTTTTAGAGTACAGTATATTTTATTAATTTGACTTCTATGCCGCCCATCCGGAACAACTCACAGAGTGGGCCTTCTCCGGGTCCCGTCAACTAAACAATGTCGTTTGGAGGGCCCAGGGGAAGAGCCTTCTCTGTGGCGACCCCGGCCCTCTGGAACCAACTCCCCCCGGAGATTAGAATTGCCCCCACCCTCCTCGCCTTTCGTAAGCTCCTTAAAACCCACCTCTTCCGTTAGGCATGGGAGAACTGAGATATTCTTTCCCCCTAGGCCTTTACAATTTATGCATGGTATGTTTGTTTGTATGTATGTATGGTTTTACAATAAGGGTTTTTTAGTTGTTTTAGTATTGGATTTACATGCTGAGTCTCAGGAAAAGGGTGGCATAGAAATCTAATAAAGAAATAAAGAAATAAAGAGCTTCAGAATGAAAATAGTCATTTGTATCTTTACTATAAAAAAGGAACGAGAGGTGAACTTCTTCCACGCAATCCAAGCACTGAATTGCACAGCATGGATGGAAGTTATTTCACCGTTAGGAACATTATCTCGGAGGTTTTATCTATCAGACAGGTTATTTCATCCCAGAAATATGCTGGGACAGTCATTAGCCTTTTAAAATATTATTATTATTATTATTATTATTATTATTATTATATTAAATTTATTTATTTATTTATTTTTATTTTACAAAACAAAACGCACATATAGAAACACACAAACATAAAAGAAAAACCCACATATACGGAATGGTTTACATCCCAATTTTTGACAGAAGCACATACGGAGTTGTATATGTTTTTACATCAATCGAGAACATTTTTGTCTATGTTTACTGTAAATACGGTACATTTCATAGAAAGAAAAAAAAATAGAAAAGGAAATAAGAACAAAGAAGAGACATAAACAATGTCGTTGGGCGGGCCCCAGGGGAAGAGCCTTCTCTGTGGCGGCCCCCGCCCTCTGGAACCAACTCCCCCCGGAGATTAGAACTGCCCCCACCCTCCCTCTCTTTCATAAACTACTCAAGACTCACTTATGCCACCAGGCATGGGGGAGTTAAGATATTCCTTCCCCCTAGGCCATTACAAGTTATGCATGGTGTGTTTGTGTGTATGTTTGGTTCTATAATAAGGGTTTTTAGTTGTTTTATTAATTGGATTGTTACATGCTGTTTTTATCATTGTTGTTAGCCGCCCCGAGTCTACGGAGAGGGGCGGCATACAAATCAAATCAAATCAAATCAAATCAAATCAATAAATCAATAAATCAATAAAATAAAAAAAACCCTAATTTCAATTAGAAAGGTAAACGTATCAATTATTGATCTTTTAAACCTTACATTTTATTTCATTTCCATGGTGGAAGAGAAGTTTAGGGATTGTCGCCCTTCAACATCCAGAAGACAACTAACTGAAAGCTTCTCCTGTGGGTAGCACATGGCCGGGCTGGGCCAGAAGACTGTGCAAAGCCCAAGGTTTCAATGGGAAGAAAACTATGTGGAAGATAGTGGTAGAAGTAAATTATGGGTGCAGTCAAGCTTAATATCTCTGTCCTGGAGCCCCTGAATCGTGGCCTGGGTCCAAACCAGCAGGCACACAGCAGAAATGACCTGCTCTCAGTTGGAAGAGGAAAGACAACATTGGTAGGGACTTCAAAAGACCATCAAAACAGAAGGTTTGACCTCATCATGGTTTCATTAATTCCCGAAAGGACGAGGAACTCAGCTTGCTCTGCAAAAGGGGGTGGTGGGCAAAACGCCATTTTCCTTTCCAATCAACTATCCCTCGCGAGCACCAGGCTTAATTGGCCAGCGGGAATCCTGGGGGAAATAGGTCTCCAGCCCACAACCCTTTGCAGAAATGTGTGGCGGATCAATGCGGTAGAGCAGGGGAGGGGAAGGAAGTCTCAATTAAGACTTAGAATCCTGCCTGCTCACAGCTGGGGGGGGCATCATTAGGGATTCAAGAGGACCAGACTCGTGGAGTAACACGTTGGTAAGTGGAGAGAGAACTGTGTTGTAACTAGTGCATTTGGCCTTTTGGTTTATCGTTCTCCCTCCATCGTCTCTCCCCATTCCATCCACAGTTTATAGACAGTGGTAATCTATGTAACAATTTCAAACATTTAATGTTAGAAACCATTTTAAAAATGCACCAAGTCCACATTTCAACTTGTTTATTTGTTTGTTTGTTTATTATTGAGATTTATAGCCGCCCCGAGTCTCCGGAGAGGGGCGGCATACAAATCTAATAAATTATTATTATTATTATTATTATTATTATTATTATTATTATTATTATATTATAGGCCGCCCAACTCCTTATGGAGTCTTTGCGGTGAATAACTATTTAAAACACAGTAAAAACAATTCTAAAACTCTTAATATTAAAACATTCATATTCCATTCAGCTGGAAACATTTAAATATGTTAAAGGGTTAAATAAGGTCCAGGAGGGAAGTGTTTTTAATAGGAAAGTGAACACAAGAACAAGGGGACACAATCTGAGGTTAGTTGGGGGAAAGATCAAAAGCAACATGAGAAAATATTATTTTACTGAAAGAGCAGTAGATCCTTGGAACAAACTTCCAGCAGACGTGGTTGATAAATCCACAGTAACTGAATTTAAACATGCCTGGGATAAACATATATCCATCCTAAGATAAAATACAGGAAATAGTATAAGGGCAGACTAGATGGACCATGAGGTCTTTTTCTGCCGTCAGTCTTCCATGTTTCTATGTTTCTATTACTATTCTAGAGCCCTGTGCATTTCTAGATTGATATTCTAGAACCTGGTATCTTTAGATTTTAAAGAAGATGAGTGCACTGAAAACTGTGAATCCTGATTTGTATTGAAGATGGCATGGGCTAAAATTTGGCATGCCTTGAAAGTAACTTCAGAATGGTTCCTGAGCATGGATAAATGCCAAAGGTGTGATTTATTTTTAGGTTTTTTGCTGTTTCAGCTATCTGAGTCAGAGGCAGTTTAACTGTATCTTAGATAATACTCAGCAATGCATAGACATGAGTTCTAAGGTAGGACAAGCGGAAGATAGTTCTAGATCAAGGGTCCTTACACTTGGCAACTTTAAGACTTGTGGACTTCAACTCCCAGAATTCTGCAGGCAGCAAAGCTGGCTGGAGGATTCTGGGAGTTGCAATCCACAAGTTGCATTCCACAGGTCTTAAAGTTGTCAAGTTTGAAGACCTTTGTTCTAGATCATCAAGATCAAAATCCAACCACATGATTGTTGAATGACGTCTAAGAAGTCTATATCACAGGTCACATCAGCAGCATAAACTGATACCTCCTTTCTGAAATTAGGTAACTGAAATTAAGAAAATATGGGATCAACCAGGAGTGATTGTTGGTGTGGGAGGACAACAGAAAGCTGAACAAACGTCAGAACACTTGCCCTTGCCCACTCATCAGAGACACCAGGTTGTATAGCTTGTGAGTGAGTTTGCACACCGTAATGTGATTTGTTTAATATTAAGTTTGCTATGCTGTATGAATCCAGCCGACTGTGGTTTCGTGAGTCATAATTTAATGTTTTTCTGTACATGCTGTGAGCCGCCCCGAGTCCTCGGAGAAGGGCGGCATACAAATCCCATAAAATAAATAAATAAATAAAATAAATGTAATATGTGAACTCCACCATTACAGTTTGTTCAACGAACCACAGAACTATGGCTTACTACAGGGGTGTCAATTTTTTTTTTATGGAGGGCTGCATCGGGGTTGTGTTTGATCTCAGGGAGGGGGATGTGGCCAGGGCAGGCATGGCCAGCTTGACCTCACTCATGTTGGGGTGCCTATGGCAGCCCGAGAGGTCTGCCACCAAAAATGGCCTCCTGAGCTCCATTTTCAACCATGACGGCTTCCTGTAACCTTCAGGCAGCAAAAACGGAGCTTAGGAGAGCTGCACACGGCCTTCCCGCGCTCCGTTTTTATTAATTTAATTTAATTTAATTTAATTTAATTTAATTTAATTTAATTTAATTTAATTTAATTTAATTTAATTTAATTTAATTTAATTTAATTTAATTTAATTTAATTTAATTTAATTTAATTTAATTTAATTTAATTTTTGTTTGTTTGTTTGTTTGACAGAGTCTCTCCGTAGACTCGGGGCGGCTCACAACAGCAATAGAACAATTCATAACAAATCTAATAATTTAAAAACATTTTTAAAACCCCATTATTAATCGGACAGACATACATACAACATACCATGCATAAATTGTATAGGCCCGGGGGAGATATCTCAATTTCCCCATGCCTGGCGGCAAAGGTGGGTTTTAAGGAGTTTACAGAAGGCAAGGAGGGTGGGGGCAGCTCCAATCTCCAGGGGGAGCTGGTTCCAGAGAGTTGGGGCCGCCACAGAGAAGGCTCTTCCCCTGGGACCCACCAAAGGGCATTGCTTAGTCGATGGGACCCGGAGAAAGCCAACTCTGTGGGACCTAATCGGTCGCTGGGATTTGCGCGGCAGAAGACGGTGCCGGAGATATTCTGGTCCGAGGCACTGCGAGCCAGTCCTTTGCTGTTTACAGGGTGGCCCCGTGTGCCGGATCTAACCAGATGTGGCCCTTGGAGCCTTGGGTTTGACACCCTTGGCTTACTATGATGAATGAAATTAGCTTACTGTATTTTTCAGATTACAAGACGCACCCATGTATAAGACACACCAAGATTATAAAGAGGTAAGTAAGGAAAAAAATGTTTTTGTCCTCCCTGTCCCCCGGGAGCACTCTGTAAACCTCCCAAATTCTCTGCACACCCTATTTTTCACAAAAATGGGATGCAGGGCCGGGGCTTCGAAGGACCAAAAATGGCTGTATTTGATGTATAAGACACACTGGCATTTCCACCCTCTTTAAGGGGTGGGAGGAAGGTGCACCTTATACTCCGAAAAATACGGTATATTATTTTGCTCTGGGTTCTACATTTGGAGCAGTAAAGTACAAAGAAAAGCCTGTAAGTTTAAAACCTGAGCAACCCTAATAAAGGCATCGCATTGACCTATCCAGATTCCTAAGAGGTCAGTAAGGGGCGAGTACAAGTGTCCCCTGTCCTATTGCTCTCCTATATCTCCTATACCTTTCTTCTATTCCTATATCTCTTCTTCTATTCTTTCATTGATATGTTCTATTACTATATCTTCTTTTCTATTCTTTCTTAGATATATTTTACTATGAGTATCTCTTCTATAACCTTCATCATGTATTTTACTATGTGTATATATATATATACTCACTAAAACTCTCATTGTGTATTGGATTAACTAACTAACTAAATAAACAAACAAACAAACAAACAAACAAACAAATAGAAACATAGAAACAGAAGACCTCATGGTCCATCTAGTCTGCCCTTCTACTATTTCCTGTATTTTATCTTAGGATGGATATGTGTTTATCCCAGGCATGTTTCAATTCAGTTACTGTGGATTTACCAACCATGTCTGCTGGAAGTTTGAAAAAAATAGATTCAAGGCAGCCCTTGCTAGTATGAAGTGCACAGTAGCTTAAAACAAAGCAACATATTCTTGCAAAATGAAGCAATTCCTATAGCCCTGAGATCTCAAATAATTGTGCCAAAGCTACAAATGTTGGTTTTGTGCCAAAAAACTGCGACAACACTTAGAGCCTTGCTAATATCATCTCCAAAGATCCAAGTAGGTTAACATCTTTTTTCTAAATGGACAACTAGGCACAGATTAACATCATACTGGAATCACAGAAGTTAAAAATGTACTTGCACAACACATTCCAAGAAGCAGGGGGCTCCATGCTCCAGCCTAGAAGCCCAGCTATTATCTCAGCACGTTGCATGAATGAGGCTGACATAATAAGCTGTAATAGGGTTTATTTTGTTGGCCTAGCTTGTTATTTAAGTACAGCAATTGCGTTTTGCTAGCCCAACTGCAGGAATTAGTATGTTGTGGGGGCACAGCTTTGGATTGAAAAGCAGCCACTTGGATCACTGTTTCTCAAACTTGACAGCTGTATGAAAAGTGGACTTCAACTCCTAGAATTCCCCAGCCAGCATGGGGAAGTTAAAGTTACCAAGGTTGGGAAATATCGATTTAAATAACCAAGTTCAAGCCTCTGCTTTTCTAGTCATAATTGCCACCTGTTCTTCAAGCAACAGCGGTAAGTGTAGGACAGCTGTGGGCAACTATGGCTCCTTTAAGACTTATGGACTTCAACTCCCAGAATTCTTGAGTCAGCCAGGTTAGTACTCATCTATAAAAAGAGAGCAAATCCCACTCCTTTTACCACTGATGATGTTACCTAGTTGGGTAACAAAACGTCTGCCAAGCTTAGATAGAACAAAGCACCCCACAAAAATCTCTCTCGTTTGCACAGCAGTGTAGCCACTAATGTTTTTTTTCTTTCTTATTAATTTCAATGGATAGTAAATGTTCCCTGGGCTGGGTGGGAGACATAGATTCTCCTTTGGCAGTTTCCAAAGCCATGTTATGATGCACGGTGCAGTCAGGCGGTAGGGAAAGCAAGTAGGATGTTTGGCTGCATGGCTAGAGGTATAACAAGCAGGAACAGGGAGATTATGATCCCGCTATATAGAGCGCTGGTGAGACCACATTTGGAATACTGTGTTCAGTTCTGGAGACCTCACCTACAAAAAGATATTGACAAAATTGAACCGGTCCAAAGACGGGCTTCAAGAATGGTGGAAGGTCTTAAGCATAAAACGTATCAGGAAAGACTTAATGAACTCAATCTGTATAGTCTGGAGGACAGAAGGAAAAGGGGGGACATGATCGAAACATTTAAATATATTAAAGGGTTAAATAAGGTCCAAGAGGGAAGTGTTTTTAATAGGAAAGTGAACACAAGAACAAGGGGACACAATCTGAAGTTAGTTGGGGGAAAGATCAAAAGCAACATGAGAAAATATTATTTTACTGAAAGAGTAGTAGATCCTTGGAACAAACTTCCAGCAGACGTGGTAGATAAATCCACAGTAACTGAATTTAAACATGCCTGGGATAAACATACTGTATATCCATCCTAAGATAAAATACAGGAAATAGTATAAGGGCAGACTAGATGGACCATGAGGTCTTTTTCTGCCGTCAGACTTCTATGTTTCTATGTTTCTATGCTGATATCCTTGGTGAGTTTTAGATATTTCCACATAGAAACTATCACATCCTATAAAGTTGGACAAGCACCCTAAAATCAGGCCAGTTGGGAAATTATAGCAATGCACAGGAGTACTGTGCCAAAATAAATATTTGAGGGATGCCAAAATATTTTCCCTCCTGTGTTCCAATCCCATATTAATTTGTAAGACGGAAGATTAAATCTGCATAAAATGTTGAATTGGAGCACGTTTTAAAGCATCGGTTTCCCCCCAAAGTGCATCTATACTGACAAACCTGATCTAATATGCATTTAATTTTTTTTTTAATTGGAAAGATGTAGATTTTTAAACACATTTTTGGTACAGTGAGATACACTGCCCGCTGTAGATATTAAAGGACTGTGCAATCGAAAGGATAATTATTTTCCAGTTTGCTTATTAGTCTGGGAGGGAAAGATCATATCAATTCCCATCAAATATATTTAAGCAATCAGGGATGAAGCAACTGAAATGTAAACAAACTGGGGAAACCAACGTTCAAATCCTCACTCATCCACGAAGCTCTCTTAGATCAATTGAATAATGAGACAAAGCCACTGTGCAAAGATAGTATAGGATAAGGTAAGATGTCTGAACTGTCCATAATTCCCCAACCAGCATGACTAGGGAGCAGGTGCCCAAGGAATTCTGGGAGTTGAAGTCCACATATCTTAAAATTGCCAAGTTCAATTCAATTCAATTCAA